>NC_060950.1:27883454-27891196 GCF_022045245.1 Lucilia cuprina | reverse complement strand
GTTCTAGTTCAGTTCTAGTTGAGTTCTAGTTCAGTTCTAGTTCAGTTCTAGTTCAGTTCTAGTTCAGTTCTAGTTCTAGTTCAGTTCTAGTTCAGTTCTAGTTCAGTTTTAGTTCAGTTCTAGTTGAGTTCTAGTTCAGTTCTAGTTCAGTTTTAGTTCAGTTCTAGTTCAGATCTAGTTCAGTTTTAGTTCAGTTCTAGTTGAGTTCTAGTTCAGTTCAGTTCTAGTTCAGTTCTAGTTCAGTTCTAGTTCCGTTCTTTAACCTGTACCTGTGTCTGTTTTTTATAAGCATTGGCGTCTGATTCGTATATCTTTTCATAACGGTTACTAATAAAGTCTTAGTAAATGTTATTGTTCAATTTTTCGAGAGTTTAAAGCCCTTCTTTTCGTATATGTATTTGAAGTTTTATTTTTAAATAATTAAAAAAGCACACACAAACCAACTTGCTTGACCTTATAATTCTTCCCACAATAAATCTATCTAAACAAAAAATAGGCCTATTGAATTTAATTAACATTCTTTTAAAACCTAACAAAATTCTAATGCCTGCGGTGTTGCAATTGTTGTCTTTTTAATTTAATTTTATTACAAAAAAAAAGAAAAACTAAAGAAACAAGAAACAGTTAAAGAACGAACCCACCTCCAATTGTCAACTGTTTGTCTGAATGCGTTTTAGTTTATGTGTTTTTTATTTATTTATTTATTTATTTGTTGTTGTTATTTACACAGCCACTGGGATTAAAAATTGTAATTGAATAACTTAGACAATTAGAAAAATAAAAACAGGGGAAAAAGAAAACATATTTTACCAGCACTTGGTGTGGAACAATAATTTCTTTAACAGACACTAGGGCTTAGACCGAGACAGAACTTTAAAGTTACATAAACTATACAAGAAATTTTATAAGTTTATTGCTAGAAAAATGAAATCATTCTTTGCAAACACTAAACTGCATATAAGAATTACTATAATAGTGACATGGTTGACATGACAACACTATAACCATGTTAAATAAAAAAAATGAGTTAGACTGACGTCTGTTTGTCTATAACTCTGTGTCCATCTGTGTGTGTCTCTTTGTCTCTCTCCGTCTGTATCTGATAATAATGACAATGATAATAATGACATAGTAAAACGTTTGTAACAACCATTTAACAATGCATCTATTAACAAATTGATACGTTTAAATAACATGTATTACATCAGTCTTAATGACACATTAAAAACGATTATTTTAACATTTTTCTTGTAAATATATTTTTATGCACACATTTATACATACATAGCGGTTATATAGTAATAATGTGCATGAAGTAGATGTGATACATATATTCATACCAGAGTTGGTAGTATGACACTTTGTGTTTTGGTTCGATTTAAATGTGACAGATATTCTTAATACTTTATAGATCGGTTAATGAAATTGGACATAGACAAGTTTTATTCCAACCAAAACCTCTTTACAAAATTTTAGTCGATTGGGCCATAATTGTCCCTATACCCATATAAAGTCCTTTTTAACTGCAGTAAGACGAACTAGTTCGACAACGGCGATATCAAAAAAGCCACTACGAACCACAAGTACACCATACAATACAATAGACCAGACTATAGACTAGACTACAGGCTAGACTATAGACCTGACTATAAAGTAGACTATAAACTACACTAAAGGCTCGACTATAGACTAGAATATAAACTAAGACTAGTCTATAGTCTAACCTTTAGTGTAGTTTATAGTCTACTCTATAGTCTAGTCTATAGTCTAGTCTATAGTCTAGTCTATAGTCTAGTCTATAGTCTAGTCTGTAATCTAGCCTATAGTATAGTCTATAGTCTAGTCTCTAGTCTAGTCTATAGTCTGGTCTGTAGTAATGTATTTATTCAGGTCAATTGTCTAGTCTATAGTCTTGTCTGTAGTCTTGTCTATAGTATTGTCTATAGTCTAGTCTATAGTCTAAAGTGAAGTCTAATCTATAATCTAGTCTATAATCTAGTCTATAGTCTAGTCTATAGTCTAGTCTATAGTCTAGTCTATGGTCTAGTCTATAGTCTAGTCTATAGTCTAGTATAAAGTCCAGTCTATAGTCTACTCTATAGTCCAGTCTATAGTCTAGTCTATAGTCTAGTCTATAGTCTAGTATAAAGTCTAGTCTATAGTCTAGTTTATAGTCTAGTCTATAGTCTAGTCTATAGTCTAGTCTATAGTCTAGTCTATAGTCTAGTCTATAGTCTAGTCTATAGTCTAGTCTATAGTCTAGTCTATAGTCTAGTCTATAGTCTAGTCTATAGTCTAGTATATAGTCTAGTCTATAGTATTGTCTATAGTATTGTCTATGGTCTAGACTATATTCTGAACAATCTTGTCATTCATATCGTTGTCTCTCTTTTTCTCTAGATAATGATAACATTTATATGGTTAGTAGCGATCTGGATAACCACGTACATCAAGAGTAGTCACTAACAGCTACCGTCCACCATACACGGATCATTTTTCTAACCCCATCACTGAATGTTTGTTCATCTAAATGATGTATATCGAGGTTTTAGGTAGTAACAACTGGACAATGGCTGTCACCTAGCACCTATCTAAGACGACTTAAGCTTTACTTCAACGACTGTTTTCGCAGCCACTAACATTTTTCGTCTAACAAAAGATCTAACATAAGATCTATTCATTTATGCCGTCAGGTTAATGACACTACTAATGTGGCCCCCTTCTGATAAAAAAAGTAACTACCCTTGGGTCACATAGCACTTATACTCCCTTCCAACAACTACTGTCATAATTTAATAGTTTCAATTACCATATGTTATGTAATCTTGGTCAGTTATCTGAATTTTGAAATAATGACTTATTACGTCTGCTTGGTCTTCGCTTTAGATACTATTAACACTATTGCAATTTTAGGGAAAAGTAAGAAACGGCCGTCATAATTCTTTAAAATAGCTGGGCCCTTATTATCAAAAGGAATTCCTTGGAAACTACATATATACTATCTCATTTTGATTAGTAAGAGATCACAACATATTAACACCCATACTAATAAGACATTAGTATATATTAAAATGAAAATGACAATGTAGATTATAGGAGGAAAATTTTAATGATCGTACGAGTCCTACGACCGATCCGTACAAATTAATAAGATCTTGAAAGAATTTTGTTTTTTTTTCGAATAAGGCTGATATCAATGGCTTACGTGTAAAAATGTTAAAATGTACGACGACGTCATGATCATAATAATTGGTTATATTTCTTACAATAACTACTCACAGACCTTAGTAACATCCATAAAAATTGTCTAAATCAATTGTTCTGCTATAATTTTACATAAATTGTTTTTATTATTATGAAAAAATAAGGCAAAGAGAAAGAGAGTATAAACAAGTTGATCAAAACCGCTCAGTACAAAGTTTACTGCAGTTAAATTGAGTGAAGTTCATTTGAGTTCAATTGTAATCAATTTTGTTTATACATATATGTATGTATGTACAAAAGTTATAAAGCAGTTTAATAGAAAACTTGAATGAAAAGATGAAAAAATAACAGCTAAAAATTGGGTTTGTGTTTTACTGTATTTTATATTTTTTTTTTACAGCAATAGGTGATCGATCGTTTGACTGATCGTTAGCTTTTCCGTTTCATTCGTTTTGTGTATAGCTCAAGCAAACATCTTTATTAATAAATACATAAATTGTTGTTGTATGCACTGAGAAAATTGAAGAGTTTACGGTCCACCGATGTTCCAAGATTTTTTCAGCTTTTTGAAGAAAGAATCTGAGGATATTGCTCTTGTTAAAACTTAACGGGGTTGTTACTGAAACGGCGTCGGAGATGTCAAGAACAGATCCCGTTCTGGCAAGCTCATCTGCCTGTTCATTACTGTAGAAATCCCTATGCGCAGGGACCCAAACAAGTGTAATGTCAGACAGGCGACCCAGCATTGATAGATCTCTCTTGCATTGTGTAACTAATAGGGAAGTAGTACAATAAGAGTTTAGTGAGAGAAGTGCCGCTTGACTATCGACAAAGATTTATATGTTGCGCGAATATTGAGGTCAGCCCGGGAGACACTAAAGTTGTTGGGAAGACGGAGGGATAGAAACATCTGAAGTTCACCTCCGCAATACTCGCTCCTGGAAGAAACTCTTACTTTGAAGTCTTTGAAGTCCGTGTGTGAGGCAATATAGTCGGATGGTTCGTTAAGGATTAAAGGAAACAAG
The DNA here is from genome assembly GCF_022045245.1 of Lucilia cuprina. Taxonomy (NCBI): domain Eukaryota; kingdom Metazoa; phylum Arthropoda; class Insecta; order Diptera; family Calliphoridae; genus Lucilia; species Lucilia cuprina. The sequence continues at coordinate 27,886,967 of NC_060950.1, read as the reverse complement.
CTTAAAATCTTAGCGTTTTCATATGTTCTTGATCTTCCACTTCCGGATGAGTTAAGCCGATCTCTTGTGCAATAAAGTGTTTAAAGCTTCTGATGGACTAGTTTTTATACCACCTGTTATCCCAATGCATGCTGATCTCTGGACTTTGTATAGCTGATCTCTGGACTTTGTATAGCTGATCTACAACAAACTTCTTCTTAGTTGAAATCCACCATACAAGAGATCCGTATGTAAGAATAGTGCGTGCTATAGCCGTGTACATCTATTTAACTATGTTGGGACTAAGTCCCCATTTCATTCCAAACATCTTACGACAGGTATAGTAGGCGACCGTTGCTTTCTTGACTCTGTGTTGGATGTTGAGTTTCCATGATAATTTCGAGTTTAGAATAGTTCCTAGAAATTTGGCATTGTTTGATAAGGAGATTTCGCGGTTTTTTAACCGACAGGTTGAAGCTTGGAATCTTGGTCTTTGTTGTGAATAGTAACAATTCTGTCTTGATTGGATTCATCCTAGAACACTTGTTGCTGAGTAGCACCAGAGCTCCAGACATAATATCCCTAATCACGTCTGGAAACATTCCTTTATCCCTCTGTTGTCCAGTTGCATAAGAATCGAGTTAACAACGATAAGCGAAAGTCTAGTCTATAGTCTTGACAATAGTGCATTCTATAGTCTTGACTAGGGTCCAGTCTATAGTCTTGACTTAATTCTTGACTATAGTCCAGTCTATAGTATTGTCTATAGCCCAGTATATAGTATTGACTATAGCCCAATCTATAGTCATGAATATTTTGTAGTCTAAAGTCTTGATTATAGTCCAGCCTTGATTATAATCCAGTTATTGTCTTGTCTATAGTTTAGTATATAATGTTGACTATAGTCTAGTCTATAGTCTTAACTATAGTCTAGTCTATAATCTTGACTATAGTTCAGTCTATAGCCTTGACTATAGTCCAGTTATTGTCTTGTTTATAGTCTTGTCTATATTCTAGTTTACAATACTGACTATAGTCCAGTGTATAGTATTAACTATAGTCTAGTCTATAGTCTTAACTATAGCCCATTCTAAAGTCTTGAGTATAGTCTTTGTCTTTCTTTGTCCAGTTTATAGTTCATTCTATAGTCTTTACTATAGTTCATTCGTTAGTTCATTCTATAGTCTTTACTATAGTCCAGTCTATAGTCCAGTCTATAGTTTTTCCTTTAGGCCAGTCCATCGTCTTAACAAAGCACGAAATTTTTACTTTTCAATTTTTCTTGTGTTTTATAATTATAATCAATAGAATTGAAAAAAATAATAAAATAGTTAGAAAACAACTTTTATCAAAAAATGTTTTGCACATTTTTATTTCAGTTTCTCCTGACTAAAAATAATCATTTTTGCATAAAAGCTAAGCATATTCTTTTTTTTTGTGAACAGTAAATCTTTCACTGTTTTTTATTTCTAGCATTTCTAACGCAATCTATGCCATTGACATAATTTCACTCGTGTGCATTTTTTGTAAAAATAGATGTTTTTTTGTTTTTCATTTAATATTTCAAAGATCAACCAGCAAGCAGCAACATTTAGCAGTGGTTTAGCAGTTTGGTTCTAATACAACTGGCTGCATGATGAAATGAACTAAGTCAAGACCTTCACGTTTAAATGTTGCCACTAGTAGTTTTAGTTAGTAAGTAAACAAGATATTCTGTTCTTATTCTAATGAAACTCCTAGATGAAGGCATTTTCTTAAAGCTGTAAACAAACTACTTATTATTGTTGTTGTAGCTGTAGTTTAAATAAATTCAGCGCGATCGCATACAAATATATAAATTCTTGTTTATATACAAGTGATCATGGTTTTCACTTGAAATCCCATTAGAAATGTTTTTTCCTCTTCTTGACAAACTCTAGTTTTAACTTTAGTTTATTCTTGTTTGTAGTATATTTTCTATATTTAAACTAAATCGCTTTTAATAACAAAACCAACGATTAACTCTTTACCAACTTCCTCACCAGGTTGTAAGTTAGTAGCTGACAGGATTTTTGCTTGTTGTCTGTCATAAATATGGTGATTTGTTCTAAGTGCTTTTAATAAGAATGAATGAGAAAACTTAACTCAATGTGCTTGAATAAAACTAATAATAATGAAAGTCGAGTAGTAGCTAAGTAGTAGAGAAAAAAGGGAACCATAATCGATTATGTTCAGATGGAAAGCTTGCTTTATAATAGATAATTTTAAAAAGTAAATGACTATTTGCGTATAAAAACGATTGAGTTGTTACCCTGTCATTATGGGTAATAAGCTAAATATTACTTTTTATGTCGATAATTTTTAAAGTTTTTAACAATTTGAGATTTTTATATTATTTTTATATCCTATAGTATAGATGCAGTCTAGGCTATAGTTCTGTCTACATATAGACTATACTACTGTCCAGTCTATAGTCAACTTGTAGTTCAGCCTACAGTTTAGATTATATTCAGCCTACAGTTTAGAATATAGACTATGTTCAGTCTATAGTTAGAAATATTATCTTTACTATAGTCCAGTTTATAGTCTACAATAAGGTCCAGTATATACATAGCTAAGACTATAGTCAAGTATATGGTAGAGATTATACATATTTGATATATATATACTATAGTCCAGTTTTTGTCTTGTTTATAGTCTTGTCCATATTTTAGTATATAATCTTGACTATAGTCTACAGCAAACCTACAGTCTAGTATAGTCTAGTATATAGTCCAGTCTAGTTTACAGTCGTGTCTATAGTCTAGTATATCGCCTAGCCTATAATCTAGTTAATAGTCTAGTCAATAGTCTTCTCTATAGTCTTATCTTATTTATAGTCGAGACTATAGTCTAGTCAATACTCTAGTCTGTATTATAGTCTATAGTCTATTCTATAGTCTAGTCTAAAATCTAGTCTACAGTCTTTCTATAATCTAGTTTGTAGTTTATAGTCTAGTTTATAATCTAGTCCATAGTCTATTCTATAGTATATTCTATAATTTAGTCTATAGTCTACAGTCTTGTGTAAAGTCTTATCTATAGTCGAGCCTATAGTCTGGTCTATACTCTACTTTGTAGCCTAGTCTATAGTCTATTCTAGATGCTATAACATGTAGTCTAGTCTATAGTATATTCTAAAGTCTAGTCTAAAGCCTAGTCTATAGTCTTCCCATAGTCTAGTTTGTAGTCCAGTTTATAGTCTAGTCTATAGTCTAGTTTATAGTCTAGTCTACAGTATTGTATATAGTATTGTATATAGTCTAGTCTAGTTTATAGTTTAGTTTATAGTCTAGTTTATAGTCTAGTTTATAGTATAGTTTATGGTCCATAGTCTAGTGTATAGTCTAGTCTAGTATATTGTCTATAGTCTAGTATATAGTTGAATCTATAGTCTAGTCTATAGTTTAGTCTATAGTCTAATCTATAGTCTAGTCTATAGTCTAGTTTATAGTCTAGTCTATAGTCTAGTCTATAGTCTAGTCTATAGTCTAGTCTATAGTCTAGTCTATAGTC
>NC_060950.1:27877263-27883354 GCF_022045245.1 Lucilia cuprina | reverse complement strand
ATAGTCTAGTCTATAGTCTAATCTATAGTCTAGTCTATAGTCTAGTCTATAGTCTTGTCTATAGTCTAGTCTATAGTCTAGTCTATAGTCTAGTCTATAGTCTAGTCTCTAGTGTAGTCTATAGTCTTGTCTATAGTCTAGTCTATAGTCTAGTCTATAGTCTAGTCTATAGTCTAGTCTCTAGTGTAGTCCATAGTCTTTTCGATAGTCTAGTTAATAGTCGTGCTTGTGATCTTGTCTATAGTCTAGTCACACATAAAAAATGAAGCTATAGATTCCGTTCTGCCTATAAACGAGACATAAGTCCAGTTTAAAAACGAGATTTAAGCAGAGTGTATTGCAGAGGCAATAGCCTATAAATTCTATCTAAAAATTCCCAAAAATATTTTAAGATAAGTTCTATGCTTCCATCTCATAGGAGAATTGTGTAAATTTGTAATAATTTATCAATAAACAAAATAAGATTACTTAAATGAAAACCCGATTTGAGAAGACAGGACAATTTATTGACTCTATGTGTTGAAATGACAAACAACAAGTTTTTTTAGTGGCAGACATGTGCGAATGAACTTCTTATAACGGAGTTTGATTTGCAAACATTAAACACGCAAAAAAAAACGCAATCGTACAAATTATAACAAATAAGATTAATAAAACTTTTTATGTGCAGATAAGTGCCGGTGAACTGGTTGAGGATTTGAAAACAAAAATTGTGATTTCTTTCACTTTAATTAAACCGCAACAGGCACAACAACGTCTAGGCAACATATATATATACATCCATAGATACATACATTGCTAATAAACATTTGTAGGCGATGTTAAATGACATTATTTTTCTAGAGTGAAAATAATATATTTGATTTAAATCCATAAAAATTACATTAATTAAAATTTTATTTTTCTTTAATTACAGAAATACACAGTGTTTCGGGTGAACCCAACTATAAATATGTAAACTTGACTTGGGAAGTGGAATTTGTTGGAACCGATGATGCAGATGCTATAACAAATAGCAGCGCCGAAGTAGAACCACCCTCATCATTTCAGGTATTTTTTTGTGAAATACAATCTTTTGGTCCACACCGCTGCAGATCCAAAGTTGTTAATGGTTCTACTTCTTTACAAATGTATGATAATACAGACAATGATTTGGAAGTAGTTGATAAAATGTAGGTTTATTTGGGAAATTTTTAATGATAACGTCCCTTTTTTAAAGTATTATGTTATTTCTTCAAACATCCCACTTTTAGAAGACAAGTTCGTCAATATATGACACAAGTTGATAACCTTAGAATGGCCACCAAATATAGTTTTCATATACGTTCCCTACCCAAACATAAAAACATGAAAGTAACAGGACGTTCGGAAATCTTTAATAATGAAATTGAGGGTGAAGATTTCCTAAGTAATAATATGGTTCAGGGACAAACTATTGTTGTTCCCACAAAAGGATGTAAGTTTGTTATATTTTAGGAAAATATAAGGATTGTTTTAGATTTTAAACTTTTGTCTAAAATTTAGTTTCAGCCCAAGCTACTAGATGTTTGCCTACTGCTTCTGAAATTGAAGTTGAAACTGGTCCATATTTTGGTGGCAAAATCGTGGTTGATGGCGGTAATTGCGGCATTAAGGGTGATCCTAATGATGCTAAAGATAAATATGTCATGCGTATTGATCATAAGGCTTGTGGCAGTATGGTTAAACCGGAAACGAATACAGTGGAAACCTTTATAACAGTACAAGAGAATTTGGGCATATTTACGCATAGTACAAGAAGGTAACTAGGAACTTTTTTATTTTTCTCTTTATAGTAAATTTTTATAAATAATTTATTTGAAAAATAAGTTAATGTCGAAAATGTCTAAACCACAAGTGAGCTGAAACTAAAACTTAAATAGAACAGCATTAGAACTGAACTTGAAAAGAAATAGAACTGAACTAGAACTCAACTAGAATTGAACTAGAACTGAACTAGAACTGAACTAGAATTGAACTAGAATTGAACTAGAACTGAACTAGAACTGAACTAGAACTGAACTAGAACTGAACTAGAACTGAACTAGAACTGAACTAGAACTGAACTAGAACTGAACTAGAACTGAACTAGAACTGAACTAGAACTGAACTAGAACTGAACTAGAACTGAACTAGAACTGAACTAGAACTGAACTAGAACTGAACTAGAACTGAACTAGAACTGAACTAGAACTGAACTAGAACTGAACTAGAACTGAACTAGAACTGAACTAGAACTGAACTAAAACTGAACTAAAACTGAACTAGAACTAATAAAACTTAAAAAAATTATTTTTTTTATAATTAATTGCAAATAAAGAATTAATTAAATTTCTTCACACTATCCCCTTCCTTAGATTTGTTGTTGTTTGCAGTTATCAATCTGGTTTACAAACGGTACGAGCCAGTTTCTCAGTGCCCGGACGTGGTGGTGCCTCTGCAGTACAACAAGATCATTACGATGAAGAGGAACGAATGGGCAGAGGTTTAAAACCCATGCGTTATGTAGACAAAAGTGAATTAGTGTTAAAAGAAACAACAGAAAACAATCGAGTTGGGGCATCAGAAGAAACCCAAGCCATGGTTGAAGAAATGGACAATCCAACAATAAACTATAATAACAGTCTTCATGATGATAATAATGATGCTTCACTGGTCACAACGGATGATGATCAAACAAATGCAGTTGCAACATTGGAAAATATAATACCGGGCATAAATGAAGAACATATTAAACATCAACAACAAACGGAAGTTAATGAAAATAAAGTGCAAGATGAAGAAAGTGAGCTAAAACACAGTATAGAATACAATGAAGGCAGTGGTGTGGCAGCCACAACTAATGTCAATGATGATGCTAACGATGATATTGAAGATGAGGAAGCAGATGTTGCTGCTGCTAATGTTATCGATATTGAGGCTAAACATGATCAACAAAAATTTTCAGCCAAATTTGCCAAACTAACATTAGATCGCAATGAAAATGCTCAAATGGATGAAGATGATAGTGATGATGATTTTGGAGCCACACCCACAGGGCGAGGTAAAATGTTAATTATTTTATATTAAAATGTTAAACAAAACTTAATTTAACACTTAATGTTTTTAATTCTTATACACAATTTTCCATTTCTTTTATTTCTTAATTTTTCCCATACAGGTTTTGGTTCTGGTTTCGAATTAATTTCTCTCAACATGGGCAGTGTCATGTTGACGGTATTATTATCTGTGATATTAATTGGTATTTTCATTTATGTTTTATATCGTGAAACAAATTTACCACCTCCTATAACATCAGCATCATCTTCTACTTCGCTTAACGCCTCTAACAGACATCATCATCATCATCACCACCACCATCAGCACTTGCACGAAGTGGACGACACTTTACCCAGAACATTAAGAACCAAAAATCAGGATTTATTGGCTTAACATTACATAAGCCTAGTTTACAATTATCTTTTATATATAAAATACGATCATATTTTTAAAGCAATTTTTATACTGTTTAATATCATTCCCGCTTTTTTTGTAAACTACGCTTTATTGTCTTGCTGAAATTTTGCTGAATATGAATTTAATTCGAATCGAATTGAATTTTAGTTAAATATTTCATTTCAAAACGACTAAGCGTAGGCATCGTGATGCAATTTTCTTCCCTCCTATTATACGTATTCTTATTTTTATAAAATAAACACAGTTAATACTCGTATCAAAGACATCGTGTTAAAAATATTGTTTAAAAAATATTAGTTGAGTTTTCGGAAAAATTTTTTCGAGGGTCCATTTTTGTTAATTCGATTTCCTAGAAAAAATTGGTCCTTCTAACAAAAGATATCAATGCAAAGATTTGTGAGTTCGAAAAGTACTTTTATTGCATCAGCTGGTAAGTGCTGATAACTAGCCCCAGTGCTGGTTCAGATAAGTTCTTATTCAATTCTAATTCAGTGCTAGTTCAGTTCTAGTTCAGTTCTAGTTCAGTTCTAGTTCAGTTCTAGTTCAGTTCTAGTTCAGTTCTAGTTCAGTTCTAGTTCAGTTCTAGTTCAGTTCTAGTTCAGTTCTAGTTCAGTTCTAGTTCAGTTCTAGTTCAGTTCTAGTTCAGTTCTAGTTCAGTTCTAGTTCAGTTCTTGTTCAGTTCCAGTTCAGTTTTAGTTCAGTTATAGTTCAGTTCAGTTCTAGTTCTAGTTCAGTTCTAGTTTAGTTCTAGTTTAGTTCTAGTTCAGTTCTAGTTCAGTTCTAGTTCAGTTCTAGTTCAGTTCTAGTTCAGTTCTAGTTCAGTTCTAGTTCAGTTCTAGTTCAGTTCTAGTTCAGTTCTAGTTCAGTTCTAGTTCAGTTCTAGTTCAGTTCTAGTTCAGTTCTAGTTCAGTTCTAGTTCAGTTCTAGTTCAGTTCAAGTTCAGTTCTAGTTCAGTTCTAGTTCAGTTCTAGTTCAGTTCTAGTGCAGTTCTTTCTTGTGTGACTTTTCGAACCCAAAACTATTTGAATTTTGTTAATTAAAAAAGCAGAAAGAATTCCTTTAAACTCAATTTACATTTTTTAAACAATTTTACAAAAATGGTGTTATTTTAAATGAATTTATAAAAACATTAAATGATAAAAAACGGCACTTTTTTTATAAGACTTAATTAATAATAAGCACAAATTATATTTTAAGATACATTCTTTTATTAGATTTTAAGTACCTACTACATATATATTTTGTATAGAAAATAATATAAATTTATAGTACATAATAAATATATAATAAAAAAAAATCATCTTAAAAAAAACGATTCTTTTTTATTTCTTAAAAAATACCATGGAAAATAAACGTGACTTAACAAGAAAAGCAAAAGGTAATAGAACTAACAACCAGATATTTTTTCCTTGCCTCTTGAGCTCTTTTAGTAATGAAATAAGAACAAAAAAAAAATACAATAAAAAAGTGGAACAATTTTTTCACGAAGCCCTTTTTTCAGTTTCAAAAAAGTAAAGAAAAATAGTATAAATAAAGTAAGTATAACTAGGTTAGATTGGCTGGTCTTGTCTAAAACTTAGGAAGCTCTAAAGCTGTCTCAGCTTAATATCAAGCCAACCAGTCAGCACCAGAAGTATCACTATCATTTTTATTCTTTTCTTTTTGTTTCTCAATATTTTTCCATTTATTTTCTAAGCAATTAGTTGTTTTTTTTTCTTCTTACTTCTAAAGTTTTAGCCATTTGGTTGGGGATTAAAGTGTGAAGAAATATTTTTATACAAGTATCTCTTAAGTAGTGTTCGAGTAGTGTGAGCTAGAGTATAATTTAGTGTAATAATATAAAAGAATATTTTTTAAACTGTTGTTAATAATTTGTTCAAATTCTCAAAAGTAAATACATACATATATAAGTATTATTCATGCACATATAATATTCTTTTATTTCATTTGGGGGCCAGAAGCATTGAAAAATGATTGATGTAGAATGTTTAATAATAGTAATTTAAGATTTTTCGCATTTATGACGTAGAGGGAGGGAATAAAGTAATTTCTTTTTAACTTAAAATCATATATAATGTAACTGAAATTCTAAGAGCTTTTGATAAGACAAAAAATAGATTAGTTATATGGGGGTCATTAAGTTTTGTAGTTCATGACTTGTAAATGTTAAACAAATCATTATATTTTGTCATGGATTTGTAATATTTCCAATTCTTATATTATTTGAAAGTGTAGATGTATTAAATCATTCGTCAGCCAGCAGTTCAACAAGCATCTGAAAAACACTATATAGAGTCAACCAGGTGGTTGACTCTATTTCGTCTTTTATCAGGGATGTACTCTTTGTAAAAGAGGTTTAAGACAATCGTCACTTTAGTGTCCCTTTGTAAGCGAGAGAGTGCATACTTGAAAAACGAACAAAAGCTTCTTGCTGTCTCTTCGTAATCTATGGGGCGATGATTGGCTTTATCGTAGAGCAAGCACATGTTAAAATAGATAATCACCAGGGAAATCAGTTCTAGTTCAGTTCTAGTTTAGTTCTAGTTCAGTTCTAGTTCAGTTCTAGTTCAGTTCTAGTTCAGTTCTAGTTCAGTTCTAGTTCAGTTCTAGTTCAGTT
>NC_060950.1:27826654-27877163 GCF_022045245.1 Lucilia cuprina | reverse complement strand
ATCTATCTATCTATCTATCTATCTATCTATCTATCTATCTATCTATCTATCTGTCTATCTATCTATCTATCTATCTATCTATCTATCTATCTATCTATCTATATATATATTAAGTAATCTATTAAGTAGTTCCATGTATTGATGAGAGATTTAACTAGTCTTTTTACTATTGGCCAGCAAACGGACTAGTATATAAACTATACCATTGCTAAGAAGTAATTCAAAGGACTATTTTATTCAGTTACGACGTATTGATATGACCTACTGACAAAAAACTCTACTTATTAAACACTCCTTTACCCCACATAAGGCCTATTTTAAATAAAAAATGTTTATTTTTTATGCAACAAACAATACAACAAGCTTCACTTTCAACAAGGGAAAATATGAGAAGATTTTTCACAAACTACTTTCATATTTAAAACAAAACAAAAAAAAGAAACTTAATCTAAAATAGTACAAATTATCTATGAAATTCTTGGCCACAGCAGCAGAAACTGAATACAAATTATTCAGATAGCACTAAACAAACAAGCAAAATAATAATGATCAAAAACACGCCTTCTTAGAAAAGAAAAATGATTTTCCTTTTTTTTTTGCTATGAAAGCTTTGAATTAACGGCTTTTGGTTTATAAATTCGAGTGGGTATTCTATACTCCGGCTGTCTAGTTTGTTTTTTCATTTCAAATTTGAACTTAAACTCTAAAACCAAACAATAATTAACATTTTTTTTCCTTTTTAATACTTTTAGACAAAACAAAAAATAGAAAAAATATAGGCGTTTGTAAATTGTTTTTTAATGTGTGCATAAATTTTACTTTTATTATAGTTTTTTTTTGTATAATAACTTTTACACTTTTTGTTTTTAATGAATGGTTTGAATAGAGGAAGAAAAAAAAACAATAGAAATAATATTCGTATTTGGAAGACAATGAGTTGTAATGAATTGTTTGTTTGATGGTTTGTGCACCTTGTAGAAGTATCAAATGCTATGACTACGACGACGACCTTAATTACTCAAGTAAAAAGACCCAAAAGAAAGACTTAAAAGTAAAACAGTAGAAAAAAACTAGCACTTCTAGTAAAAGTGGCAAAAAAGTGCAGAAATAACAACAACAACAATAATAATAATAATAATAATAATAAACATACAACTCATCAAAAGATCATTAATAAAATACTGCTGGAATTATCAAGAGGAAAGAAAGAATTTTTTCCAAGTGGTTACATGCTCGTTATGGGTTTGAAATATTTTTAGTTGAAAATGACAGGAGAAGGTACTTCATTTTTTTTTAAACATGTTTGTGGTCTAGTCTTTAGTCTAGTCTATAGTTTAGTCTATAGTCTAGTCTATAACCTAGTATATAGTCTAATCTATAGCCTAGTATATAGTCTCGTCTATAGCCTAGTTTATAGCTTGTCTATAGTCTACTCTAGTATATAGTCTAGTCTATAGTCTAGTCTATAGTCTAGTCTATAGTCTGGTCTATTGTCTAGTCTATAGTCTAGTCTATTGTCTAGTCTATAGTCTATTTAGTCTATTTAGTCTAAATTCTAGTCTATAATTTAGTCTAAATTCTATTCTATAATTTAGTCTAAATTCTAGTCTATAATTTAGTCTAAATTCTAGTCTACTCTAAAATCCAGTCTATAGTCTAGCCTATAGAATAATCTATAGTCTAGTCTGTAGTCTAGTCTATAGTCTAATGTACAGTGTAGTCTTAAGTAAAGTCTATAGTCTAGTCTATGGTCTATTCTATAATATAGTCTATAGGGTACAGCAGCAACGATCAACAAAATAGTCCATATTCTAGTCTATAGTCTAGCCTATAGTCTAATCTATAGTCTAGACAATAGTGTACTCTATAGTCTAATGTACAGTCTAGCCTTAAGTATATTCTATAGTCTAGTCTATAGTCTAGTCTATAGTCTAGTCTATAGTCTAGTCTATAGTCTAGTCTATAGTCTAGTCTATAGTCTAGTCTATAGTCTAGTATAATTTTCCTGCACAGCCTACTGCCCATCATCAACATCATCAACATCCACACGTAGATTTGCAAATACTTAAGGAAATTTACAAAACTTTATATTAGTTCTTAGAATATTTAAAATACTGGTTTTCCACAACATTATTCAAACAGAACGTTACTTTCCTGCCAGAGGAGCCTGTAGATTTGTTATAAAAAGATTACTATCAGCAATTCTTTTTCGCTTAAACTGTTTTTATTACTTTTTCTAACATCTAAAATAAAAACTAACAAGTCCTTAAGGTAATAACGGCTTTAAGAGTTAAAAAATAAGAAATATTCTTATGATTTGAAATAATTTTCTATCTTTCATAAGATAAAGAAATTTGAAGAGATTTTCTTTTTTTTATTATAGTTTCCACTCAAACTCAGAAAGTGACAATATTGCGGTTGTTGGTTTGCTGGTAATTCAAGATTTGTTTTCTAATTTTTCAGCTATATTTTTTTATTTCTATCAAATTGTAATTAGAAACCATATAGGAATTTTTTCTTATAGAATCCAATGATGTTGGAAACCAAAAGAAAAGCGAATTTGTTTAGCTGAGACTTCAATATCATCGTTTTTTTTTGTGCTTCCTCAAAGCAACAATTATTTGCTATAGAAAACCTCAACCTATTTCTATTTCAACTTCTTGTTCACATTTTTAGTTTTCTTTCATATTTAAATTTTTCTCAAGTTATTAAGAAAAATATAGACAAAATGTTTATAGAGTTTTATACATGTGTATATAATAAAACTATATAAAAACCACCAAAGAAATGTAATTGACACACTTTTTCTTTATTATAATTTTCATATTTTACTGCTACAGCCAATATACAACAATAAAAACAACATTTTCAAAATTAAAACAATATTCTGTTTAATAGTTTCCCTGAGAATCTCAAAATAAAGTAATTCATTTCAAACCACTAAATACACTCATTACAACCTAAAGTTATGTGGAGTAAATAAGTAAGTAATTTTAACAAATTTTAATGACAAACTTATTTTTATTTTTATATAATAAAATAAATGACTTAAGTCTAAGATTTTGTAGAACAATTTTAAGTTGTTTTGTAAGATCTTTTATCTCAGATAAAAACGCAAAAATTTCTTTGACACACTATTCTAGTCAGGCATGGAAAACTAAAATTTTAAAATAGTGCTAACGATAAAAAAAGAGTTTTTTTTATAGACAAGTCAATAGACTATACAATAAACTCATGTTCAAAAGAGTTGTTTCTATAGGCTATACTATAGACTAGTCTATAGACTGTACTATAGAATAGACTAGAGACTAGACTAGGACTAGACTACAGACTAGACTGTAGGTTAGACTATAGACTAAACTATAGACTAGACTCTAGACTAGACAATAGACTAGACTATAGACTAGACTATAGACTACACTATAGACTAGACTATAGACTAGACTATTTACTAGACTATAGACTAGACTATATACTAGATTATAGACTAGACTATAGACTTGGCTATGGACTAGACTCTAGACTAGACTATAGACCAGACTATAGACTAGACTATAGACTAGACTATAGACTAGACTATAGACTAGACTATAGACTAGAATATAGACTAGACTATACACTAGACTATAGACTAGACTATAGACAAGACTATAGACTAGACTATACTATAGACTAGACTAGACTATAGACTAGACTATAGACTAGATTATAGAGTATACTATAGACTAGACTCTAGACTAGACTATAGACTAGACTATAGACTAGACTATAGACTAGACTATAGACTAGACTAGACTATAGACTAGACTAGACTATAGACTAGACTATAGACTAGACTAGACTATAGACTAGACTATAGACTAGACTATAGACTAGACTATAGACTAGACTATAGACTAGACTATAGACTATACTATAGACTAGACTATAGACTAGACTATAGACTAGACTATAGACTAGACTATAGACTAGACTATAGACTAGACTATAGACTAGACTATAGACTAGACTATAGACTAGACTATAGACTAGACTATAGACTAGACTATAGACTAGACTATAGACTAGACTATAGACTAGACTATAGACTAGACTATAGACTAGACTATAGACTAGACTATAGACTAGACTATAGACTAGACTATAGACTAGACTATAGACTAGACTATAGACTAGACTATAGACTAGACTATAGACTAGACTATAGACTAGACTATAGACTAGACTATAGACTAGACTATAGACTAGACTATAGACTAGACTATAGACTAGACTATAGACTAGACTATAGACTAGACTATAGACTAGACTATAGACTAGACTATAGACTAGACTATAGACTAGACTATAGACTAGACTATAGACTAGACTATAGACTAGACTATAGACTAGACTATAGACTAGACTATAGACTAGACTATAGACTAGACTATAGACTAGACTATAGACTAGACTATAGACTAGACTATAGACTAGACTATAGACTAGACTATAGACTAGACTATAGACTAGACTATAGACTAGACTATAGACTAGACTATAGACTAGACTATAGACTAGACTATAGACTAGACTATAGACTAGACTATAGACTAGACTATAGACTAGACTATAGACTAGACTATAGACTAGACTATAGACTAGACTATAGACTAGACTATAGACTAGACTATAGACTAGACTATAGACTAGACTATAGACTAGACTATAGACTAGACTATAGACTAGACTATAGACTAGACTATAGACTAGACTATAGACTAGACTATAGACTAGACTATAGACTAGACTATAGACTAGACTATAGACTAGACTATAGACTAGACTATAGACTAGACTATAGACTAGACTATAGACTAGACTATAGACTAGACTATAGACTAGACTATAGACTAGACTATAGACTAGACTATAGACTAGACTATAGACTAGACTATAGACTAGACTATAGACTAGACTATAGACTAGACTATAGACTAGACTATAGACTAGACTATAGACTAGACTATAGACTAGACTATAGACTAGACTATAGACTAGACTATAGACTAGACTATAGACTAGACTATAGACTAGACTATAGACTAGACTATAGACTAGACTATAGACTAGACTATAGACTAGACTATAGACTAGACTATAGACTAGACTATAGACTAGACTATAGACTAGACTATAGACTAGACTATAGACTAGACTATAGACTAGACTATAGACTAGACTATAGAGACTATAGACTAGACTATAGACTAGACTATAGACTAGACTATAGACTAGACTATAGACTAGACTATAGACTAGACTATAGACTAGACTGTAGACTAGACTATAAATTAGAGTATAGACTAAACTATAGACTAGATTAAAGACTAGACTGAAGACTAGACTATAAATTAGAGTATAGATTAAACTATAGATTAGACTATAGATTAGATTATAGATTAGACTATATACTAGACTATAGACTAGACTATACTCTAGACAATACTCTAGACTATAGACAAGACTATAGACTAGACTATAGACTAGACTATAGACTAGACTATAGACTAGACTATAGACTAGACTATAGACTAGACTATAGACTAGACTATAGACTAGACTATAGACTAGACTATAGACTAGACTATAGACTAGACTATAGACTAGACTATAGACTAGACTATAGACTAGACTATAGACTAGACTATAGACTAGACTATAGACTAGACTATAGACTAGACTATAGACTAGACTATAGACTAGACTATAGACTAGACTATAGACTATAATATAGACTAGACTATAGACTAGACTATAGACTAGACTATAGACTAGACTATAGACTAAACTATAGACTAGATTAAAGACTAGACTGTAGACTAGATTATAAATTAGAGTATAGACTGAATTATAGTCTAGATTAAAGACTAGACTGTAGACTAGACTATAAATTAGAGTATAGATTAAACTATAGATTAGACTACAGTTTAGACTATAGATTAGACTATATACTAGACTATAGACTAGACTATAATCTAGTCTATACTCTAGACTATAGACTAGACTATAGACTAGACTATAGACTAGAATATAGACTAGACTATAGGCTAGACTATAGACTAGAATATAGACTAGATTAAAGACTAGACTGTAGACTAAACTATAGACTAGATTAAAGACTAGACTGTAGACTAGACTATTAATTAGAGTAAAGACTAAACTATAGACTAAATTAAAGACTAGACTGTAGACTAGACTATAAATTAGAGTATAGATTAAACTATAGATTAGACTATAGTTTAGACTATAGATTAGACTATATACTAGACTATAGACTAGACTATAATCTAGTCTATACTCTAGACTATAGACTAGACTAGACTATAGATTAGAGTAGTTTATGGACTAACCACAAAAATATTAGAAGTATGTAATGAATTTTCCATATCTGATTCTACCACAAATATTTCTTTACTCACACACACTCATATAACCATAGTCATACTCTTAGATTTACTTCTCTACATATATTTAGCTATAGTCATCATTAGTTTGGATTCTAATTTTCGTCAAATTACTTAAATATCTAGAGCACAACATAATTATCCGAAAAAAATAAAAATAATACGAAAATAGAAATGCGAAAAAATGGGGAAACTACTAATAGTATGTATATGGAGACACGAGTGTTGGAATCATTATGGTAAATAATTGTGTATCTTCTCGATTGTCATGAATTTCTGTTAGGAAAAACGTGCACACCAACAATTGTGCAATACAATACTTATGCACTTCCACATTGGCACTAATTCATTCATTCATTCAGTTGACTAGCTTAGAACTTGGGTGTTATAACGGGTGTTTAGATAGAGCTGGGTTTGATTTTAAAATTGTAAATAAAAAGAAATATTTGAACAATCTCAAGGATTGATATTCCAGCAGAAGCAATGGAAACTTAAACAGGTAATTGAAAAAGAGAAATAGGCAAAGCAACTGAATTGATCGCCAGTGTTGGAATCTCAAATGACACCACTTTCGACTTCTAAACTAGTCTACTTATAGTTCAAGCTTTGCGATATGTAAACGTTCTTAATCTGTTTTTAAGGACATCTACAGAATTCCTTATGAGGCGCCATATATCCTTCCTATGTTTTAATTTTCATGTCTCCTTGTCGTTTCCCATTACCGGAAGTTGTAGCCATGTTGACTATTTAAAATTAAAAGAAATTTACCTCTTCGCTATTTCCGACAGCTCATCCTGTATTTACTGTTAGTTCTTTTTTGCAATTTTTGTATAATTCCAACTCTAATTTAATGACAACTTTGTACAAAAAAATACTACAACTACCTACAGCGACAACAACAATAAACATAAAAGTTTACCCCAAAATTATTGTGTGATTTTTTTTTGTAAAAAGTTTCGTGACTAAAAGCGGAGTTTGTGATTCTTCTTTAGTTTTTTGCTTAATTTTCCAACAACAATATACAAATAAACGACTAAGTTGATTCCCTCAATTTAGAAGAAATACGACGACAACAATAACAACAATAACATAGGAACTACCAAAAGAACTATAAAAATCTTGACTTAATTTAGTCAGAGGCACAACGACAATAACTCAACACATAACGTTAGGCAAAGTTAAGCTTAAACTTGAGCACTCCAGGCATCAGTTTTGAAATAGGAAAACCCCATATGAGTACCAACAAAACGTAATCGTGCACAGTTATTATTCATTCAATCTATAGCCAGTAAAAGCGGCAAAAGAAAACTGCTTCTTCACACGCGTAACTTTTGTCGTTGATTTCTACTGCTTCATCTTCATATATGCTTTAAGTCAAGGGAGCAGCACCAAACCTAATCGTAGTAAACAGTTATATACCCATATAAAGAATAGATTGTAATATATGAAGAACATGGCATTGGTGGCACTATTTAGTTGTCTGCTATATTACGGTGAGAGTAAATAACACTAGTAGAGAAAAAGATTACAGCAAGCGACGTTTTCAAGATGAAATGGATGGTACGTACGTATGTACAAATGACGACAACAGCGTTTGGAAAATAAAGCACTTAATAACCTTAATCAGAGCATACGAGAACAACACTAAACAAAAAATGTATATAATTAATAAAAGAGTGTTTATACCTTAGAGCTGTATAGTGGAGAGTTTATAACATATAGGTTTGTGCTAATGTTTGTAACACCATAAAATTATTATCCTACTCCCATTTTTAAACTTATCGTTTGACTCAGATTCGACTCAGCACAGTCAAGATTATATATCATTTTATATTTAAGACTATAGATCAGTCAATAGTCAAGACTATACATCAGTCCAGAGTTAAAACAATAGGTCAGTCTATAGTCAAGGATTATAGGTCAAAAAATAGTCAAGATATAGATCAGTCTATAGTCAAGATTATAGAACAGTTTATAGTCAAGACTATAGATTAGTCCCTAGTAAAGACTATAGATCTGATCTTGCCAAGACTATTGATCAATCTATAGTCAATAATATAGATATATCTCTATTCAAAACTATAAATAAGACCTATAGATCAGTCTATAGTCTAGACTATAGATCAGTCAATAGTCTAAAATATAGATCAGTCTATAGACATGACTATATATCAGTCTATAGACATGACTATATATCAGTCTATAGTCATGACTATATATCAGTCTATAGACAAGACTATTGACCAGTCAATCGTAAAGCCCATACAACAGTATATAGATAACACTATGGATCAGTCTATATTCAAGACTATGGATTAGTATATAGTCAAGACTATAGGTCAGTCTATAGAAAAGACTATAAATCAGTCTATAGTCAAGCTATAGATCAGTCTACAGTCAAGACTATAGATCAGTATATAGTTAAGACTATAGATCAATAGTAGTATATTCAACACTATAGATCAAACTATAGTCAAGACTATAGATCAACCTATAGTCAAGACTATAGATCAATCTATAGACAAGACTATAGATTAATCTATAGTCAAGACTATTGATCAATCTATAGTCAAGACTATAGATCAATATATAGTCAAGACTAGAGATTAATCTATTGTCAATACTATAGATTAGTCTAGTCTATATATAGCCTGACTATAGACCAGGGGCGTCCGCGCCTGGTCTATAGTGAGGATATAGAATAGTCTATAGTCAAGACTGTAGACCAATATATAGTTAAGACTATAGATCAATCTATAGTCAAGACTGTAGATCAATCTATAGTCAAGACTATAGATCAATCTATAGCCAAGACTATAGATTAATCTATAGTCAAGACTATTGAACAATCTATAGTCAATACTATAGATCAATCTATAGTCAATACTCTAGAAATATCTATTGTCAATACTATAGATTAGTCTAGTCTATATATAGTCGGTTCCAGGGGCGCCCGCGCATGGACTATAGTCTATAGATCAATCTATAGTCAAGACTATAGATAAATCTATAGTCAAGACTATAGATCAGTCTATAGCCAAGACTGTAGATCAGATTATAGTTAATACTATAGATCAGTCTATAGTCAAGACTGTAGATCAGTCTATTTTTAGGACTGTAGATCAGTCTAAAGTCAAGATTATAGATGAGTCTATAGTCAAGACTATAGATCAATCTATAGATAATACTATAGATCAGTACATAGTCAAGAATAGATCAGTCTACAATCAAGACTTAAGATCAGTCTAAAGTCAAAATTATAGATGAGTCTATAAGCAAGACTATAGATCAATCTATAGATAATATATAGATAGTCAAGACTATAGATCAATCCTTAGTCAAGATTATAGATCAGTATATTGTCAAACCCATATATTAGTCTACAGTAAAAACTATAAATGAAACTACATATAGGACTATTGATCAACCTTTGGTCAAGTCTGTTATCAAGTTTAGTATATCTTTAAACTTTTTTACAAAAGTAAAATTACATCAGTGTAGGATATAATATGGTCGGTATTAACCATCTATTTTTCTTATATGTTATTCTTTTTAAATAACTTTAACTTTAACAAATTTCTCAAAACTAATAAATAAAAACAGATTAAGTAAACACATATTTGTGATTTTTTTCTTACGTTCAGTATTTGCGGTGGTTGGCAGTCGGTTGTTGGGTTGTGGGAGTTTCATTCATATATATTTTGTCGTAACATTTAACGGCTTCGTAGGTAAGTGTTGAACAAAAAATTGGGCTGAATTTATTTTTTCCATTAAGTGGAAGGGAAGTAATATTTATTTATTAATGAAAACATAATCATAATTTATAATTTATACTATTACGAGTATAAAGATACATAAAAGTGTATTTATACCGTTAATTTTTTGACAGCAATAAATTTAATATGCGAATAGGGTCAATAATCTAATAATAATTATTTTCATTATACAGCATGTCCATTTTAATAGATGTAAATGTTTGGATATTTAGAGACAAGTTGATAATGCGAGATTTTTGTTTCTTGATCCATAACGAATATTTTTTGACGTTAATATCTTTAATGGAAAGAAATAGAGGATATGTTGTAATATGGTTTAAGTCTACCAATCATTAATCGGTTATTACAACTTATTTATGTATATATCCGAATTGAGTTGTTTATTGTTAAGGTTAAGTCATAACCGATTAGAAGCGACCATCCACTCTTATACTTTTGAAAAATCATAGTAAAGAAATATATTCTTTGAATGATTTATAAAGTGAATGTTTTCAGTATCATTCATTATTCGTTAAGGTAACATTCTATTCCGTGAGAAACTCCTCATTTACCAAAACTAGTCATATAGGTTCATAGACTATCGAAAGACTAATTTATAGACTAGTTCGTAAAATAGTCCTTAGACTACTTCATAGACTATTCCATTGACTAGTTCATAGATAAATTCGTAGTCCATAGGCTAGTCTATACTGGATCAGAGACCAGTCCATAGACTAGTTCCTAGATTAGTCCATACACTAGTTCATAGAGTATTCCACATACTAGTTCATATACTAGTTCGTTTACTAGTTCATAGACTAGTACTTAGACTAATTCATACACTATCCATATACTAGTCCATAGACTAGTTCATATACTAGTCCATAGACTAGTTCATATACTAGTCCATAGACTAGTTCACAGACTAGTCCATAGACTAGTTCACAGACTAGTCCATAGACCAGTTCATAGACTAGTTCATAGACCAGTTCATAGACTAGTTCATAGATTAGCTCATAGACTAGTACATAGATAACTTCATAGACGTGTTCATAGACTAGTTTATAGATTAGTCCATAGACTAGTTCATAGAATATTCCACAGACTAGTTCATAAACTATTCCATAGGCTAGTTCATAGACTAATTCATATACTAATCCATAGACTAGTTCATATACTAGTCCATAGACTAGTTCACAGACTAGTCCATAGATCAGTTCATAGACCAGTACATAGATTAGTTCATAGACTAGTTCATAGACTAGTACTAGACTAGTACATGGACAAATTCATAGACGTGTTCATAGACTAGTTTATAGATTAGTCCATAGACTAGTTCATAGAATATTCCACAGACTAGTTCATAGACCAGTCCATAGACTAGTCCATAGACTAGTCCATAGGCTAGTCCATAGACTAGTCCTTATACTACTCCAAAGACTAGTCTATAGACTAATTCATAGACTTGTACATAAAATCTATCATAGACAAGTCAATAAACAAACAACAGACTAGTTCTTAGATTGTTGTAAAGACTAGTTCATAGACAAGTGTAAAGGTTAGTCAATAATTTATTTAATACAATAGACCATGGACTAGTTCACAGACTAGTCCATAAGCAGTACGACGATTAGTTCTGAAAACTAGAAAGCTTTCTGAAAACTAGAAAGCTGAAACGCCTCCAGATAATGGTTCAAATCAAAATCTATGAAAACTATATAGTCCTTTTGATTTACAACTGTACTGCTATGGACACGATAGCACAAGTCAATGCGGAGGAGGATACTTTTAAAACACTCCTAGAAAAAAGTCTTAAAACTCTTCTTAACAAACAACTCATTAAACATAAACTACTCACAACTCCCACCTTAATAAAATAGTGCAAGGCGGCACCAGTCGATAAAAAAAAAAATAAACGTGGAACTCTAGTTTGAAACTGGTCCATTAAGATGACCACCGACACCAAAAATAAAATGTGAGGAAAAAAATATTAAAAATGGAAATCAAACTACTTTTGCATATAAAAAAAAACTTCGAAACCAGTAACTTTCATAAATGATTCAAATGTATTACGTTTGTCGTTCCGTCAGTGCAACTGTCCGACTCGCTAATCTTTACAATGTTTGAAAAATTTATGTATGTGTAAACACATGTTCTGGCAAAGTGTAGACATAAAGATATTTATGTTAGATTCTTTTTGGTATTTAAATCTAATAAATTACATACAAACATATTGATTTCATTACATTTTTACATACGTTCATACATACACTGTATATACATCTACTTGTTCTCTATAATCATCTTCTAAGATTTCCATTTTTTTCGCAAAAAAAAAAATAAAAAAAATAATAAAACGTAAAAAAAAAGAAATTCTTTTCCAAAATGTCAGCTTTAATAAAGTCTATGGATTCTCTGTTGCTGAGGCATTAATACTAAGAACAAGTCGAAGATGTTGTTAATATTAATGATGTATTTTCAATTTTATATAAAAAGTAATCGAAAAAAGAAAATAAACTACTAGTTTTCTATTTTGTTTGTAAAGCAGCAGCGCGGCAACATCACCAGCAGCCACCACGAACGATCTCTAAAATTTATAGAAATTAATGACATGCATGTAAACTAGTTTCTATTTCCACTTTTTTATCTTTATTATAAATTTTAATTTTATTTTCTTTAAGTTTACGTTGACACCAGTGTGCAGTCAGTTGGACATTGCGTTAGCCGAACATAATTTTTTTTGATTGAATAGAACAAATTTCTATGCCACAGCAGGAAAATTACAAATTTGAATTTATAAAGAAAAGTAAATTGAACTAAAAATAAAAATGATAGCCCCGTTTTATATACGTATAAACTGGTAACAAGAAACCATTAATAAACTTTTTCTTTGATTTAAATTAATTAAATTTTATGGTGTATTTAATATTGTTAATTTGTATTGAATAGCTTTAAATAAAATTTCATTGTATTGTTTCAAAGTTTTATAAATAAATAAATTATTAAATTATGCAACAGGTGCGGCGTAAAAATTAGTCGCTAATCTAGAGTCTGTAGTCTTGATTGTAGATTAATCTAGAGTCAATTCACTATAGACTAATCAAAAGTGTATAGTTTTGACTAAAAACTAATCTAGAATCTCTAGTCTGACTATAGACTAATCTATAGTATTGACTATAGACCAATCTATAGTCTTGACTATAGACCAATCTATAGTCAATACTATAGATTGGTCTATAGAATTGACTATAGACAAATCTATAGTCTTGACTATAGACCAATCTATAGCCTTGACTATAGACCAATCTATAGTCTTCACTATAAACGAATCTATAGTCTTGACTATAGACTAATCTATAGTCTTGACTATAGACTAATCTATAGTCTTGACTATAGACTAATCTATAGTCTTGACTATAGACTAATCTATAGTCTTGACTATAGACTAATCTATAGTCTTGACTATAGACTAATCTATAGTCTTGACTATAGACTAATCTATAGTCTCGACTATAGACCAATCTAAAAACTGAACTATAGACCAATCTATAGTCTGAACTATAGACTGATCTATTGTCTGGACTATATACTGATCTATAGTCTGGACTATAGACTGATCTAAAGTCTGGACTATAGACTGATCTAAAGTCTGGACTATAGACTGATCTAAAGTCTGGACTATAGACTTATCTATAGTCTGGACTATAGACTTATCTATAGTCTGGACTATAGACTGATCTATAGCCTGGACTATAGACTGATCTATAGCCTGGACTATAGACTGATCTATAGCCTGGACTATAGACTGATCTATAGTCTGGACTATATAGTGATCTAACGTCAGAACTATAGACTGATCTATAGTCTGGACTATAGACTGATCTATAGTCTGGACTATTGACTGATCTATAGTCTGAACTATAGACTGATCTATAGTCTGGACTATAAACTGATCTATTGTGTAAACTATAGACTGATCTATAGTCTGGACTTAGACTGATCTATAGTGTGAACTATAGACTGATCTATAGTCTGGACTATAGACTGAAGTATAGTCTGGACTATAGACTGAAGTATAGTCTGGACTATAGACTGAAGTATAGTATGGACTATAGACTGAACTATAGTCTGGACTATAGACTGATCTAAAGTCTGGGCCATAGACTGATCTAAAGTCAGGGCCATAGACTGATCTATAGTCTTAATTTTAGACTGATCTTTCTTGACTGATCTACACATTTAACTACATAAAATTAAATTATGACTTACCGCTTAATTTTTAATTACAAGTACGTTTTTGATGGATATATTCCAGCTGTTAAATATCCAGTAACAATGAGTTTGTTTGTTAAAACTATAAAAAAATATTTCAAGTTTGACAGTTATTGAGGACAAAGCATGATTTTTTGACGGTTGAAGTCATGGAAAATACTCTGCAACAGATCAGAAAATAGTTTTCGCTGTAATAAAACAGTTTTTCAAATCAAAATGAGCTTTTTGTTTAAACTGCTCCAAGGGTTTACTTTGCAACCTAAAGAAGAAAATAATATTTCTTTTAAAAGGTTTCTTGTAAAATAATTTTAAATAGAAAAAAATATATTTAAATATTGCTTTAGAATTTTTTTATAAACGCACAAATTTTTATTATAAATTTATTTAATTTTTTTTGTTCTCAGCTCATACAAATATGTATTTTCTTTGTAATTTAATTTAAATCATGTTTTTTATTATTTTGCATTTACTTATTGTCAAGTCTTCTTAATTAAGTAATATTTGTATTAATTAATTTATTTTTTATTTAAATTTCATTTTAGTTTATTAACTAATGCCTAAGTTCATTTGTTTATATTTTAATAACTACAATACATGATTTTTTTATATGTATAGCCTATGTGTAATATAAGAAATATTTTCTAAATTAAATTATTTAATTAATTGCTTTTTGGTATAAATTTTATTTTAACTAATTAGAAAATAAAATAAAAGTAATATTAAAAAAAATAATTTATAATTCTTTTTTAAAAGATTTTTTATTAAGTTTTTAATAGAAAAATACTTAAAAGTTTAAATTTAATGAAAACTAATTTAAACTATAAATTAAAACTACTATTGAAAAGAAATCTTTATTTAGTTAAAGTTACTAACAAGCTCGTTGGTTTTATTTTGTGAAATGTTATCTTATTACAAATTAAAATCACTACGCATATATGATGTTTGCTACTTAAACTGGTACTTGTATTTCAGGGAGTCGGAGTTTTAAAGAAATCTTTCGAGTACAAATGGATCTATAATAGTACTAGATCTATAGCCTAGAGACGAATCTGATCTTTATATAGTCTTAACTATAGACTTATCTAAATCATCGACTATAGTTTTGACTATAAACTGATCTTGACTAATGATCTATCATCTTAATTGAAGACTGGCCAGCTGTAGTCATAACAATAGACTGATCTTTAGCATTGACTGTAGACTGATCTATAGTCATGGCTACAGACTGATCTATAGTCTTGACTATGGACTGATCTATAGTCTTGAATATTGACTTATCTAAAGTCTTTATTATAGACTGATCGATATAGTATTATTTAAAGACAGAGCTGCAGACCACTTTATGGTCTTGATTATATACATATCTATTGACTTTTTTAGTCTTGACTAAAGACAGATCTATATTCTTGACTGTAGATTAATCTATAATCTTAACTAAAAAGTGATCTATAGTCTTGAATATAGACTGATCTATAGTCTTGACTATAGACTGATCTCTTGACTATAGACTGAGTCCTGACTATAGACTGATCTATAGTCTTGACTATAGGCTAATGGTCCTGAATATAGACTAATCTATAGTCTTGAATATAGTCAAATCTATAGTCTTGAGTATAGACTAATATACATTCTTGACTATAGATAAATCTATAGTCTTGACTATAGACTAATCTATAGTTTTGACTATAGACTAATCTATAGTCTTGACTATAGACTAATCTATAGACTTGACTATAGACTGATCTATAGTCTTGACTGTAGACTGATCTATAGTCTTGACTATAGACTGATCTATAGTCTTGACTATAGACTAATCTATAGACTTGACTATAGACTGATCTATAGTCTTGACTAGAGACTTATCTATAGTCTTGACTGTAGACTGATTTATAGTCTTGACTATAGACTGATCTATAGTCTTGACTATAGACTGATCTTTAGTCTTGACTATAGACTGATTTTTAGTCTTGACTATAGACTGATCTATAGTCTTGACTATAGACTGATCTATAGTCTTGACTAT
Source organism: Lucilia cuprina (assembly GCF_022045245.1). Taxonomy (NCBI): domain Eukaryota; kingdom Metazoa; phylum Arthropoda; class Insecta; order Diptera; family Calliphoridae; genus Lucilia; species Lucilia cuprina. The sequence goes on along the minus strand of NC_060950.1, from coordinate 27,860,667 downwards.
AGACTGATCTATAATCTTGACTATAGACTGATCTACAGTCTTGACTATAGACTGATCTATAGTCTTGACTATATGCTGATCTATAGTCTTAACTATAGACTTACCTATGGTCCTGATAGTCTTGACTATAGGCAAATCTATAGTCTCGACCATAGGCAAATCTATAGTCTCGACTATAGGCTAATCTATAGTCTCGACTATAGACTAATCTATAGTCTTGATCTATGGACTGATCTATAGATCTATAAATCTATAATCACAACAATACAGAGATCTACAAAAAGATTAATTAATATTATGAACTATAGAAAGATCTGTCCTGACTAAACACTGGACTATAGTCTGTATAGATTGATCTCTTATATGATTTCAATTAAACTTCAAACTTCTCGCTAAATATACAAGTACTTCACTACTAAATGAAAACATATTTGTGATTTTTTTCGCTTTTGCTAACTAAAATTTAAATTTATTAATAAATACATAATTATTAATAATAAACAATAGTTTTATATATATAAATATAAAAAATACAATATTAAATAAATAATAAATAAACAAATTCTATAAATATTTAATCAAAAAAGCAAACACAGTTGTATAATGATTTCTAATAAAATTTAGAAGAGTAAAATACTTGTAATACCTATGAAAAGGTTATAAAACGAAACATATGTTTACAAAATTTAATTAATTATAAAATATTATGTTTATATTTTAAACAATTATTCGTTGATCGTTTCTTAATGATTTTAATATTTATAATTAATTTGTTAAATAGATTAATATAGATTATATATTTTTATAAAGCAGTACGTACAAACGATTGTCACAAGTTGGTTGGTTAGTTGGTAAACAAATCGATCGAACAATCCTATTAGTAATATTTTACTTCCATAGTCAACATTTCGGTGTGTTACTACTAGACGTACTACCAGTTTCTAGATGTTGCATCAACAATTGTTGCAAATTAACACGCAAAGTAACTTCATCATTTATAATCTGTTTAATCTGTGTCATATCCTGTTGCAATTGACGTATGGCAGTCCATAATTGACGTAGAGTTGGTGTCATATCCTCATTTTCCAACCCTAAATATGACAATATCATCATTGTCATCAGTTGTTACATCATTTTTAAGGATTTAATCAAAACAATCAAATTAATTGTTTAAACGTTGTAGAGAGATAGTTACGACGTAGTATCAGAGAGAGAGAGGATGTGTGTGTGTGTGAAAATAAAACAAAAAAAAGAGAGAAATAAAAACACAATGACAAATGTGTTTTGTTATGGAAAATAATAGAAAAATGTTTAAACAAAATGGTCTTTTTGTATAAAAAACGATGATAGATTTCTGTATTGTAAAGTATTTTGTAGATATGTAGACAAATAAATTTAAATTTAATAGAATTTATAATATTTTTATAAATGCATGAAAAGAAAAACATAGAGGATGCTTAAAAGTGGATTATTTACACGTAAAAAACAATTTTATCAAAATTATAAAACAGCTATGGGCAACATAAAAGAAACGCTTTGATTTTAGGCTAAAAACTGATCAACTGTATTGATTATAAATATATAATCTTTACTTTAGTCTTGTCTATAGATGAATATATAGACTTGTCTCCAGGCTGATAAATAGACTTGTCTACAGACTGATATATAAACTTGTCTATAAACTTATCTATAGACTTGTCTATATACTGATCTATAGACTTGACCGATCTATAGCCTTGTCTATAGACTGATGTAAAGGGTTGCCTATAGACTGATCCATAGATATACAAATAGACTGATCTATAAACTTGTTGATAGACTGATCTATAGGCTTGTCTGTAGACGGATGTCTATAGACTTGTCTATAAACAGATCTGATCTATAGACTTGTCTATAGAATTGTCTATAGACTTGTCTATAGACTGATTTATAGGCTTGTCTATTGACGGAAGTAAAGGTTTGTCTATACACTGCTCAATAGATAAACAGATAGACTGATCTATATGCTTATCTATAGAGTGATCTACAGATTTGTCTTATGTAAAGAGTGATCTTTACACTTGTCTATCGACTTTTCAATAGACTGATCTATAGATTTGACTGATCTATAGACTTGTCTATAGACTGATTCATAAATTTATCTAAATACTGATCTATAGGCTCGTATATAGACTGATCTATAGACTTGTCAATAAAGTAATCTATATAAATGCATATAGACTGATCTATAGGCTTGTCTATAGATTGGTCTTTAGATTTGTTTATAGACTTATCTATAGACTGGTCTTTAGATTTGATTATAGACTGATCAATAGACTTGTCTATTGACTGATCTATAAACTTGTCTATATACTGATCTATAGACTGATATATACGCTTGTCTATAGACTGATCCATAGACTTGTTTATAGACTGATCTGTAGACTTGTCTATATACTGATCTATAGACAAGACTTGTTTATAGACTGATCAATAGACTTGTCTATAGACTGATCAATAGACTTGTCTATAGACTGATCAATAGACTTGTCTATAGACTGATCTATAAAGTTGTCTATATACTGATTTATAGACTGATATATAGGCTTGTCTATAGAATAATATATAGACTTGTTTATAAACTTACCTATAGACTTGTCTATAGACTGATCTATCGACTTGTCTATAGACTGATCTTTAGACTTGTGTATAAACTGATCTATGGAGTTGTCTATAGACCGATCAATGGGCTTGTTTATAGACCGATCTATAGATTCGTATAGACTGATCAATAGACTTGTCTATATACTGATCTATAAACTTGATTATAGACTGATCTAAAGACTTGCCCATAGAATGATCTATAGACTTATTTATAGACTGTCTATAACTTGTCTAAAGACTGATCTATAAACTTTTCTATAGAATTGTCTATAGACTGATCTATAGGCTTGTGTAAAGAGTGATCTTTAGACTGATCTATACAATTGTCAATCGACTTTTCAATAGACTTCTCCATTATCTTCACTATAGAGTGATCTATAATAATGATTAATAACTAATCTATAGTCTCGACTATAAAATTATCTATAATCATGAATATGGAATGACCAGTTGTCCTGACTATAATACTGGACTATAAACAGATTTATAGCCTTGACTCTAGTATATAGCTGATCTATAGTCTTGACTAGAGATGGTTAAAAAATTACTTCTCAAAAAAGTTTTATTCTGAAAAGTTTTCAAAAAAATGTTGGGAAGAAAGTTTTTCTTAATAATAAATCTTATACCTCCCCTTACCATTCCGATTATCCATTATTTTGCCCACAGCTGTTAGAGATTAAAAAAGCAAATATGCATCATAAATAATTATATAAAATATGTAGAATTTTACATTAAAAGAGCATAGAGCATAGAAAATAAGAATTATTAATATAAATAAAATGCTTTTTCTTATTAAAAAGAAAAAAAAACGAAAACAAACACTTCATAAATTGCTGCAAAAATTTAAGATAATAAATTAGAAAAAAAATATTAAAAGTAGAACAATATTAAATATAAATACATTAAAATGTGGTTTTTACGATTTTTAATATAATTTTAATAACATCAATAAAAAACGAATAGACTTGTGCCAATTTAGAACAATTTAGAATAATTAATAATAAATTTTAAAGAAAAGGAAACAAAAAAGACAAGACAACAACAGACTGGATAAATATAATATAATGACAGATGTTTTTTTATTATTATTTTTAAAGCTTCCTTTATATCATTTTATATTATTATTAAATAAATTTTTTAAAGTAGAAATAAATTTTTTTAAAACATTGAGAGAAAATTATTTAAATAAAAGAAAAGACAAATAAAATACTATTTAAGAAGTTTAATATTTATTTGTAGCATTTTTTTTTTTTGATTATATATTTATTTTTAGATTTTATTGTTCTTTTTTTCTGTTTATTAATCTTTGGCAATAGGTTAGTTGTATGTGTTATGGCTAAACTATTTAATTTTTTTATTCAATGATTATTTATTTTATAAAATATATTTTAATAGATTGATAGTGTTACTTTTTGTTTAAATTATTGTAGTATTTGTTTAGATATATATACGACAATATACATATAACAACACTGTGATAAATTAACAGTTTTGATTTGTTACTTAACAGTTTCGTAATGGGTAGACAATCTCTAAAGTTATTTGAATGTATTTTTTTTTTCTTCTTGACTCAAATGACAAATTTGTTTATATCTTAACAATTCTTTTCTATATCTGTTTAAATATGCAGATATTTTGTTATGTAAATTTTTTGCAAAATTAATTCAATTAATATTTTCTTTCATAATTGTATTAATTTGCAAATAAACAAATGTTTAAACTTTCTTTTTTGTCGCTGTTAAGTTAACAGTTCTGTTAAATTCATTAGAAAAAATATAAAATTGGGAGGTCAGACTACTTAAGGTGTAGCTCGAATCATGATCACTATATTTATCTAGATATATACAAAATTTTAGCAAAATTACCAGCTATGTAATCTAACACTTAAGATTACCCTTTTCCATGCACTACATAGAAGGGAAAAGAAACATACACCTAGTACCAAATTAACACCAAAGTGTTTACAATTTTTCAATAACACCCATTGTCAAAGTATAATGCACATATGTACGACAACACTATGAGAACGCAACGTTGTTAATAATGCAACAATTCGTAGTCCAAATCTAAATTTTATACACATCCGTTGTCAAAATGTTAACAAACGTGGTAAGCTCACTATTGACCACGAATTGGTGTTAATTTGGTACCAGGAGAGTATATTCCTATTTCCCTCTGTGTATCCAGTTGGAGAAAGTTAACGGTTATTCTACAGATAATAAAAGACACTTGAAAAGATAGTCTAAAGGAGTCAAATCAAGTTATTCGCACAGGACAAAAACAAAAGTACATATTTACGACAACATTATGTAATATTGAGAACGCAACGTTGTCAACATTGCAACAGTTCGTTGTCGAATTCTAAATTTTATACAAATCTGTTGTCTAAATATTAACAAACGTTGTAGGCTCACTATCGACCACGAATTGGTTTCAATTTGGTATCAGGGGTGTATATTTCTTTTTTGCTCTGTGTACCCAGTTGAAGAAAGTCAATCGTCATTCCATAGATTAAAAATTTATACTCGGAAAGCAAGTCTAAAGGAGCCAAATCAAGGTATTCGCACGGAACAAAAACTAAAGTTTTCTTGACAAATCATTCGAACAAAGGCCATCTACTTAACCTACTTAAGGTTTTATTTTTATATTTCCCTCTGTGTACCCAGTTGAAGAAAGTCAATCGCCATTCCATAGATTAAAAAAACACTCGGAAAACTAGTCTAAAGGAGCCAAATCAAGGTATTTGGCTACTGGAAAGCGATGTGCATGTCCTAGGAGAAAGACTCTCTAGATTTTTTGGAAACAATTCTCCGCTCTAACTCTTTATGTGACGACTGTGTATAGACGTGACACAAGATGAAGTAAAGTGAACCAGATGGTTAGACGCTAGTGAAAATTACTGTATTTTTCGGATGCACTTAATATGTCCTAGGAGACAGCTAATCGTCATTCCTGGGATTACAAAAAGACAGTCATGCTTTTTTGAGTGACGACAGTTCGTCGCTCTCGCTTACAAAGAAAGACACTTTAAGTGACTATTGTTTTCGCTGTCTTTATAAAGAGTACATAGGTTATATAAGACGAATTAACGTCAACCAGACGCTTAGGCGTTAAAGTAAATTACTTTCATATCCAAATTCATTGATTCTTTGTCGAACTACTGGGTAATCATTAATAATCAAAATAGGCTACACTTTGCTGAACTGATATGGTTTAGAAGAGAGAAAGGTATTAGCTTAAGAAATCATACTAAAACGAATCAGTTCACAGAAGGATATTCATGTGGGCATTTCTAATATGTCGAACGCGACCGTCGAACACACAAAATGTTGAAAACCCTATTATTGATGAAAAGTTTGATTTGAGCAATTTTTCATTTTCATGCACGGAACAAAACAGAAGTTTTCTCGCCGAACCAATTGGTGAAAACTTGTGCGATCTAAAACAAATTACTCAAGCCAAGAAAGCTGAATCCGAAAATGGCTTCGTGAATCTTAGAATTTCACAATCACATCAGTTTTTCAAGATATTGTATCCTAAATATTGAAAAAAAAACAAAGTCCAAACATAATCCTCAAAGGCGAAGATTTCTCAAATTATTCTCTCTCTAGAGTGCTTTTGGTCCAACTTAGACAAGATAGCCGTATTGGTCTATTTCGCGGCGGTCTTTTTTCAACCACTGGATGAGCTTTTTTGCTACTCACCACCGCCCCATTGTGCTTCATACACGTCGGTACTCGAGCTATTTAATCTTTTGGCAGTTCGCGTTGAGGAAGGTTAGAGCAGTGAATGCCTTCTTTCTCATCTTAAGTCTCACCCCAGTGCATTTCTGGACCTCTTAAAGTCGTCCAATCACACTACATAGTTAGCTTCTGTTGTTTCGGCATCTTGGTCGTTCGAATCGACAGACATATTTTAGTGGCCACAAGGACCTAGTGTGATAATTAGAGCCTGTTTAGAGTAAATGTATTAAGGTATTGCAACTCCACAACGTCTTAACTAACACCACCAACACTTCAACCAACACATCTCATCAGATACAACTTAGGATCCCACCCGTCCACCAGATATAAGAATCGGATGGTACAACACATACCCAATATTTACATTATCAACTAAATTCTAAAATTTTAATAATCCACAGCCTTGTCCTGCGGTTTGTACCGCTAATAAATTCGTGGAAACTTATTCGAAAAATGTATCTTTTACCGTGTATAAATTTTTTAACTAAGTACGCCCTTCCCACTATGTGGATACCGAAAGAACTTCAACTAACTGAACAGGACAGAGTCCTGCGGGCCAATAGCAACCCGTGGTACCAGATTATGAGGTTCTCTGAAAAGACCGCGGATACATTTGACATCACAAGTCTATAGTCCCGGCAGACTAGAGGTACTGGTAGCACCTCTTTACACCAAGATATGGGTCATTTACTTAAAAATTTTTTAAATTTAAAACCAATTATTTGAAACCATTCAAATAACTTTATTTGATTATTTATCCATAACTGTTAAAATGTTTGAAATTAAATTATTTTATATTTAGACACTTTAATTCTACACTAGATTTTAAAACTAAAATGGCTTTTTAAAATTATATTAAAATGTATAAATACCGTAAAATCATGATAAGGCTTTATCCGGAAAACCATAATATATTTAATAAAAATTTATTCTAAAACTTTGAAATCAATTAAAGAAACATTTAAAAAATATAACAAAATTTTAAACAAAACTATTAAATTTATCTTTAAAAATTAGTTTTATTAAAACAATTTTAAGAAAATTATATTTAAAAGCTCTTTGTTTATTTCAAAAAAAAGCTTAATTTATTTATAAAAGTTTTATTAAAAAAGCTTGTTATTTTGAAAACAAACATATTCTATTTAATTTATATTTATAATTCTCATTTGGTTTAGTTTTTGTTTAGCTTAAATAGCATGTTTAGAGTTTTTTTTTAGAAAAAAAGTATTTTATGGTTTTCAGGAATACTTACTACAAGTTTTTTAATTAAACGTTCATTTTAACAAGTACATTTAAATCCTAGAAAAAAACAAAATAAATAATTATAAAATATAAATAACTTTTTTGAAAAAAGTTGTTTTTTTTGAAGTAGTTAATTTTTAAATTATTGTTATTGTAATGAAACTCTTTCTATTATTATAACTGTTTGTAATTATTATATATTTCTAAGGAAACCTAATAAGCTAAGGTTTTCCTATAAGTACAATACTATTTTATAGTTAAATTCCCTAAAACACAAAAGTTTCCTAAGAAAACTTTATTAAAAGCTAAATCTAATAATGAGCAATTAAATTGTCAAAAAAAACAAGAAAATTTAGAAAACTAAAATTTTATAAAATTTAAGCTCTATGAGACCTAATTTAGGAGTTAAATTTCTAAATTCTAAACTTATTGCCAGTTTATAAAAGTCTAATTGAAGAAATTTATACAAAAATTTTATCAAAATACATCGTTGAAAAACCGATTAATTGAAATTTATTGCACATCTCTTGAAATTTTAAAGACTAGTATTTGTTATATACATTGTTCAATTTTACACCATTTCCAAAGTTGCTGTTTTAGTATATTAAAGTATATTAAAATTTGGAACCAATAGTCAGGAGCTTTGGGGCCGAAAGACTAAGCATCAATTTAAATTTCATGTTCTGAACATTACCAGCTGTTTTGGTAAAATTTAAATTGAAAGCGGAACTTTGATTACCAGGTAGTTAGTTAATAAGATTATAAGTCATTATTCTACAAAGGTACAAGACTTGTCCGATATTAATACTTTACATTATCGGGACCACCTGGGGCATGTTTTCTTGATGTATGACCCGTATCTTGGTGTTGTTTCTCCTTTTATTGACGTTAGAACAGAGATTGTTTTTCCTTCATGGGGTATGTATATGGATTGATCCCATGCTGGCGTGGCTTCTATGACAAGAGTTTCGATTGCTTAAGTACTTCAGCAAAATACTTGTACATGGACCGGAACATCCATGTACAAAAATTGCCACCTAAGTTATTCATAGAAAGATTCAGGGGCGCGTGGTAGATCATTTTCAAGCCTACCCAGTGGATGAAAAAGACCACCATGAAATAAGGCATAAGTTTGGAGGTGTTGCCGAGACAACAGATATTGCCGTTCACCAACATTGGTGGAAGGTGGAAGGAAAGTGCTGATCAAGTTTGGTTTACTGACAAGTCCAAAAACATACATGGTTATACTGGAGCGAGTATTAATAGTCCTAACATCCAGACGGCTAAATCCATGGGAAAATATTCCTCAATCTTTTACGCGGAAATCCAGAAATCATTATCAGCGCTAGGGAGTGCGTAAGAGGGAGGATAAGGAGTCTGAGAATTTACATAATGTCAGACAGCCTTACTTTTGCATAATGTTTGGTCGGGTGTTGTAATGGATTGAGTAACATCATTGAACGAACAAGGTAAACAAGGACCGTAAATGTCATTCTGGCAACAAACGTGCAGATTGACAAATAGAGGAGCTTAACGTCCACTTATCGGCCCTGAAAAAATCTTAGGTATTCTACAAGGATACGTCAGACAAAGATGCTAATGGTGTATCGAAACTGAATTGAAAAGCTACCGCAGGGCTTAGACAGAAAAAGTGCTTAATTACACTAACAAGGGGAAATTCTCAAAAGTTGCTATCGCTTAAGAAAATTAACCTCAGAATACCAACCGGACTACTCACTGTGAGACACTGTGGTCTCAGATATCATCACCTCTTCCTACGAAACATCAATGAATGGTTCAGGACCCACTAATAGACCCTGAATCATTCTTTGGTATCCCATTCTTTGGCTTCCCCACTGGGAAGCCGTCAAACCGCTTTATTACGCTATGAGGGGAAAATCCCAAATGTTGTCATCACAAAAGTGATATTAGAATATAACGTGGTCTCAGATATCATCAATGCATTCTAGGAAACGTCATTTTGAAGCTATGCAGGCTTTGTGACTGCCAGGAGGAAACTTCTGAACACATATTGTGTAATTGTCCAACACTAAGGACTTGCCGAGAAAGAATCTTATGTGCTGCATCACTAGCCCCAAACGATATATTCAACCTTTCAATAATCACACCCTGTTTTTTAATACGTGAATTAAACGTGTTATTCACGGGGCAGCACTAAAGATCCATACAAGGGTCGCACTGCTTAAGACCAACTCAAATCTATAAAAAAAACAACAAATTTCTAATAGATCATTATAATTCACTTAAAAATAGCAAGTTTGTCATTCGGATATCATTTCAGATAACGATCTTGTCTAAATTTAGACAGTGCTTTTCACAATAATTCAGCGACGACAACCACGAGAATCACCTCTGATCTAATCGGCTTTATTTTCTATTACTGAAATTCCTTTGTGTTTCGAAAACTATGAAGACTTCGAAATTTACTTAATTGTGAGGTTGTTTGAAATCTTTTAAAAGCAATAAATGCCAGAGGAATCATGACTATAAGCTTCGACTTTCTTTGGACCCATTATCATTAATCAGTTCAAATTCTTAGTAAAGTTATTTTACTTTTTTTATTGGTATTAGAACAGACGAAATATATATATAAATCTAAATACGGATCTAAATGTGACTAATAAGGGATCTCTCTATTGTACTGTATCTAGAAATCATGTTTCCTAAAAAGTACTTTGGAAATGGTGTTTTTTTAAATCAGGCATTTGAAATTATTAAAATTGATTTATGGATAAAATGGCGGATTGTATGCTACATATTCTCTCACTAAATATTTAAAATTCTAACTCAAAGTATTAATTAGTATTTTAAATTAAATCACTATTAAATCTCTAAAGCTTCTCGAAAACTAACTAAAATCATTTACATAGTGGACTCTATATATACTTAAAGATATATATTTATGTTTTATAACTTAACCTATAAAAAATATAAAATATATGCCAAATATTTTTATTTGCAATAAATTTTCTACACAATAATCTTAAAAACAACTAATGTACTCATTTGTAAAGAAAAAATAATCGTTGTTCTTGAAATTGTGTAAAAATTTTTAAAATTTTACATTAATGAGTACATTAATACATACATACATACTTATTTATTTATAAAAACTAAAAACTATTTATTAAAGCTTTTTTTTTTGTGTTTAATTATAGAAAAACTAAAATTAATGTTTAAAATTTAAACAAATTAAAAAAAATATCATAATTAATATGGCAAATATTTTATTATAAATTTGAAGCAAATTCTATTTGTTCTAATAAATTAGTTCAGTTTAGTTCTCATTTATATATTTTTATATAAAAAACGGACGGTTTTTTAATTAATTTTCTTTTAAAAGAAGAAAAATCACTCAAATTAAAATTGTTCAAGTCTTAATTGAAAGAAGTTTCATATACAACATATATTACTTCCATGTAAGTCTATTAATTTTGTTTGTATGATAATAACAATAAACCGCTTTAAATAATAAGAATAGTAATAGTCACTCACAAAATTAAACGTATACTTTGAAACTAAGAAAGTTTTAGAAAATTGTACGAATTAAGAAATTTGATTCTACAGTACATAAACTTCTCGTAATTTTATCTTAATTGTAAAACCTTTGTAAAATCCCAATCCTAATGGTTCCAGAACACCACTTTTCGTCGAAAAGTTGGGCACAATATTGAATTGCAGCCGGTAGACATTGAAAGACAATTTTGCAAGTCTAAAATACAGCTTGAAAGCTTTAAAAGACAATCCGACTTGCACCGAATTATTTGTTGCGATATAAAATGGTTTCATAGGAGACAATATGTTAAGACCGACTACGTTCTTAAGATAATTGTATCAATGCCCCGGATCGGTCATAGATTGTCAACTTTGATACAAAAAGTAACATCCGAAACTTTTTTCCCCAGGTAGACACACGAAGGTCGGAGTTCCTTACGTGAACACCTGCCTTGACGGCCTTATTTTACGGTGGACTTTCTCATCCGCTGGGTAGACTTGAGAACGGACTACCATCGCCCCTGAATCCTTCAATGAAGAACTCATGTGGCAATTTTTGTACATGGATTGAGCCGGTCCATGTACAAGCATTTTGCTGAAGTACTCGTGCTATATAATCTCTTACCATAGTAGCCCCGTTGCGGAATGGCCGGCTGCATAGGCTTAAGCCCAATGCACACCCCGACAAGGAAAAAGCTATCACTGGCCTAAAGTCTATAGAAGAGGGTGACGAGTCCCAATATCAGGTGAAATCGATCTTCCATTAAAGATTGCATTATTCAAAATGACCCATTCCAGTGCATTCTTTAACCTTTTTAAGCTCACGCAAGCACACTACTGAGATGGCTCTGTAGTTTTGGCAACCACATGTCTCTATTTGGTAGTCCGAAATACCCAACAAAATGGATCAGGATCCCTCTTTTATAAACCGGTAATGTGACAAAGGAAATAGGAATTCCAAAGTCATTAAATTTCAATAATTGCCACGACAAATAGTCGTGTAGCATATATCCATTTGGAATGGCAACAGCACAATCAGTTCTTATAGGCAATATATAGAGACTTTCTCAATCGTTCAACAATTTATGGCATCAGTTCCATTCTCATGATCATAAAGATCAATCTACGGGATAACAGGCAACCATTGAATACTAAACTGACAGCCGGTTTCCCATAACGCGACCGGCGTCCCAAAACCGATCGGGTTCAGCTACCTAGCATATGCTGCTTTGTACAAAAACCTGTTCGAAGAGAGAATTATACAACCCATTAGGTATAGGATATATCAGTTCTTAAACCAACATTCTCTCCCCGTGAATTTGGATTTAAACCACAGCTACTACGTGGATCCTGAAGGAACCTCAACCAACTGACCAGCCAGGACATAGTCAACTGGCCACCGTAGTACCAGATTATATGGTTCGATCTCTTATTCAATCTATGCAAGGGCAGTAGACAGTAATACCAATTTATAATCCCAGCCGACTAAAGGTGTTGGTTACACCTCTGTTCCCCGGGATTGCAATAACACCAAGGTGAAGGTTTCACCAAGGTAACATGCTCCCGTGGCCCCAAGTAGGCATAGTCGAACATTTGCATCAGTAATAATAAATCCAAATAACTATGACGCAAAGTTAATATTCATTATTTAATCGGACTGGCCAGGGCGTCTTAGGTCAGACTAACACAAACAACGGGCAAATGTTGCAATAGAAGTGGGTTTAAAGTCTCTAGTCCTTGCTCCTTCTTACTTTGTTCAAACTTTACAAAATATTATTTTTCGGATACACGTCTCTTCAGACATGTACCACTTTCCCTTCAGAAAGTGGGTCCAACATACTCAATACGCTACACTATCCATTACAACAAAGAAATAAACTTGCAACCTTCCCAATTAAATTCCATATGTTGCAACACATTTAAACAACTGTTCTAGACGCATCACTGTAGAACCTTAGCATTAAATAGTTTTTGGACTCAAAAGATGATCAAATCTCTTGATGCGAAATCGGTATGTTGCACGATCCATTAAAACACAGAAATAAACTTTCAAGCTTTCCAACAAAAATTTACTGTTACATTTGGTATATGCTGCGTTTTGGATTCATTAAAAAAGTGACTTGGCCTTTTGCCGTGCGCAGGGATAAACTCTGGGGTAATTTGCATACCGTCTTCGATTACTATATATATTTTTATAAATTGACTTTTTGAAATCTATGAACTTTATGTCATATAGTCCATGGACACCATTATACATGTACCCAATATTTGACTTGACTCTGAACCATATTTAATCAAACTGCTCTTCTTTACAATGACATTGAAGATCGAGAATACTGAGCTTTTAAGGCAAGACTGCATCTTTTAGATGATACAATGTCGATTCATGATCAGATAATTGTCAGCTCATTGAGAAATCGGAAACTCTAAATTTTTTGGTGAAAATATAGTCGGCAGGATTAAACCCTTTTTTCTAGAATCATTCAGGGGTCTAGGTTTCGAAAACGGTTTAAGACATACTTCGTCCCATAATGCTGTTGCACGGATGATGTAAGTATTGAGAAATTGGAAACTCTTAATGTTTTGGTCATGAAAATAGAATCGCTGGACAAACCCTTTTTTAAAGAACTATTCAGTGTCTAGGTTCCCAAACGAATTAAGAAATACTTCCTTTCATAATGCTTTTCCACGGATAGTTTAAAAATTGGGATATCGGAAACTCTTAATGTTTTGGTCATAAAAATATAGTCTACTGAACTAAAACCTTCTTTCAAGTATCGATAGAATCATTAAGGGTCTCGGTTGCTAAAAAGGTCTTAGACATACTTCATTCCATCTCTTCTGCTAAATATTTACATCACATTTAACCGACCAACCGAAAAAATAGAATACAACTCTATGCGTCAAAGTCTATTTCGATGTTACTCGATCGGTTGAAAAAGAGAGCGCGAAGGTACCTATCGTTGACAGTAGAATATAAAATTCTATTGATCTACTAGAGCACCGTCGCAAAGTGGGGTGTAATTCGTTATAACAATGGAATGTATTCCTCTAAAATTATTAAACATGTTCCCGATACGCGCATATCTAGTCATTCATCTAGAATCCATCCGAATGTTGTCACTTTGCTAGTGGTTCCACTATATATTATAATGAAAATTCATTCCGTACCATCAGTCTGTGAAGTATTACCCGCCACCATATAGGTATAATCTCATAGTGGCGGTCAAAGATTCATCTATATCATTTAGATATAGATCGATTTTCTTTCAAAAAAGAACTTGTAATGAACTGTGTAACCTTATTCCGATCTTGTTGCTTTAGGTGTCTGAGGTTTCAAAGTCTTATCAATCAGACACGGATTAAAGTTTTATTCCATTTAATATATAGATCTAAAAGAGCTTAATTAGTTTCAAAGTACACACCCGTGCTCTTAAGTCCTTCCTCTAGAAAGTGGTCGATTTGCCACTGGATCCACGAGAAGTTAAAGGGAAAATTCATTCTTTAGCCTAGCGTCTATAGAAGAATAACATTACTGTCCCTACCTATACAGGTGTAATCTCAGAGTGCCGGTCAAAGAGAAACAAATCTATTTATGATTTGTATTGATAATAATAAACTCTAAAAGAGCTTAATTAGTTTCAAAGTACATGTTCTTTTTCTCTAATAACTGTAATTAGGATAAATTAAGAGTTTAAATAATACATAACTTAATAGATGAAAAATAGTACTGATAAAATAGTTTAGATATTTAAATTAATAAGAAAATGTTAGTTGTTTTTTATCCTAAACAAATTGCAGTGTAAAAAAAACTTAATTATTTTTTTTAATTATCAAAAAAAGAACTTTTGATTGTATCAGCGTTTTAGCAGCTTTTTCGTATGTTTTAATAACTGTTAAGTAGTATTTCTGTATATAACGGCATGATAATGAAGCTGATGATCTGGTTTCGATAATAAAAAAATAAACTATGATCATAATGCTGATGATAATGAATATGATGAAGCAGACATGCTCTGAAAATCATTCTTGTTTCATGACTTTCAGCGTTTCATTGGGCGTTAATCAGTAATTATTGATTTTACGCCATTGTTTCATCACAAAATTACCACAACACCAATTGCCTGCATGTCCTTGCGAGTCACCATCACCGCCATTTCCTCCAGCACAAGTGCTTGATCCAGCTGCCGCTCCATGACCATTTCTCAGTAATGCTTCGGTACAGCCTTTTTGTGCCATTTGATGACAATCGGGATCATCACTGTCCACACCATCGGCTGGCAATTGAGGTGTACTACGCCTTAAAGAAGTCGACTTGAGGCCATAGCCCATCATATAACCACCACCATAGCCAGCATAACGATGTGAAGTGCTAGTTTCAAATGAACGATTCAAACGTCGATCGTATAGACCCGGATGATTAGGCAGCTGTTTGTTAACACTACTTGTAGAGGATTGTCTATCTTCGGACAAGTTTCTCACCGGAGTAGGAGGTCGTTGATAGGAAGCCGAGTTCTTGACAATCTTGGGAGAGCCTTTGTTTTTACGTGGCATAAGAGGAGTCATAAATATATTATCGTAACCGGAACCAAAACCACTTTTCAAACGATTCAAAGATTTTCGTGTAGCTCTCTCCTCTGATAAAGCTCTATAATCTAAACCACTAGCTCCTGAGGAAGTATTGATGGCATTATTAACAGGACCTCCAGCGCCTGCTGCAACACCTCCTGCGCCAGTTGAACCCGTCAATGAGTAACGATAACCTGTGGCATTTAAAGACGATATGGAGGATGAGTACAAATTGAAATTGTTGGGACTTGCTTCACGCCAGATGTACGATGAATTAAGACTACTAGTTGAGTTTTGTTTATTATTTACATTGGTGGCACCAGGAAATTGTACTCCTGTATTACATAAAAATGGAAGATGTGGATTTGATGTTGAAAAATGTTTACTAGTTTTTAATTTGCCACCACGTATTGGCAAACAAGGTGTCCATGGTTGCAAGGCTATATAAGAAGATATTTTCGGGTTTTTTTCGTTTGATTTTGGAAGAATAATTTGTTTTTTTTTATAGATTTTATTTTTTATTTTATTTTTTTGTAGGGACGAAAAAAGAGAAAGATAAAAGAGAAAAAAACAATGATAGAAATAAAACTATGAATAACATGGAACAACAAAAATTTAACAAAAACATTTAACGAGACAACACAAATTCAAAATGGGTGATTGTGGTGTGGGCGGGGGCGGGGGTTTTTTTTTTTTGATAATAGATAACAGCAATAAACATCAAATAACTAAATGGAATCATAAAATGAAAACATAATTAGACAGGAACATAAAAAGCATATTGAACAACTTAAAACTAACAAATCCCGGATGAAATGTAAAAGATGAAACTTTGTTCTTAACAAATTTAGCTATTGATGTACCTGATATCGAGAAAGCCAAACTGATAACTATTTGAAAACCCAAAAAGAAAATTTTAAATTAAAATAAGTAGAAATTTACTAATGAAAAACCAATCCGAAAACCCAAAATTTAAGGCTTAAATGTATCAAAACTTTAGATGAAACAGTCATCTGACAAATTTGATAAATAGTGATCTTGATGCCCAAAATTGACATAGAATATGGTCTCTCTAGGTTTAGATAGGTTAGCAGGAGAAAACTTGTTCGACCAAAGCTAATTAACATTTTTGTATACATTCAATTCTACTTGGATTACTTTAAAATGACTTCTACAGAAGTTGTCATAGTGAAGAAGACACAGAATCGATTAGTCAACTTCTATATTAATGCTTTTCATTATGACATTAGTGTCATTACCCTTTCCATGAACACACTATATAAGCCAAAACTCTGATCAAGAATGTCTTTGATAACACCCTTTTCAATATGAAGAAAATGGGCAATATGTGGTTTCAACATGTGCAACACAGCGACCGTAACCATTGATTTTTTGGAACTACCATTTTACCTTCAAGGAAGTAAAGTTTAACTCATCTAGATCGTTACTGTACTGAGATCACTGAATAAGAATGTTAGTGATTTGAGCTGGATATAGTTTCAACAAGATGAGATTTTGTACCATATGGTGACCGCAATCGCCGATTTATTGGAGTTAACCTGATTTCATAATATGAACCTTTTAATTCGCCTACAAAATCGTACTGTACACTTTGGTTTTAACAGAATGAATTTTCTTGCCATACGGCGACCGCAAACGCCGATTTATTGACTTTAACTTGCTTTCAAGAAATGGACATGTCAATTCGCCTTTAAGATCCTAAAATTTGACTTATCTTAATTATTTCATGCAGAGCAATGTGATGTCACTAGTATCTGCTGATAAAATAGCAATTGACGTCTCGGAAGCGAAAATTATTAGTGCGTTTTTACACGTCTGCTGATAAACGGGCGATAATCTTGCTGTTGAAAGTCATAATTTTTCGTGTTATTCGTGTAACACATTATCATTTAGATTATCAGTGGCCACATGAAGCCACTACTTTATGCTGATAAACCAGTAGTAATGGACGTTTCGGGAGGCTTAAATGTTTGTGCGATTTGACACTTCTCGATTATTGTACGTGTGGCCTCTTGGTCACTAGTTTAAGATGATAAACCAGCAACATTTGACACTTTAGAATTCAGCAACGCTGTGGCCCAGAATTGGACGTCCAAAATGTGCTTGGTCTGGTCAGTTCTAAAGATAAATTCAAAAATAACTTCCTTTAGTAAGAGCACAAACAGAAACTTAACATTATGGAATTCAACATTGTTCGAGTTATTCGTGCAATACCGCGACCGTAACCATCGTGTAATATGACTGAAATATTATTATGATAATAGAAAGTCGACATTTATCTTGATATTTGACACGTCTCGATTGTTGTTTGTAAGACCTCTTTTAGTCACTAGGTTATGATAATAAAGCAGCAGCAATTGACATTTTGGTGGTCACTATTAATTGCGTTTTTCATGTCATATGACCAACAATGTTGTGCTCATAAATTGTATGTCTAGATTGCGCTTGGTCTGCAAAATGTCAAGATTCGAAATTTATTTCAAAGATAAGTGTAAAAATTACTACTTTTAGAAAGAGTAAAACAGGGACTGAATTACCGCCCATTTTACCGATTGAGCTATCGTTTCGTAAACACATAACGAAATTAAGCTAACATTTCTCAAAATATTTTTTAGAGCTAAGCTAACTGTAAAACAAAAATGAATCGTAGAAACGCTTCCAGCTTGACAGTTTCATGACCTGACCTTCCCAGCAAAAATAAAACGAAGTACTTTCAAATAAATAACATTTATCACCACTTCAAAAGTAGCACTAAATGAATTTGTTTACCTTCTGTGGAATTAATGTTTATTGACTTTCAAAGAAGCGAAAAGAATCCAATTTTGATTAAGATTTCCAAAAAAAAGAATATAAAAATTCCTTCCTGAGAATGACTTCAGATGTAGTGAATTTGGAATTAAATCAAAGGGACATTTCTCCTATGACAAACCTGTGTTAAAATCACAACTTCTTCAGGTCTTTTTTAGTACCTTCATGAAATAAATTCAACTTCTTTATCGCTTCTTTGGAAGTTCTTTTTTGTTTTGCTGGGTTGATGAAAAAACTTTTTGCAGAATTGTAAAATGATTATTGATTTTATAATAGGGTTCAATAGCTGAAACGATAATAGGGCTCTATAGCTGAAACGACTTTTTGCATTTAGGTAAAAGTCGACTTTTCGACTTTATGCATTTAGTTAAAAGTCGACTTTTTGACTTTTTTCAGTTAGTTAAAAGCCGACTTTTCGACTTTCAGTATTTTGTAAATAGTCGACTTTTCCACTTTTTGACTTTTTAATTTTTTTTTTTTTGGACTTTTTCGACTTTTTGACTTTTTCCGACTTTTTGACTATTTTCGACTTTTTTCAGTTTTTTCCGACTTTTCGACTATTTCAGACTTTTTTTCGATTTTCAACTATTTTCGAGTTGCTTGACTATTTTTGTCCTTTTTTTGACTTTTCGACTTTTTCCGACTATTTTCGAATTTTTTCGACTTTTAGACTATTTTCGACATTTTTCGATTTTTAACTATTTTCGACTTGCTTGACTATTTTTGTCCTTTTTTTGACTTTTCGATTATTTTCGACTTTTTCCGACTATTTTCGAATTTTTTCGACTTTTCGACCTTTTTTCGATTTTCAACTATTTTCGACTGTTTGACTATTTTTTGTCTTTTTTGCCTTTTCGACTATTTTAGACTATTTCCGATTTTTTTCGACTATTTTGTCTTTTTTGACTTTTCGACTATTTTAGACTATTTCCGACTTGTTTCGAATATTTTCGACTTTTTGCGACTTTGTAACTATTTATGACTTTTTCCGACTTTTCGACATTTTGACTATTTTCGATTAATTTCGGATTTTTTCGACTTTTCGACTATTTTCGACTTTTTCCAACTTTTTGACTATTTTCAACTTTTTACGATTTTCATCTATTTTCGACTGTTTGACTATTTTTGCCTTTTTTTTTGACTTTTCGATTATTTTCGACTTTTTCCGACTACTTTCCACTTTTTCCGATTTTTTTCGACTTTTCGACTTTTATTTCCAAAACGTTTTCTCCGCAGCAGTTCCTACGCTGGCAAATTACTCGCCCTAACAGCCTTTACTATGTAGGGAATTCGTTATATGAAATAATCGCAAACTATCCAACGAAAATCCTACAATTAGCTTGAAAAAAAAAACTATTTTTGAATAAAGAGAAACCACAAGAAAAAACAAGGAAATCTCTTGAATAACTAAATACGCTGTTATCATTAAACAAAACCCAACAAAAACTTAGAAATGAAAAAAAATTGAATTGTGCATGTCTGGCAGAAAAAAAAAACGATAAAAATTACAAACTAAATTAAAAAAGGGTTACAAAATTAATTATATTGTTATAATTAATATCAAACAACTAAGTGAAGTGTGAGTTTTAAACTCATCTGCAAATGAGTATAACATAGTGAGCTTAAAAATATGTACAATTATTGTTGTTGTTTTTTTTAACTTAAAAATCTTAATCTAAAAAAACCAAACCTAAACCTGGATTAAAGTGTAAGTAAGCAAAAATTACTCCCTTACAAACCATTACATTTTAAATATAATTAAAACAAAAAAACTTATAAATTTAACCTGTTAGAAAAGAAAAATAAAATCAAATTGGCAAATTATAGCTAAAAATGAGGGTTTAAAAACATAAATTAAAAAAAAAAAGGTTTTTTTTTTTAAAAACATTAAAAAAACAATGTTAAATAAATTAAAAGTTTTAGCCAATAATTATATAAAAATAAATGACATTTAATAGTAAAGTAATGTGTGGAAATTTTTATAAAATATATTTGGTGAATGCAGCAAGTTATGAGGTGTTTTGTTTGTTTTGTTTTCTGTTTTTTTTTTTTAATTCTATTTTAATCTGAAAAGCAAATGATTTTTATGTTGTTTTTTTATAATCCATAAAAAATAATAATAAATAAATAAACCCAGCAATAGAGCTTTTGGAATGTTTTGTCATCCTTTGTTGCTGTTAAAAAAAAGCTCTTTTTTCACATACATATAAAACATATAACCAGCAAATATCAATAAAAAAAAATTAGAAAAAAATTAAAAAGTTAAAAAGCATATGGTGTTGATATCAAAAGCTGTTAAATTCCAAAATAATAATAATAACCACTATTAATGCCATTAATGGTTATAATGAGGTGTGTTTTATGTAGGATTTTCAAACTTCAAACATTAAGAAGAAAAGAAATAAAAATTCTAAATGAAACTTACCCGAGTGTATGGTATTACGTGTGGTATTTTGATAGGCAGCACAGTAGGCTTCAAAAACACGCAACACTAAGGCATCTTCTTCAAAAGTTGGTTGATTTTTACGACCACTACAATAACTGGATAAGGAATTCAAACTGGCCACACCACCACCACCATCACTACGGCTACCACTACTGCCACCGCCACTGGTAGTATTGCAATTCAAAAGATTGGGTCGTAGGGGTGGTGCTGGACGCATATTTGTTATGCTCCAATTAGCTGAAAGTGGAAGAAAATTAAAATATTAAAATTATATTCAATCAAAAAAATATGAAAATACAAAGTTTTCTTAAAAACGGAAATCTTATGAAAAAGTTATGGAAAAGCTTTTTGTTTTTATTTCCTTTTTAAGAATTTTTTTTAATTTTATCTGTGGAATAAACCTATTTAGAGAAAGCTTAATATTTGAATAAGCTTTTTTAGGGAAATGATTATTAAGGATAAAGCTTTTGGAGGAAAAAACTTTATTCTGCTAAAAAGCTTTTTTTATGTGAAAAATATTTTTTTAAGAAAAATAGTATTTTATGAAAGCTTTTTTTAAAAATAACGAATATTCAGTGATATTCACTTTTTAGAAAGAGCTTTGTTAAAAATAAAAGCTTTAAAAAAAAACTTATTCTGCGTAAAAGTTTTTTTAAATTTCTATGAAAAAAATTTTAAATATTTTTTTTTTTTTTTTTAAATATAATTTTTTAAACATGTTTCTCAAAAAAGCTTTTTTATGAAAAGCTTTTTAGTATTTTTAGAAAAAAAAACGTATACATATAGGAAAATCCGAAAAGTTAAAAACTTTTTGTGTAAAAAAGCTTTTCCAGAAAAAATAGTATTCTATTAAAAGCTTTTTTAAAAAATAACGAATATTCCCTGAAAATCACTTTTTAGGAAAAAGCTTATATAAGAATAAAATATTAAAAAAGAAAAAACGTATTCTACAGAAAAAAGCTTTTATTTCTAAGAAGAGCTTTTTATATTTTAAGAAAAAAATGCATACAAATAGGAATATTATTAGAAAAAAACTTAAAAGCAAAATAACGTATTCTGTAAAAAAAAAACGTTTTTAAAAAATTTAATTTTGTAAGAAAAAGCTTTTAAGCTTATTTGAGAAAAAGCTATAAAAAGAAAAAATCGTATTCGTATATAGGCTAGACAATTGGAATAAAGAAGATTATTAGCGAGAAAGCTTTTAAGAAAAATTGTGAACTTTTTCTAAAGATGTTTTTTTATCTATATGAAAAAACATTTTACCTTTTGTGCTTCCGGTCCTTGCGTTTGTGGCCATGTTTTGTGCTGGAAGTGCTGGGCCCATTATCTTCGAAATACTGTTCGATGTCTGGACTAAATTTGATTTGTGGTTTTGAGCTGCCACTGGATGATTTGGTAGACTTGGTGGTTGTTGTTGATGATGCATTTGATGAGGCTGTTGATGCTGAGTGTGTGTGTATTGATTGTAACTGAGGTGATGATTGAACGAAAGGCTCCGTTTGTGTTGTGACGGAAGTGCCGACGACGACTGTTGCTGCTGCTGCTGTAGCAGCTGTTGTTGCTGACTGCTCTGAGCCTGTGCTGCTGCCACTACTGTTACTGGGTTTTCTCTCCCCACCATTGAGTTCGTTGTGGATTGTTGCTGCTGTTGTTGCTGTTGACTGTTCATGCGTTGACTTAATAAGCTCAGATTGGCTGGCGGGGACATCTGTAATAAAAGTAAAAATTAATTAATATTTCAAATATGTTTTATGGTATAAAAAAATTCAAAAATCTATTAGTATTTAACACATTCATTTATAGTGAGTCAAAGGAGAGCTTTTAAACAAAATAACGTTTACACAAATTAAATGTTGAAACTTTTTATTAGTTCTGGTGTAAATTGAACATTCCATTCGCAATTAGTTTCTTTAAGTAATTACTCATATCACTGAGTATGGTGATCATGGGTGCAGCTGATCCTGGTGCAGTAACAGGCCGATTAAATTAAAAGCGCAAGCATGTTAAGCAATTTATGAGTTTTTTTTGGTTTGTGAGAGCATGTTTGTTTTGAAATTCGTTGGTTTTTTTTAAATAAAATTTAAACGATGAGTTTTTTTTTTTTTTTTTTGTAAATAATGATGAATCCTTGACATGAGAATAAATAAAATTTAAAAAAAAACAAGCAAAATTATTACGTTTTCATATAATTTAAGGATGATTTAAAACGTTTTTACTAAAATATGTTGTTGTATTTCTAAGATGATGATTTTGTTGTGATTTGAAATTTTATAAAAAGGCAGGCAAATGTATGAACTTCAATTGCTGTTATAGATATCCAATGCTGGCGTTATTGTAAATTAAGCAAAGTTTAGAAAAAAACGACAAAAACTAAAGTTAGATTTGTTTTAATTACTTTTGAATTGTAACGGAAAACTTAAAAGGAAATAAAGTTTCTTTACAAACGTTTAACAGGTTTCTGAACAAAATTAAAAGAAAACTGTTTGGTGATCATTGTTTGTTTTTATAAAAGAAAAACTAAAAATAAAAATTATTTCATGAAAAGCTTTCAGATAGAGATTGTTTTTCACTAAAAACCTCGTTATATGCCGATTTTTTTATAAAAAGCTTATTATGTTAAAAAAGAAACTTCAGAAAATCCTATTCATGAAAACGCTTTTTGAAAATCACACATTTTTAAAAATATTTTTACAAAATTTTTAATTAAAACAAAGAAATTGTTGTTATACAACTCAAAAAAGCTTTTTCCATCAAAAAATGAAAAAAGTTTTATGAGGAGCTTATGGAAAGAATTTTTTATTGGCTACCACTCAAAAAACTTTTTTATCAAAATGTCCTGTATAAAAAGCTTTTTTAAAAAAGCTTAATTTTATCTTATTAAAAAGATTTTAAGAAAAAATTGGAAACCACTCAAAAAAGCTTTTGCTATAGAAAACTTTTTAAAGCCTTTTTAAAAGCTTCTGAAAAAGCTATTTAAAAAATTTTCCTATACTAAAAAGCTTCTTTTGAAAAAAAATAAACACCTTTTTACAGAAAACTCATAAAAATTCTAAAAAAGCTTTTTAATAGCTTATGGAAAACTTTTTTTTTATTGGATCAACTCAAAAAAGCTTTATTATCAAAATGTCGCGTATAAAAACCTTTTTTAGATGCTTATGGAAAAGCTATTTAAGTGAAAAGCTTATTTTAAAGAAGAAAAAAGCTTATTTTTATCTTATTAAAAAGATTTTTAGAAAAATTGGATACCACTTAAATAATCTTTTGCTATAGAAAACCTTTTAAAGCTTTTTTAAAAGCTTCTGAAAAAGCTTTTTAAAAAATCTTGTTGTACTGAAAAGCTTTTTTTGAAAAATAAATAAACATCTATTTACAAAAAAGCTTTCCCCTTAAAAAAAGTAAAAAAACTTATGGAAAGCTTTTTTATATAAATTTTTTATTGGATACCACTCAAAAAAGCTTTTTTATCAAAATATCGTGTATAAAAAGCTTATGGAAAGCTATTCAAGTAAAAAGCTTATTTTGAAGAAAAGCTTTTTCAAAAAAAACTTATTTTTATCTTATTTTTATATTTTATTTTTAATCAAAAAATATTTTTAGAAAAAATTGGATACCACTAAAAGAAGCTTTTACGGTAGAAAACCTTTTAAAGCTTTTTTAAAAAGCTTCTTAAAAAATAATGTTATACTAAAAAACTTCTTTTGAAAAAACATCTATTTACAGAAAACTCATAAAAAATTCTAAAAAAGCTTTTTAAAAGCTTATGGAAAACTTTTTTTATTGGATACCACTCAAAAAAGCTTTTTATCAAAAAGTCGTGTATAAAAAGATTTTTTAAAAGCTAATATAAAAGTAAAAAGCTTATTTCAAAAAAAAGCTTCTGGAAAAGCTTTATAAAAAATCCTGTTATACTTAAAAGCTGCTTTTGAAAAAAATCTATTTACAGAAAACTTGTAAAAAATCTAAAAAGGCTATTAAATAAACACATTTCATCAAAAATGAGCTTTATCAAAAAGCGGAATAATGATTTTTAAAAAAAGCGTTTTTACAGAAAACAAATCGTATTTTGCGAAAATAATGAAAAAAATTTAGAAAAATCGTATTTTATGGAAGAAATTTTTCTTTAAAATGGAAAAACTTTTTCAATAAAAGGAAAAACTTTCTGTAAGAACATTTGAACAGTGACCAGTTAAACTTCTGTCCCATATAATTTAGCAAGAAAACTTTAAAGTTTAAGTTTCACTAAACCATTTAACAGCTTTTCTTAAGTGACGTAATAAAATATGCAACATCTTTAATTTGTGAAGTCTGAATAAAAAAGTGATTATTTTCCTTAGTTTCAACATGCTGCGTATGTGTTCAGGTACTTCCTGATAAAACGTTTGTCAAGAAACCTAACAAAAACAATTATAAATGTAAACGTAAAGCAAAAATTAAAATTCTTAAATGATTTTAATTATTAACTTAACGAAAACAACGAAATGTAGTCGATTAAATGAAAAAAAAACAGAGTAGTAAAAGATTATATAAAAGAAATTATCTGTATAAAACGAATTTACAAAACAAAAACGTGCACAAACGCGCATATCATCTTTATACATTCGATTGACAACAATACAAATATATAAAAAATGATATTAAGCTCAAAATGCTTGCCTTCTGCAAACGCCTGTTGTTGCTGTTGTTGTTGATAGTGCTGCTGTTGCTGCGTTTGATACTGCTGAACATCTTCCCTAATCGAACCCAATGAATCGGGACGTGCTATATAGGCACCACTGCATATGGGACAATCAAACGATGAGCTGGGACTAGCTAAAACGCTAGCCGTATTACTGTTTCTATGTGTTGAATTACGTGTATTGCAGCAGAGTGGACAATCGGCTGCTGTAATGGTAGTGGTAGTATTTGTGGGTAAATCATTGCGTGAAACACTGCAAAAGGATGAAGAGCAATCCTGGCAGATAGAGCAATAGGTGGCGCCTTCACTGAAACCACTGGCCTCCATAGAACAAAAACAGCTTGAGCAAACAGAACAGTGGGACTCTTTGCTCGATTGTGTCGAGGGTAAACGTTTATTATAGACTTTTGCTATGCCTTTAATGACATCTTTAGGCAGCGTTTCTTTCTTCCACCAGTGGGCATACATGCCCGAACGAAACATTCCAGTTTCAGGATTAATATCATCCGAGTTTTCGGCATTAGAGTTAGGAGTATGACTTGAAGTAGCTGCAGCTGCTTCGTGGGAATTAGTGGATGCTAATGAATTAATATAAATACTTTTACGATTTATTTGGAATTCTGCTGTTGTGGAGGTTAACGTTGTGGTCGGCAATTGGGATTGAGTTTCCGTACAGGTTTGTTGATGCATTTCATTAGTTTGCTGTATAGCCTCTAGGAATTTTTCACGAAATGTTCCGCATACATCAAATCGTGTGAGATCATTTGTTTCGGCTGCATTAGCCGTTTTGGAGATCAATTTAAGGGAACCATCTACATCGTAATAGGCCTCGTAGGCTTCTTCGTTTTGTGGCGGATCGGGTGAAGTTATGGTACAACTACCCGCCAATCCTGAATCACTCGAACGTGGACTAGGACATTGAGAACTTTCACAACATTTACATTTAGAGGAAGACTGATGACCATCGACTTCATCTCCATTGCCAAAACGTTGGGTTGTTGGTTGAGCTTGTGTGTTAGGCAGTGAAGATGAAGGAAGATGAGGAGTGGGATCATTTGATGCCGTTCTTAAATTAGGATTGGAATTATTTCTATTGGGCTGAGCTGGTGTTTCATTGGCTAAGGGTACATAATGATATGATATACAACGCTTAACGGATTCTCGTTTTTGTGAATCTCTACTAGATCTCTTGGGTTCAATACATAATTCTGTTTGTGATACGCTGCCAGGCATATTTGTCATTGTTTGATTTTGGCTTTGACCTAAACTTTTATACATAGAGGGTGGAGCTATAACATCACTTTCTTCGAAATTATACAATAATTCGGCAGTCAATTTGTCTGGAGCATCTCGGCAAGAAGCAGGCAAATCTAAACAACTAGAATGAATTTCTTCCTCCGTCGTTAAATCACAACTTTCCGCCACATCGGCCGATTGATTTTGCATATCCTGACGATCTTTCCAGGTAGGCACGTATACTGCTGTTTTGGAGCTGCGATTAAAACGGTTACCCACAAACATATTTGGCATACTATGGCGTTCGGGAGGTGATATCGTTAACTCTGAGGTAGTGTTTTTAATTTTAGCATCATCTGACAAATCGGCCAGGTTTTCGCAGGCCACATATGCCGCCCCTAAAGCACGACCATTGTAGCAGGAAGACATTTCTGAGTTTTCCGAGGTTTGTTGTTGCAATAGAGCCGGTTTTTCTAGTGTTGTCATATGGGAACCCAGTTCCAAATGTGCTTCCGAGGTATGTATGATAAAACTTTGCTGGGAAGACTTTCTTGCTATAGCTCTCATCGTTTTTGAACCTATAACCAAGGATTCCTTTTTCATAGGTTTACTTTCTTCATCACTCATAGAATCCAAATTAATTAAGTTAATAGAAGAACAATGTCTAGCTTTGTGGGGAGAGGCAGCACCCGAGCCATGATCTATAAAAGTACCCGCCGAAGCAAAGGAATCACAACCCTCTAGGCCACGTTTATCACTATTAAATTTTATAAATTCAAAATCATCATGTACATCAATATCCTCTCCCTCACTCTCCGAATCAGTGGGCAATTCAAAAGCATCTTGTCTTTCAAGTTCAGTACGATCCGATGAACCCGAATCTGCCTCATCGTTAGTAAACTTTTTTATTAACTTCTTAGAAGCTTTATGGCATCTTCTCTTTCTTAATGGAATACTTTTCATATCAATACTCTGTCTTGATTGGGGATACAATAACATTTTTATTAAAAATCCCTTAAGCAAACCCTTCTTAACTAATTTGGCAAAATGATCGCTTAAATTGGCATATGGTGCCGTAGGTGGATAATTACTGGGCGGCAGAGTAATACGATAGGTGGCTTGTTGTGGCGTATTGTAGTAGGCACATAAAGAAAACCGGGTACAATAACCACGAGCATCCAAATTATATGAAAACTATACACATTTTGACAAAATAAGTTTTGGTCGTTTTTTTTTAACAAAAAAAGAATTTATGAAAATTTCCAAAAGAACAGAAGTTGGGGAAAGATGTGTTTGTTTTGAGAAATGTATTAAATACTTACATGATTGGGTGGTGTAGATATATGAGCGCCACCTATGGAAGCATTACTTAAATTACTAAGTTGACGTTTAATGCCAATGGGCATACTGACATTGGTAGATGTTAGTAATTCCACCCATTTATTGGCATCATTAGGTCCTTGGCACACAGCAACTATACGATCAATAAGAGGACTATTGATTTCAAAGGCATTTTTAAAGGTATCGGAGTCTTCGAGACGATTAACTATGATGCCGGTTAGCAGTAGTTTGCCCTGTAATGGAAGGCAAAATGTTTGGTATGAAAATCGTTGTTAAACATTTCAAATAAAATGAAATTACCTCATAAATAAAGGCACTCATTCTTTGACTAACACTTAATATAAGTAATGTCTGAGGAAATAAAACAAAATAACGATCACGATGATCGGAACCAACCGCTACACTGCCCATATGTATAATTTCTCCTAAAGAACTTAATTCTTGACCCTGCCAGCCACGTACAGGGCCAGTTAATACTTGTAGTTCTAGTTCCTTTTGTCTGCGTGTAGCAGAACAGGTGGCCTAAAAAAATAATCAATAAAAGTTATTAAATCCAACAAAAATCCAAAACAAAACTCACAGCAATATCTTTGTAAACCGCTACACTACGTTGTGTATCACCACGATCCGGATGACTACTCTCCATGTGTCTTTCCAACTCCTGCAACATGGCCGAGTATTTATCGAGACGGCGAAAAGGTTTTGACAAACCCGTTGTGAGTACTAAAAGACCAGGAGTGGCAGCACCTTGACGTTCCATATATTTTTCTAATTCATCTCTGTGACAAAATTACAGCAAATAAGTATGTATTATTAAATGTTTTTCATGTTGTTGTACTCACTTGTATTTGTCTAATATAACAATAGCTTTGGGATGTTGTGCACAATAGGCTTGGTGTACTTGTTTCATATATGGTGCCTTATTTAGAAATAATTTACCCACACGATCATTACACTCTTCCATTTGCGTAAGTAACTCTTCGTGTGTCTTGACAACCTCTACAAAATTGCACATTAATTGAGCATACTCATCAGCATTGAGTCTGTGTAAGGGGAGAAATTGTAAAGATAATTAACACCTTGGAATTTTTATGATCAAGAATGAAAAATTAAGTCAAAAAGACTGAACTAGAACTGAACTAGAACAGAGCTAGAACTGAACTAGAACTGAACTAGAACTGAACTAGAACTGAACTAGAACTGAACTAGAACTGAACTAGAACTGAACTAGAACTGAACTAGAACTGAACTAGAACTGAACTAGAACTGAACTAGAACTGAACTAGAACTGAACTAGAACTGAACTAGGACTGAACTAGGACTGAACTAGAACTGAACTAGAACCGAACTAGAACTGAACTAGAACTGAACTAGAACTGATTTAGGACTGAACTAGGACTGAACTAGAACTGAACTAGAACTGAACTAGAACTGAACTAGAACTGAACTAGAACTGAACTAGAACTGAACTAGAACTGAACTAGAATTGAACCAGTACTGAACTAAACGAGAATTAGTCTATCTGATATTTTCCATTGTCCACTTACATTTGTGTCTGTTGCAACGGTTCCAAAAAGTTCTCCAATAAACCCTGAATCTCTGCAACATGTGCTCTCTCCGAATCCAAAAGATCTTTCAATACAACCGATCTATATTCTTGTATCTCTTCAGGTGGTCTGATAGAGTCTGTGATCGGTAGGGGAGCTTTATATTCCATAACATAATTGCTGGGAAACCAGCCAGTCTTATCGTTAAGTGTACCTTCCCACCAACCACCCTCTTCGCGTTGTGTTACTGTGATTAGATCACCTTTTTTGAAACACAATTCATCATTATTGCCACCCTTGAAGGAATATTCGGCCTGTACTATAAGTGGTTGATCCATATTTTTTTGTAATTGTGTTCTTTAAACGCTAAATATAGAGACGTCGTTTTGTTTAATTTTCTGCTTATTGTGGGGCATACAAATAATTTCAAAATATTTTGCAATTAATCTGTAAAAGAGATAAATAAGAAAAGATATTAGTTGCGAAACTATAAAACATTTCTGTCATCATTTTATTTTAGTAATATTTTTATTATTAAGTAAAAAACGCTATAACAATTAAACATTTTTTATTATAAATATTCATGTTTTTTTTAGTATTTTTTTAGGAAAATTCTATTGCTAAAAAAATATATTTTCAAATATTTATATTTTTTTCACCAGCAAAGATTTCAATAGATTGTTCTGTGCACACAGATTTTTCATTCATACAATAAATATAAACATTTTATATTGAAAGTGGCCAACAATTTGCTTCTGGCCAAGGTCGATGAAGTGAAAAGAAAAAATGTTGTCTTATATGAGTATTAACACTAGTTTATTATTTTGTCTATTAACATTTTAAGTTCTGTGTACGAGTACATGTGTAGGTATGTATGTATATACATTTGTATTTTTTAAATTATATGCTCATAAATTTATGTAGAAATTAAAATATTTTTCTTTTTTCTTTTAAATAAATTAAGACACACTTTCGCAATAAATATTTATTATGGAATGGCAATTTTTTCATTCATTAAACTGTTTTTATTCCTGGCATTATATGGGTCATTATTTAAAAATATCTTGTTTGTTTTAAATTCATTTAACTTAATTAATATTTTAAGAATTAAAAGTTCATTTTAGTTTTTTTATAACAGGTAGCAACAAAAAGAATTTTCTTTGAAAAATCATAGTTTTCTAATGTTAGAATCTGTGCTTGAGAATTTCAAGTATTAATCAGAATTAAAGTTCGAAATTTTATTTAAATCAACATTTCAATAATTCGTTGTCGCTATCTAAATTTTAGACAACGGATGTGTAAAAAATTTATATTGCGACAACGAATTGTTGCAATGTTAACAACACAGCTTTGTCGACATTGCGAAGTGTTGTCGTACTTGTCTCTTTGGTACCAGGCGTGTGTATTTATTTTTCCCTCTGTGTAGAAATGCCTGTGAGAATAATATGTTTGAAATGAGTTTATATTTTAGAAAAAGGATTAAGTAGGTCTTGTTCTAGATAGTAGAGAGGTCCACTAGGCGTCCAAGTGGAGCATATATTCCTGTGCAAGCTGTTGCCGAACAAGACCAACAGAGGAAAAACTGTCGGGACTACAACAGTCCGCCGTTTATATAAATATGAAGGAATGATTTCTCTCACTATCTGATTAGAGAATCTAATATAAATTGTCTTGGACACTGTCTTGTTTCAGATATGGGAAAGGTCCATTCTGAGGTGCATATGAGAATAAGTTTCAGTGCGCTTTGTGTAATGTCGAAGTGCTCTACATAGTCTATAGTCCAGTCTATAGTCCAGTCTATAGCCCTGTCTATAGCCCTGTCTATAGTCCAGTCTAGTCTATAGTCTAGTCTATAGTCTAGTCTATAGTCTAGTCTATAGTCTAGTCTATAGTCTAGTCTATAGTCTAGTCTATAGTCTAGTCTATAGTCTAGTCTATAGTCTAGTCTATAGTCTAGTCTATAGTCTAGTCTATAGTCTAGTCTATAGTCTAGTCTATAGTCTAGTCTATAGTCTAGTCTATAGTCTAGTCTATAGTCTAGTCTATAGACTAGTCTATAGTATAGTCTAGTTTACAGTCTAGTCTATAGTATAGTCTAGTCTATAGTAGTATAGTATTTTTATTTATATTTTACACAAGTACTCGAGCTATCTAATATCTGACCATTGATGTCAAGTTGCTTAACTTTCGAGATTCCAAAACATTACATCCGTTTACAATCACAGTTCCAAAACATTACATCCGTTTACATTTTTATACTAATCTAAAAGAAGATAGCTCAACTACTTGAGCTTAATATTAGTAAATAATTCTATGTCTGTCATGTACAAACATTGGCACCTGCGTATTCTCGCAAAGAGGATGTCGGACAAAAGCTCCGTAAAGTCTACAATTTGGGATAAGTATTTGATTCGTATAAAGAGAGCATTGACCGCAAAACGCCTAGATTATGACAGTCGGCTTAAAGTGACGAAATCCGCGGAAAGAGAATGTCGAAATGATGCACAATAAAGTCCATAAAGAAAGAGATAGTATGTACGAGCAATTAAAGTGAAATCTGGTCACACTGCCAAATCTACACCAAAACTAAGTTAATATTCGGTATTAGAGCCACTGAAATCTGCGCAGACTATCACAGAGAACTTGTACCAAACACAAATAATTTGTTTGAAGAAAGCATTGACCGAAAAACGCCCTGAATATTAGGTCCATCTTCTGATTTGATTCGATCAATATAGGTTGCTTTTTCTATAATATGTTTGACTTTGAAATAGTCAATTCGAAATTCTGTTGACTTGTTTTTTTTTAATCTCAAAAGATAAGCAATTCTTCGTTCTCTAAACAAAGGAGATATGAGCAAAATTCGTCGATGTATTCTTAGTCAGAATTTTAAACATATTTCAGATGATATGTTCGATTTCGATAGGTTCAAAGTTCATAGGAACTTGAAGTTTTTCCAAAGAACAATAAAGATTCATGGCCAAAATTGAAGAATTTAAAAGTTATAGTTTATAAAGTAATATTCACAGATATGAAATTTATATATTTACATTTTTTTAATAAATTAATATAACAATGAAAATTTGTTTCTATAATATTCAAGTTCAAGAAAACATACCTTGGATGAGCAAAATATTATGACAAAAATAACAAAAAACATTTATTAAAACAGACGCCCGACACAAATGTTCTAACATTCTTTTTAATTATAATTTTTAAAAATTTATTTCTTTTTTATTTTAATATCTTATCTTTGTAGAATCATAAAAATGACAGTTTTCCAAAAACAAAAAAATTTTTGTGCGATGAATAAATAAGAAAAAAAATCAAAAAATTTTGTTGACGACAAAATTTTATTGCAAAAACTGCAATAAAAAGAAAATTATACAAAATTTTCTTTTAAAAATAAAACAAGAAAGCAACGAAAGACACTAAGGAATACTAAAAATTTAGATAATATACATTTAATAATTTAAAAAAAAATAACTGAAAACAGCGACATTTTTTTTCAATTTTTTATTTGAAGGCATTTCCGTCCGGTGGGAACTTCTTATTAATTTTTTTTGTTTTCTTTTAATTTTTAATAGACCAAGGTCATTGTTGTTATTTTCTTTTTATCAATTGGCCGGCCAACTACGAATTAATTTTTTTTTAGTTTTTAGTTGTTAAATATTTTCTTTTAAATTATTTTTAAATTGTAAACATTTCCAAGTAATTGGGGACAATTTTCTTAATCACCATTTTGTTTCTTTATTTGCTTACACAAGTATTAATTTTCTTTAAGGAAAATATACAAAATTAATAAACAATTTCTTAAAGCGTTTAAAAATAAACACAATAAATGTTTTTGAAATGATACTGACGAACTAATTTCATGTTTTCCGAATTTTCTGCTTAATCACATCACGCCCGTGTGTTCGGATCAACTGAAATATTGAGAACAAAATTTATTTTTTTTAGCTCTGCTTATTTTTTGCAAATCATTTTTTAAAACAAAAAAACTAAAAGCAAACAAATATATATTTTTTTGTTTAAGGACTGCAATGAATTATTTTTAAACAAATTCAAAATATTTTAAAATAAAACTTAAAAATATTGATAAAAGAAGGCATTGATTGTAAACTAGACTATAGACTAGACCATAGACTAGACTATAGACTAGACTATAGACTAGACTATAGACTAGACTATAGACTAGACTATAGACTAGACTATAGACTAGACTA
>NC_060950.1:27824337-27826554 GCF_022045245.1 Lucilia cuprina | reverse complement strand
CTACCATCGCCCCTTTATTCTTCAACGAACAACTCAGGTGGCAATTTTTGTACATTGGTTTTGACCGGTCCATGCACAAGTACTTTGCTAAAGTACTCGAGCTATTTAATCTCTGACCATTGGATGGTCTCTGTTGATTCGGCAACAGCACCTAGAGACGTTGCCGAAATCAATTTTCAGAAGACCCCAGATATCTGCGAGATTCGAATTTTCAATAATTCTTTTGGAAATACGACCAAATAGAACGCTATTAAAATCAGTCCAATCGGTCCTTAAATAAATAAGATATGAGTAAAAATCTTTTTTATAAACACAAAGCAAATAATGAACATCACGTTACGATACGTTGTTATTGCCTAGAAACATAAAATTAAGTATATAGAGCCCGGATTAGGCGAGAACACATAAAATAGGATTTTTTGGTACTTTTTCGTTTTACTAAAAGTATTATCTGAATTTTCTAGAATATTAAAACTAGAAACAAAAAATTTAGCATGTAGAGCTTTGGCTAGGTAAGAGCCTATAAAAGTCGACTATTTGGTACTTTTTCGATCTACAAAAGGTACTTTTTGAATTTTCTATAATATTAAACCTAGAATCATAAAATAAGTATATAGAGGCCGGATTAGGCGAGAACACATAAAAGGGGACTCTTTGGTACTTTTTCGTTTTAGAAAAGATACTTTTTGAATTTTCTATAATATTGAACCTAGAAACATGAAATTAGGTATGTAGAGACTGGATTAAATGAGAACCCATAAAAGGGGACTTTTTGGTACCTTACCGTTTTGCAATTGGTATATTTTGATTTTAAAAAATTTTATTTTTTAAATGACTGTTTTTAACACATCAAGGTGAAGGGTTTATAAGATTCGAAACAGCCGAATATACTTGTTTTTAAAACAATCTGTTCAAATAGTTTTCAAAATAAATAATTGCGAGTATATTTTCGGCCCAAAACAACGTCAGGCAAAAACAACAATAATTGAAAAATAACAACAAAAATAAATGATATACTAGACAGGCCGCCAGGTGGATTAAATATAAAACCTAAAGAATTTAACAAAAATAATACAAAAATCAAATAAAACATAAACGAACAACTATAACAACAATTTCAAAAATTAAAATGAATTTTTCCTTAAAAAAAAAACATTTTATAATCTATTGACATCCGGCAAAAAAAAAAAAAGATTCGAGAAGAAAATGCGTGAAAAAATATATAAATTTTATTTCTGTCAATAAAATATCATTATACATAATATTTGTTAATCTTATTATTTTTGTTGTTGTTGTTATTTCGTCAAATAGAAATAACAAATAAATGAAAAATATCTTAAAAGTTTTACACTCTCCATATCACTCTTAATCTCTCCTACTATCTCGTAAGATCTCTTTCGTTTAATGTTTGTTTGTTGAACAAAAAATTATAATGAAAATTAAATTATATGAAAAGAAAAAACAATATTAATTTTGGCTTTTTTCCAATCAACTTGGTTATTTCTATCTAAAAAAAAAACCAACAAATTTTCTTCTGCATGTGAAACCGAAATTATAAGAAATTTCGTCAAAAAATATATACTAAAAAAATCAACGTTAAAATAAAAACAACAACAAGAATAAAACAAATCGGAAAATAATTCATGCTAAAGTTTAGTTAGAACCAGCTAAAAGGAATGTAGAGATAAACAACAAACTTTTATTTATTTTAAAAAATGTTGTTGCTATTTTAAATAATCATACTACAACACAATGTATATATTTTCTAACAATGTATGTTTGTTTAATTTTTTTGTTATTGTTGTTGTTTTTTTAATAGTAAAAGTATGAAAATGATTTATTTAAACTACAATTTAGTTGCAAATTAGTTATTGGCAACAGCTGGAGGAATCTAATAAAATAAATATTAAAAATATAATTGATTTTAAATTTGAGAATTTTCACAAAAGGCCATTCCTTGAAATTGTGTTTATTTTAGTTTTAATGATATTTGCCAATTAGATTATTTAATTTAATTGTTGTAAAATATTTTATTTAAATAATTAAAATTGTTTAAAATTTTTTGTGTAAGGATCGTGTTTATTTTCAAAAAAGACTAGTCTATAGTCAAGTCTATAGTCTAGTCTATAGTCTAGTCTATAGTGTAGTCTATAGTCTAGTCTATAGTCTAGTCTATAGTCTAGTCTATAGTCTAGTCTATAGTATAGTCTATAGTCT
>NC_060950.1:27822798-27824237 GCF_022045245.1 Lucilia cuprina | reverse complement strand
AGACTAGACTATAGACTAGACTATAGACTAGACTATAGACTAGACTATAGACTAGACTATAGACTAGACTATAGACTAAACTATAGACTACACTATAGACTAGACTATGGACTATAGACTAGACTATGGACTATAGACTAGACTATAGACTAGACTATGGACTATAGACTATACTACAGACTAGACTATAGACTAGGTTTTAGACAGACGATATTTATACATAATTAATCTGCGATTGATATAACGATGTTTTACAATTCGATAGCAAAATCAATGACTTTGCAAAATGCTTCATTACATTCCTTATTTTATATACACTCAAGAAAATTTCCCAAAATAACCAAAATGTTTAAGAAAAATATTTCATTCTTTAAGCCGACATTGAACTTGTATTTACAAAAATCTTCTCTATTTTAAACTTTATTAACAATAATTTAAAACAATTTCTAAACAATTTTAAACTATTTTTTGTGTTAGCAACTTTTTTAAACATTACACAATTTATTTCAAACAAATTTGTTTTTTTAGTAATTTTTAAAAATTTTTCAAATATTTTTTTTTTTTCAGAAATCGAGCAATTAGAGATAAAGATCATCGCGAAGAGAAGTAGAACGAGAGCGTAAAAATTGTCGAGAAAACAAATATGTAAATTCTCTCTTTTTGTTGGGCGGAAGATAAATGGGAAGGTTTAAAATGCAATGACTTTTGTTGTTTGCGGATAAGAAAAAGATAAATGAAAAAAAGTTTCGAAACCTTTAAAAAAATTTTAGCCAAAAGAAAACTACATAAGAATTATCAAAAAAATATCAACAACACGATCGATAACACAAAGGATAATATTTGAAAATTTTATCAAATTAATAAAACAGGACTCATATTATCAGAAAAGTTTAAGATAATAAAAAAAAACTTGTTTCTTTGTTTAAATAACATATAGTGTAATAAGTTATCCTTTAGACGCTTGAATGAAACAATTTATGTTTACCTCGAATGAAGCTCCCGTTCATTGTATGTTAAGAACGGATATTGACCGAGAGTTTGAGATATATCTTGATCCTTCTGCATAAGTGATTTCTAAGAGAGATTTAATCTTTTTTCTTACATGCAGTCCAAGGGACTTGTATGTTGGCCAAATGATCTACGACATTCTACTGAAAGCTTCATTTAACCTTATTGACTTTGCACGCTCATGCAAAAAGATATTTTTTTGAAAGAAATGAATCAGTTCTACGTAAAGTCTAGTCAATATACAGTCTCTATAGACTATAGACTGAACTATAGACTATACTATAGACTGAACTATAGACTGAATTATAGACTAGACTATAGACTAGACTAAACTATAGACTAGACTATAG
This sequence comes from Lucilia cuprina, assembly GCF_022045245.1. NCBI lineage: Eukaryota > Metazoa > Arthropoda > Insecta > Diptera > Calliphoridae > Lucilia > Lucilia cuprina. Next base: position 27,822,879 of record NC_060950.1, on the reverse strand, counting down.
ACTGGACTATAGACTAGACTATAGACTAGACTATAGACTAGACTATAGACTAGACTATAGACTAGACTATAGACTAGACTA
>NC_060950.1:27796256-27822698 GCF_022045245.1 Lucilia cuprina | reverse complement strand
ATGCAAAGATCTGGCAACTAAAAGTGTTTCTTGGGGACTAATAAATATTTTAGAAAAATCTGACTCAAAAGGCAGAATGAAACCAATACAATGTTCTTACTTTTTCATCTAGATCTTTAAAAACATTGATCATTATATTTGCTCTATTCATGATTTGTAGTACTTCTTAAGAATCGCTTTAAATCTCCGCCCAGCAGTTCGCTCGGCCAGTCCGGAACTACCTTTTTAACCTAACATTTTGGATTATCCCTAGCCACCAAGTATCCAGGTGACTAGTTATTTTAACATGTACTTGTCCTTAGAGAAAATCAATCGTCACCCCGTAGACTACGAAGAGACCGCAAAAAGCTTAAGCTTAATGTTTACTCTCTCGCTTACAGACGGGTTACTTAAGTGACGATTGTCTTCACCATAGTTAACAAAGAGTACATCCGTGACGAAAGACGAAATAGTGAGAAACAAGTGTTTTCCTATGCATTGACTCTTTGTCGAACTGCTGGACTGATCATGAAAAACTGAAGCAGGTTAATCAATTGTGAGACTCTGACTTCTCCTCTAGAAGGATCATAAGGGAAATCTGAAGGTTTTTACAAAGATATAAGATAGCAACAAAGATCTTAATTTCTTGGAAAACTATAAGACTATGAAATATCCCATAAGAGGATCATAAGGAAGATTGGTATGATATCTATGAAGATATCGTGTTTCAGTAGATTATGGTAAAAAGAAAATTAGAAATGGGATCATTCGAACGATACGATACGTCCCCCTTCTATCCTAATAAATGGGTATACAAGACAAAAATGCTCTCAAATACTTTTTAATAGAGAACAAAATCATGTAATAAAATTTATGATTCTCCTGTAAGAGGATCAGATAATTTGGTAATACGGCTGGTCAGTTGGTTGAGGTTCCTTCGGAATCTATGTTGTAGTGGGGTTTAACTCCAAATTCACGGAAAGGGACGTTTGGTTAAACGATTTATGCAATGTGAAATATAATTGTATAAATGTTTCCGTTTTTGCGGCACAAACCACAGGGTAAGGCTTTGGATTAATAAAGCGTTATATTTCATCTGATTATGCAAAAATTGAGTATGAACTGATGTACTATTGGATATTTGATAACGATGGATGTGGAAAATTCTGAGTTGTTTTGATTTCTAATTGATGGTTGTGATATGGTAAGTTGGAGTGAGTGAATCTGAGTATTCCTAAATCTCTCCTTCATGATTGAGTGTATTACAGTTTACTGTAAAAGATACTCAACTTGTCACTGAAGGTGAAAACTAAAATAAGTTTTGGATTACCAATTATATCCTTAGATTATGTTGCCAAAACAACAGACCCATCTTAGTAGTTCATTTGTGCGGATTTAATATGTTAAGGAGTGCACTGGGGTGAGTCTTTAGATGTTGAGAATGTTTTAGGGTAATAAGCATACCTCATATAATAGGATTTGATATTGGCTCTATTTGGTGATTGCCTTTTCCTTCTCAGGGTATATATTGGACTTGTATCAACGGTGCTACTATGTCAGAGATAGATAGATAAATCGAATACTTGAGCAAAGTGCTGGTATATGCAACAGGTGGTGAGTTGTAAAAGAAGCTAGGTAGGAGATCTTTAACTTGATGTGCTTTAAATTAGGAACCTTAATGTATTATTGTGTATCTTAAGTGCCAAATAGACTAAACAAGCAGCTTGACAATCATACTTTTTTCATTCCAACACACACTACATAAACATTGCTCGTACAATCACCGATTTTTTAACCGATTTTGTGGACTTGCAAAGATATCGATAAATAAAGCCTGTTGTGTAGTGTATGAGAGTGTTTCGTGTTTGCACAAATGCTTGCGGTTTGTTTGATAAAAAAACAAAAAATTTTGGTTTTTACACAAACATATTGAATTTTTATCAATTTACATCTGTATCTTTGAAAGTCTACAAAAACGTGAACAAATCGGTGTTTGTAGTGTGTGTTGAAATAAAAAAGGTATGTTTTTCAAGCCGCTTGTATAGTCTATTTGGGCCTTTACTCAGAGTTGTATGCAATATTTGAAAACATCTAGAAATTAAATATTGTCCCATCAATATTTTTAAATGTCAATTTTTAGATACGAATCGCACATGGCATTCAATTCGATTAGAGTAGTCTAGCTTTATAATATTGAACACTACGGATTGCTCCAGAACCGAAGTGCCTGATACCTCCAATCGTAAGAGTAGTAGTACTACTCGAGTTCTTTCTATCTATCTATCGATATCGAAATTAAATGTCACTTAGTATCTTATCGTTCCTAAGACATATGAATTTTTTCCAGTTCAAAACATAGTCGACCATTTTTAAAGAATCACTTTAAAACCCTTTCCTATTAATCGGTCATTATATCGTATACTAAGTTTTATAAATTTAAAATCCCAATTCACATTCCATCTCTATGAACCCTGTATTTGCATAAAAATACATATACATATAATAAAACTCATAGAACAATTATAATTTTCAACCATGACGTCTGCCTTTAATTATAAACACTCAATTGTAATTATACATTTTTGTTATATTTAATTATGATTGGCTTATAAATTGTTTTCACCTTGTTCAAATGGTTTAATTAAAATTTTGCAATTGTTTTTAGTTTACTGTTTCGTAATTGTTTAGATATTGCTTAAATATTTTATGATAACTAAGTGATCGGTATTATTTGTTGAAGTTTTTTTATAATTTAGCACGTTTTGGGTACAAAATAAAATCAATAAATTGCTAAACATTTAAATTAGCTCTTGTGGTATATATTATAATTATAATTATTGTTCGAATTATATAGCTTGTCAATAAAAAAGAGCGATGTCTGAATCACCAAAATCAGTTTTAATTCGAATATCAATATTGAAAAGATCGCAGGATCTATTCGCTGATAAAGAATTTTAAGAATTAAAATTTAACAAATAAGTTTTAGATTGATAACTATCCATACGGCCCTAAAATGACGTCACTAATATTAAAAGCGTGTTATGATGGATTATATAATGATCTAAAATCACGTTCATGATAGATATTTAAAGAAATCCTTCTCAAAAATATTCCGCTAGAAATATCTTGTACACAAATTGCTTCGTGGGACTTAGTATTGACTCTGAAAAAGCAGTTTTTCCGATATACAGTTAGTAAAAGCTCTGACAACTATCGATCAAGCACATTAACACATTAACTTATACTCAGTTTAGTTTCTAATACAACTTATCGATTTTTCGAAATATTCCCTTTACAAACACACAACACAACAGATAATTTAATTTTTAATTTATGTGCAAATTAAAAATTGAATCAACTACAAAAAAAAATTTTATATTATTCAGTAGTATTTATTACACAGTGTCCAACTTCTGTTTACAAGATGAAATCCTTAGTTGGGCGATAAGAAAGCAAACAAAAAAGTTAAAAAAAAAAACCAATTTATTTTCTATTTTTGTCTGCCGTACCATATAATATGGACGTATAAGAATGTATTTGCATCGTGTATGTACATGTTTGTGCATAATTTATTCATGATTTGTTCTCGTAATACCAACAGCTATAAATATTTCTATAACCCTTTTTTATTGAATTTATATTTGTATACCATTTGTTGATATTCTATACGTCAGCTACACTAGACATCAGAAATTATGGTCAAATTATGGAAATATCTTTCGAAAAGCTATTGTTTGAAATCACATTGCTTAAATATGCACTGGGCGAGAACTTTCTTTCATCTAAAAGAAACTTAGAATACAGAATAGGCAATAGACTAAATTATAGTCTAGAATATGGATTAGACTAGACTACTAGTCTATAGACTAGACTATAAACTACACTATAGACCAGACTATAGAATAAACTGTTGAATAGATTATAAACTACACTATAGACTAGACCATACTACTGTAATATAGTATGACTATAGACTATAGACAAGCCTATAGACTAGACTATATACTAGACTATAGACTATACTATAGACTAGACTATAGACTAGACTATAGACTAGACTATAGACTATAGACTAGACTATAGACTAGACTATAGACTAGACTATAGACTAGACTATAGACTAGACTATAGACTAGACTATAGACTAGACTATAGACTAGACTATAGACTATACTATAGACTAGACTATAGACTAAACTATAGACTACACTATAGAATAGGCTATAGACTATAGACTAGACTATAGACTAGACTTTAGACTAGACTATAGACTAGATTTTAGAATAGGCTATAGACTAGACTATAGACCAGACTATTGACTAGACTATAGACTATACTTTAGACTGGACAACAGACTAGACTATAGACTATACTTTAAACTGGACAACAGACTAGACTATAGACTATACTTTAGACTGGACAACAGAATAGACTTTAGAAAAGACTACAGACTATATTAGAGAGTAGACTATAGACTAGACTATAGGCAAGATTATATATATGGACAACAGAATAGACTATAGGCAAGATTATATATATGGACAACAGAATAGACTATAGAAAATAATACAGACTAGATTATAGAGTAGACTATAAACTATATTATAGACTAGACTATAGACTTGATCATAAACTAATCCTTACAATGAACTAGATTACCTCCTAAAACTTTAAATTTTCTTTAATATCGTTCACCAGTGTTAAAGCTCCTGAACAAATAAAACGTCAGCAAATAATAAAAGAAAAACAATTTACATTGCTATTGATATACATATATTCTGAGAACTGCAAACTAACAAATACTTATACAAATTTTGTGGCAAATAAATGAAACAAGCAGTACCTACATAGATATTTATTCTTGATACTAAGATGTGCATACGTCTACGAGTCCGTGTACGAATATTGTAATCTGTTGACATCTGTTGATAGAACATGTTGAAATGAGCAGAAAAAAGGAAATATAATAAAAGACAGTGAAATAAGCGTCACAGCCATTTGATAGAGATGCAGACACAGTTACGCCATTTATTTAATGGGGTGTCATGTCAATTGAAACTTTTCATTAAACCACTTTCTTGCATCACAAATTACTTGTTGTGTTTATTGTATTGCAGTTTTATTTAAGGATTAATTTTCATTATTTCTTTAAAAAAAAAAATGAAGAAAAAATGTTTTTCATTGAACATACATATTTTAAAAGCAGATTAAAAACTTTTGTTTTGATCTTAAAACAAATTGTTAATTTAAAATTATACAAATTAATGAATTGAATTCGAAATGCTTTAATGGCAGAATGCTCTAAGATCTACGCCATTCTAGATTTTTGCAAACTTGAAAATTATTATTATATTTGTCGACGAAGAAGTGATCGATAAATTAATAAATGACCAAGATATTCATTACCGAGGCCCGAGTCATACTCGGCCTAAGATTGTCAATCCAGTGACATCTGTATCAACCGAAAGTCTTTTCCCCGAGAAAGAACAATCGGCCAAAGTCGAAAAACACCCAATTTCATGAGGATCTAGAAAAGACAACTTATACAAAATCACCTCAGACTGAGTTCTTTCATAGCAGTACATACGCTGCAATGAACAAAATAAAAGATATAACTGACGAATTGGAATAATTACGTTAGAATCGTGACCGATATGAAAAGGACAAGAGTTACCCGCACATTTGTCAATGTTATAGGGTAATCTGCGAATGTTTTCGCTGCTGTACAGAAGCTATTGAGACATTTTTTTAATTATTTACCTTTATTTTTTATTTTTTTTTTAAATTGAGGTTAAGTAGTATTTTAAAATTGTACAACTCTACTCGGAGACCGTTTTCTCTGTTGTTGTTGTTGTAACAGTTCGACTGTGGTCGATAGTTCTTTCCTGGCGCAAAAAACTTTCGATTTAAACAGCTGTCTCTGGTTTGACATTCTTTGGCAGAGTATGACTCGGGAAGTTTCAGAACGTAGATCCAATTGTCGTGGAAAAGACCGTTTTTTTTTTCTGTAATCTAGACAAGTCGAACATTGTATTCTAGATTATCTTGATAAATCTATATAATAGTAAGATATTATTTCTATTATTTTTCTTACCTACACTTACCTACATGTCAAGATTCGAATATAATCTAAAATTTTCACAAGAAACTCTAGATCGATATGTAAGCACTGTGAATGTACTATTTATTTATATTTGTATCCCCGGGAGTAACATATGAACACATAACACACAGTCTATCGAATATTTCGATGATTTGAAAGGAAAAACACTTGCGTTAAAGTTATTTTTTAAGGAGACCTTATATGGCGGGAAGGGTCTACTAAAGGCCGATCCTTTTAAAATTGTACAGAGAGATAAGGTTCCAATAAAACAGGTTCCAATAAAACTATAGGTATATGCATGTTTTAAATAGTTCAAGTTATTTTATGAGGATGACCTTATATAGGGGATAGGGTCAATTTACGAAAAGATCTAGGTTTCTATTAAAAAGCCAAGTATACACATGCCACTAGACAACAACAGCAACAAAAGCAGCAACAGCATGCTTCTCAACAGGCTGCCACCGCTGGCCAACAATAGCAGCAACAAATGGCTTAACAGCAGCAGCAACAACAGCAATCCCTTCCCATAGTTCAAGTTATTTTATGAGGAAGACCTTATAAAGGGGGTAGGGTCAATTTACGAAAAGATCAAGGTTTCTATTAAAAAGCCAAGTATACACATGCCACTAGACAACAACAGCAACAAAGGCAGCAACAGCATGCTGCTCAACAGGCTGCCACCGCTGCCCAACAACAGCAGCAGCAAATGGCTCAACAGCAATCCCATCAACAAGATTCTAGTAGTTCCCAAAACAATTGGATATTCGCTCCGGAACGACCCGAGTCATACTCCGCCAAATGGAATTGTCAACCCAGCGATAGCTATATCAACCGAAAGCTTTTACAACAACAAGATTCTAGTTCAGCGGGAGGTTCTAATGCGAATGCAGGCGGTGGTATTATGCAGCAAGATGTATCAATGCAGCAAAGTGGTGGTAATTAAAATGTTTGTTTTTTTAACTAAAGCTTGTTTTCTTTATAAATATTTGCAAAATTTAGGCTATTTGTTTCTAACTCTATATGCATGTTTTAAATAGTTCAAGTTATTTTATGAGGAAGACCTTATATAGGGGGTATGGTCAATTTACGAAAAGATCTAGGTTCCTATTAAACGTGTTTATGCCGAAATTCCCCTTCATTTTCTGAAGGGGAACTTATATGAGCGCTAGATAAAATTGTTGACCAATAATACCCATTTTCAATACCAAATAACCTCCATGAAATAAAAACTTCTGTGCAAAATTTAAGCTCTTTAGTTGTTCACGTTTAGACTCTATCGTGATTTCATTAGTCAGACGGAGGGACATGGGTAGATCATCTTACAATTTAATAAGGAGCTAGGATATACCTATATGTTTTAATGGATCTTAGAAGAATATTTCAATGTGTAACAAACGGAATGACAAAACCAATATACCCACATCTTCTTTAATGGTGTGTTCAAAAAAATAGGAGTGAGACAGAAAAATAATTGTGCAGCTTAGTTTAAAAAGGAAAGATTTAAAGAAATCAAATATTTTTTCACGATATTTATTTGTTTGGTGGTATTAACTTTTTTTGAAATCCATATCCGATTACGACTGATCAAAAAAAATAGGAGTACGGTATATTATCTTACCTAAGTTAGATTAATTTCCTTTATTCGTAGTAAATATTTAATATATGATATAAAACTGTTATATATAGATGATTTTGAGGTCAGTTCACAATTATTTCCTTTAAAATCCTGAAAGAAAATGTCATAATTGACGAAAATGAAATCTGTTCAAATATTCTGAAAATTAAACAAATATCGCCAACAAAATATGAAAATTCTCATGGTAATCTCATTAAAATACTTTTTTAATACTTTAGGAAGTCAAATATTTTAAAATCTCTCATAAAAAAAACTTTTCATTTAAAAATTATAACAGCTTCCCATAAGCGCTTATCATTTTTTTAAATTAATCACATTAGGGCGCCCCAAACTAGTGAAACTAAGCCAAATAGTAGATATTAAACATTGTGATCAATATTCAGTTTGTTCAGATTAATTTTTAAACAAATCCTTTTTAAAAGAAATAATTTCAGACCATAAAGCATATAATGAAACCCATTAAGTTTGCCAAGTAACACATTTAGAGGTGGTTTCATAAATGAATGAATTTTTAATGCATGAATACGGCAACAAATTATATTTTTAAATCTAAATGAATATTAAGCTCTAACCAACTTTCAAGAAAGTTGTATAATAGGAATGATTCATGATGGGTCTTGACAAAAAGGGTATGGTCTAATAAATTGTAAAATGGTATCGTACCCCAAATGTTGTAGGTACACATATTAGTCCAAGATATGCTCTCATATTCCCAATAAACAAATTTGATAAAATGGAGGTGTTGTCGTATAAAAATACTTTTCATTCTAAATTGGTAGAAGCTCGTTCCATAGGAAGTAGGCCATTACATGATTGTCGACATACTTATTCTAAAAAACGTTAAAAGACCTCGCGTATAACATCTTTTAAGGCTTTCTGAATAAATTACTCTATATTTGTTGATAATGGGCTACGTCATGTGTCATCAAGCCCCTCAAAATCGTTGTCGGAAGGACATTAAGTTCCGGAGTTTCTTATATCCAAATTCTTAAATCTTTACAAAAATGACTGATATTGTACTGGCACACATCAATTAATAATATTTTAGATGAAAGTGCTTTCGTTTTTGTTTTTATTTTAAAAATATTTGAACTTAAATCGAATACTCCTATTATTTTGAACAATAGATTTTGTATATAAATTTAAAAAAATATATATTTTTTGATATAAATTTCTTCAACATTCAAAATAACGATTATAAAAATTAGAGAACAAGTTAAATAAATAAATAATAAAAATATTTAATTAAAAATGTAAATCTTTCATTAAAAAATTTATCTTTAAAATTTTTCAAAATTTCACTCCTATTATTTTGAACACAACTGTATGTACATATGTAGAGTAAAATAATAAAATATGGACTTACTTTTATGGAGTTGAATTGCTTCTCCTATAAGGCGCTTTAAATTTTGATTTGATTTATATAATGTTTAACGTTCTTAAGTATTCGATACCAACAATTGTGTATTGTATTTGAAACACTTCAATATTTGTATTTTTTAAAATCACTTAATATTTCTTTTACTATATTTATGTAAATGTTTGCTTTATTTATTTATGTATGTTTTCTTTTTTTTTAATTAAAAAACATATCTTTCACACATAAAAAAATATTGAAAACCAACACGGGCAGTAAAATATAGAAATCAATCAACAACAACTATTAGTTTTTTTTTTTTTTTTGTTTTTTATTAAATTATGCTTTTATATTATTTGTCGTTTTAGAATTCGTTGTTGTTAGTTATTGATATACGCTGCACAATATTTCTAGTGGGTTGATAAATGTTTAGATGTGTGTACTGCATTTAACATAAAAAATAACACAAAAAACAATAAATTTATTGTAAATTTTTTAGTTTATTGTAAAGTTTTTCTTATTGTTAAGACGTTTGCTGCGTCAGCCGCGGCAGAGCAGTCGCTATGTTGTGGCATCAAATAGGAAAGAAGGAAAATTAAACAAACAAGCAACACTTTTTTTAATATTTATTTTTATGCACACATCAGCCAGACAGACTCAGGAAAACAGCAACAGAGGCAGCAGCACAAAAGTTGCAATGTTAAAAAAAAAGTTATATGAAAAATCTTCAAGATTTTCTGGCTTTTTTCTATCTTTGATGAGTAATTTTTTCACACTTTTTCCAACTCAAAACACTTGATTTTGTTGTTGTATTTTTTAAAAATATATAATTATATATACGCTTTAACTTCTGCGTTTACTTTTGCACATATTTTTCAAGAAATTATTTAACTATTTTTAGAAAATATTTAACAAAAATAAATTTTACAAAAACTACACACAGAAGAATGATCCGAAGAAGTCGACTGCAAAACCGTATTTGACAGAAATTATTCATACATGGCCGTTCTCAGTTGAGTAGTGTAAAAACGGCCAGGAGGAGTGTCATTTTATCATAAGGGGAACAGTATGGTAAATAAAGAGGAATTTTTATATAAAATTAATAATAATCTACAACTGTATTATATTTTATAATGTTTAAAATTCGTATTGTTTTCAATCATTATGAATTAATTTTTTAATATTTATATTGTCATTGAAAAATTATTGTTCTTTTGTTTCATTTCATTGTTCCTTTTTTCCCATATTTATATTTGACTTGGTAACCCTATAATTTATGATTGACATTTCTATGTAAACAAACAAATTTTGCAATTGTTTTATTATTGTGTATAAAAAATATAAAGAAAAAACATGAATCCTTTAGAAAAAATCCATGTTTTAGATGAAATTGAAAAGGAAATAATATTATGTCTACAAAGTGCCGGTAAGTTATTTCCTGCAAATATATTTTACTGTACCTCGTTTATTTTACCCCCTTTTTAGGTTTGGCACTTCAAGAACTAAGCAAAGAAAAATCTTCACAGAAAAATGCCGAAACCCAGACACAACAATTCACCAAATCCCTGTCAAATGTGGAAATGAAACTTAGCGAACAAATCAATTATCTAACACAAGTATCAACAGGTCAGCCTCATGAGGGTTCTGGTTATGCCTCAGCTAAAGTTCTACAAATGGCTTGGCATCGTATATCTCATGTAAGGTCTAGAGTTAGAGAATTAGAGGAGACAAAAGCCAAGTATACACATGCCGCTAGACAACAACAGCAACAAAGGCAGCAACAGCATGCTGCTCAACAGGCTGCCGCCGCTGCCCAACAACAGCAGCAGCAAATGGCTCAACAGCAGCAGCAACAACAGCAATCCCATCAACAAGATTCCGGTTCAGCGGGAGGTTCTAATGCAAATACAGGCGGTGGAATTATGCCGCAAGATGTAACAATGCAGCAAAGTGGTGGAAATTAAAATGTTTTTTAAACTAAAGCTTGTTTTCTTTATAAATAGTTGCAAAATTTAGGCTATTTGTTTCTAACTCTCCGACACCCAATAACATCCTGCAAATCTGTAAATTCTAATGCGAATACAGGTGGTGGTATTATGCCCCAAGATGTAACAATGCAGCAAAGTGATGGAAATTAAAATGTTTTTTTTTTTAACTAAAGCTTGTTTTCTTTATACATATTTGCAAAAGTTAGGATATTTGTTTCTAACTCTCCGACACCCAATAACATCCTGCAAATCTGTAAATAAACAGTTACCAAGCTTATTACAGTGGTCTGTCAATACCAAATAATTGGTGCTTTGAAACTTCTTGAAACATTTAATAATGACAAATTGGGTGTCTTTTTTTACTTTCAGTTCTGAAATCGTTTAGATCCTTTTCGTTAACAATATTGTCCTGCGCTCAATTGTATACATTATTAATAAAACTCTCAAAGTTAGAAATTTATTTTTTTTTCTTTTTATTTCTATTTTACCACAATATTATTTGTTTCTTTAAACTAAATAGTTCAACAAAATATTTTAATAAACTAATATCTTTAATCAGGCTTTTTTTGATTATTTTGACCAATGCCAAAGTAATTATTTTCAAATACATAACGTACACACTGTAACAATACGTTTCTCTCATGTCTTATATCCGTTTCAAGTAATTTTTCCAACATAGTGTTTTGTTTACGCAAACGAGCCTTACGATAATCTAAACCTGTTTTTCTTTTAACTGCTTGTCTTGGTTTAGTTATACTAGGCGATGTCTCCGTTTGATTGTTTCGCTTTTCTGCTGTTTCCATAGTAGAAGTATTATTTGGATTGTTTAACGATTTAACTGGATAGTCTTGTATACTTCGTTGTATGGGTGTCTCTTCAGGAGCTTCGTCGGAAGAATTGTCCTTAGGGATAGAATTTTCATTTACGCCTTCTATAAGATTCGTTTCATTTAAACGCATGTTGCTATCTGTTTTAACTTCGTTAATATCATTAGTATTGTTAGCTTGCTGTGAGTAAGAGTTATCTTCTGTTGGTATTTTTTCGGAGATATCTTTATTCTGTACTTTTTCGCTACTTACTTCAATATTCTCCTTTATAAAACTACTAATTACAAGTTTATCGTTTTCAGTCTCCGTAATATCAATTTGATCTATTAGGCTCTTACCACTAACACTTTCTTTTTCTTCCGATTCGTCATTATCATCGTCCTCATCATCGGAACCATACATTCCAACTAGCCCAAATAAAGCATTACTTGTTACCAACTTCTTCTTATCATTAAAATGTTTATAATCCTTCATTTGACTAGTTCCTGTAAACATTTTTATTCCTCCACATACAAGATCATTTTCCTCTTCCTTCTTTTCATTATTAGTTTTAGCTATATTTTGTACATTCGGTTTAACTTCTTGATTGTTTTTATTGTTCTTTTGATTACGTTTATTTTTATTGCGATTTCTTTTATTATTTTTCTGGTTTAATTTGCCTTTTTCTCTGGGCTTTTTTTCCTCTACAGCATTAACATTTTCCGGATCATTGGGTTGTGCTCGTTTTCTATCGTTCGGTTTACCAAAACGATTTTTATTCGCCTCTAAACGTTCGCCACGTTTTTGTCTTTGCTCTTGTGCTTTTTGCTTTAACAAAACGTTTGCTAGTGTAGGATACCTTTTGCGTCTTTCATCTCGCCAGGCAGCTATTTCCTCTGGCGTGCTAAGCTTTTTAAATTTATCAAATAATCCCGAGGCATGAAGTGCATTTACATGTTTATCCATTACCGAGGGATGACCTTTATAAAGACAGCTCGCAACTGGACATTTTTCATGTTGAGCCCGATGGCGTTTTAAATCTTCCATCGAATTTAACTCTAATTCACAAGGCTCACAGTATTGCTTTTCCGGAGGTGGTGGTGAGTTGTCCGTTATAGTTGATTTATCACTTACAACTCGCTGTTGCTGTAGATACCTGGGTGGGACTGTTGCTCCATGCTTACCATACATGGGTGGCGGTTGTTTCTCACGTGGTAACAGTGACATACCCGAAGGAGTAAGAAAGTGTGGTTTTGGTTTGCAGGCATCTTTAGCATTTTTATTGAAATTTGGTGAGGGTAAAGTAAATTTAAATGGTTTATCCATTGTATTCCAGCTTAACTAATTATTTTTTATTTAAAACAGCATGCTTCACGTTTGTTTGTTTTGATTTCTTTGTTGATATTGCCGTATTTAGAAAAATATTGTAATTTCAAAATGGTTATACACAAATTGATACGGCAACTTCTCACTGTTTCCTTCAACACTGTTTCAATAGATATTAACGGATTTCTTATTTTGAATATATTAACCCTTAATATCCTGATTTTTTTGTTTAAGCGGAAAAAATTAATGTTATAAAACCTACATATCTAAGCAACTTTTGTTCTACTTTCCTGAGTGAAAACTATCTATTTGGTTCCTAGAGAAACTACCAGGCACCCGGATATCCAAATTATAAATATTATAAAACTTATTTTCAAGCCAATAAGCAATTTCGTTATTATTGAAGAATATTATATTGGGATATAAATACATTATATAAAACAGATTTTTTCTGATATGATTTCATGCCACATTTTCAACATCTAACTATTGCTCGGGATAATATTAATAATAATTTGGATTTTTTCATCGTGGTATGCCATATATTATAAATTTTGGTAAGAGAATTATGTGAACTAGGTGAATATTGCTAGTTGCCAATGAACAAACATTGATTGTATTTATCAATTTTTTTTTTGGTCGATGTTTTCTCATTTAAATTAAGCACAAGATTTCATCAAGCCATAATAGACTTTTGGCACAAATGATACGCTCCGTTTTTAAATAAATCATTCAAAAAACCTCCCAAAAATATCAATTTATATAATCTTGACCTTAAAGAACCAAGAAGAAATTTTCAAAAATCTCTCTAAATAAAAAAGTTAAGTCCCTTTTTTCTGTTTCAAGTTTTATCGTTTTATAACTAAAACGTTTTGCCATAATAGACCATATAATAGACTTTTGGCACAAATGCTACGCTCCGTTTTTAAATAAATCATTCAAAAAACATCCCAAAAATATCGATTTATATAATCTTAACCTTAAAGAACCAAGAAGAAATTTCCAAAAATCTCTCTAAATAAAAAAGTAAAATCACTTTTTTCTGTTTCAAGTTTTATCGTTTTATAAATAATTTTTTTTTTTGCCAAAAGTACACAATATAACAAAAGTATTTTTTTAATTAGCCGCTTTCTTTATAATAGCGATCAAAGAAATTAGTGCCGCTTGTAATTAAAAACATTTCAAAAGTCATAACATATAGTTGACAAATATTTAAATAGAAGAAAACTTATTTTTTATTATTTGGTTTCTGGCGGTACCACCAGGTTATTAGGGGTTAAGATATTAATTGTATTTGATCATCAAATTAGAAAAAAATTCTTAAAAGAGGGCCAAATAAACAAAGTTTAAATATTTTTTTAGACATAGAGTTCTATACCCGTTTAAAATAATATAAAACTCGTTAATATGTTAATTAAATCTATTTTATGTAAACATGATTTCTTGTTATCACAAGACTTAGAAGTTACAGACATTAATGCAAATATATTATGTTTCTTATCTATTCGATAATTTTTTAAATTATGTATAACATAGGTCCTTTTGTATAGCTTCAGTATTGCTGAAAAGTTTCTTTAGTTTTCATTTGCATACAAATATTATAAAGAATAACATATTTGTTTAATATTAATCTTTTTTGTCAAATCTCATGTAAACTTCACAATAATATGTTTAAAGAGTTTAATTTTATAAAATGTAAATTAATTTTTATTTTTATTCAGTGCTTGAATAAAAATAACAAAACTTTTTAGATGTTATCTCGGATTTATTCACACATTTCCGTTATTTGTGAAAGGATTTTACTGATTTTAAATAGGAAACTTCTCGAGAGCATGTCTAACAGAATTATTGAAGAAATTATATTATAAAAATATCCTTCCAACGAAGGTTAAGGGTTTGAATATAAAAAACTTTTTAAAATCCACAAAAACTAAAAATATATTTTTTGGAAAAAATAACGTTAAATTATTAACATTTAACAATAACTTTTATAATAAATCGAAATAGCTGTTCCCGATTATTATTGACTAAAAGTACTTCATATTCATTCATTAACGAATCAAAAATATTTGATACATTTATTTTTAAACTGTAAAAATAATAATTTTATTTTAATTTTAACTCATTTATAGTTACAAGAAACAAACGGCAAGGAACATATGCTTTAAACCTTTAAACCACATGGCTACATTACAAATTAGTATTCCCATACTCTGGCAGCACAGTGTGTATGTGTCATTTTCGTTTTGTTGTCAAATTTTCGGCATTCTTTTTTTTAACGTGCTGCTGTACTGATTACACGTGTTTTTCGAAGCCATTCATAGTTTTCTACTTAAAAAAGTATTAATTAACATAAAATAATTGCATAAAATATGGCCGATGTTGTAGAGAAAACCGCCGAACAGGTTGAGGAAGTTACCAAAGAAACTCCCGTCGAAGAAAAGAAGGCCGAAGAAGAGACAACCGTCGTCGTCAAAGAAGCCGCCACCACCGAAGAAAATGGCTCAGATGTTGAAAAGAAAATCATACAGCAAGTAGAATACTATTTTGGTGATGCTAATTTGAATCGTGACAAATTCCTTTTGGAACAAGTCGGCAAAGATGAAGAAGGTTGGGTACCCATTAGTGTGCTCTTAACTTTCAAACGTTTGGCCGCCCTCAGCACAGATTCTAATGTCATTGCCGATGCCATGATGAAGTCTGACAATGGTTTGGTTGAGGTCAGTGATGATAAATTGAAAATTAGACGTCATCCCGAAAAGCCCATTCCTGAACATAATGAGGAGAGACGTAAGGAAATTATGTCACGTACTGCTTATGTTAAGGGTTTCCCCTTGGATGCTGATATCGATACATTGTTGAAATTCTTTGCCGACTTCGAGAAGGTCTCCCATGTCAATATGCGTAAATATTTGGATAAACCCTCGAAAACTTATAAATTCAAGGGCAGCGTTTTCGTTACATTCGATACTAAAGAACAAGCTGAAAAATTCATTGAGGAAGCTAAGGTATGTTGATTTGTTGGTGCTTTTTTATGGGTTTATATTGTGGGTGAGAAAATATGGTGCGATATGGTGATATTTCTGTTAACCGAATTTCGCAAAATGACGAAATAAATATTGTTGAATGATCTTAATAGAATTTTATATTTTGAAGTGAAGCATTTATCCCTCGATCTGTTTATGTGGTCGATTAACAAAAGTATTTTATTACTTAAAAAAAACAAAGTCTATTGAGAAATTGTTTATATGCTAAAGCTGGACCCAATTTTATTCAAATTTATATTTCATATTAAATATTGCTAATGATTGTACTATAATTTTAAAAGCTATCTTTTTCTCATTTTGTAATAAAATGTTTATTCTTTTTCTTTCCCATAGCCTGAATTCAAAAATAACAAATTGATCTGCAAATGGCAAGAAAAGTATTTGGAAGAGAAACGTGAAGAACAAAAATCCAAATCCAACAAAAAGAAGGAAAAGAAAGAAAAGGAAGAGGAAAGTGCATTTGTTTTGCCAAAACGTTCCGTTTTATACTTTGAGGGTGCCAATGAAGATGTAACCAGAGAAGTTATACGCGAGGCTGTTGAAAAAGTCTCGACAGATTATGATATCGCCTACATTGACTTTAGCAAAGGTGAGAAAGTAGGACATGTACGTTTTACCGAAGAAGATACAGCTGAAAAATTCCTGGAAAAATTGGAAGAGAAAAAGGTATTTACTTAACCGTGAACCATAATAACTAAATAGTTTTATTAATAATATTATTGTGTATTACAGCTTAAACTTAAGGATGATTTATCTCTCGAAGTCCGCACCTTGACTGAAGAAGAAGAAAAAGCTTTCTTGGCTAAGGCTGTTGAAAATATGAAAAATCGTCGCAATCATTTCAATCAAAAGAAGGGTGGTCATCACCATCATCATCATGGCCGTAAACGTCGTGGTGGCAATAATGATCGTAATGATGAAAAGAAAGCCAAATCTGATGATTAAATTTCATGTTCATACAATCTTACCCACCAAAACAAAAACAAAATACTTTTTCATTTAACACTCCTCCCTAATTATTTTTATATAACTTTATATATAGAATATTTTCTACGAAAGAAAACAAAACAAAAAAAAAAAAACAAAGTCTGTTTTTTATATAAACATTAGTTTATAATTAATTTATAATTTAAACAAAAAAAATATTAACAAAAGAAAGTTTTTTACTTTTAGTTTTGATGTCTACTATTATTTCTCAATGAATATATTTTCGTGATTTGTAAAAGAAACTGTTTTCTTTTTAAGAAAACGTACGGTTTTTTAATATTATTAAGAAAGTTTTTGATCTTTTTTTTAATATTAGTATGAGTATAAATTAAAATATTCTTAATTTATAAGAAGTTTATCTTTGTTTTTATTGATAAAACAGTTTATGCAATTAACAAACAAAAAAAAAATACAATATGACTTTAATAAAAAAGAAGAGTTCTTAAAAAATAACTTAAAAAATATATCGTTTTGAGTTTTATTTATATTTAAAAAATTATTTGGAGTTTTTATAAAATCTTATCATTGTCGGTATTTGACAGTGAAAGACGAAAAGCGAAATTCAATCCCAGCAAAAAGTTACATGACAAATATGTTGTCTAATCAGAGGTACAATTGATGACGAAATGGTTCGATTTAGGTGAAACATAGATAGATTGATAGATAGATAGATAGATAGATAGATAGATAGATAGATAAATAGATAGATAGATAGATAGATAGATAGATAGATAGATAGATAGATAGATAGATAGGTAGGAAGAGAGATAGAAAGATAGATATAGATAGATAGATAAATATATAGATAGATAGATATATATATATATATAGAAGATAGATAGATAGATAGATAAATAGATAGATAGATAGATAGATAGATAGATAGATAGATGGATAGATAGATAGATAGATAGATAGATAGATAGATAGTCAGATAGATAGATTGATAGATAGATAGATAGATAGATAGATAGATAGATAGATAGATAGATAGATAGATAGATAGATAGATAGATAGATAGATAAATAGATAGATAGATAGATAGATAGATAGACAGATAAATAGATAGATAGATAGATAGATAGATAGATAGATAGATAGATATTCGTTTAACTTGATCCATAAAGAAAACTTTTCGAACAAATGCGGTTAGATTCTATAGAACCAGTTCTGATGTTGTTAAGATCGCACATAAATCTCAACAACAAACTGTGCAAATTTTCCTTTTTCCCAGGTAAATAAAAACAATGTTTTTTTATGTTTTTGATTATTTTTGTTTTTTTTTTTTATTTTTTTAAGATTATTGCTTAAATTGCTGTTGTTTTTTATGTAATTTTCTTTATTTTTAATAGATATTTAAATATATTAATATTTGTTTTATTTAAGGTTTTGTTTTCAACAATATATTTTTTACTTCTTTTTTTATAACATTTATTTTGTTTTGTGTTTTCAACTGCATTTTCAAATTCTTCTTAATGTTTTGTAATGTTTAAATGGTTTTGGTATAATATATGTATAATAATAATAGAGTTAATTAATTTAATTAATTGTTTGCAAAACATATGTATACAAATATTAACATCAAATTACAAATATATAGTTCTTGTTTTTTTGTTGGTTTGTTTTGTTATTGATAGTATTTATGTTTAATATATGTTATAATATTTATAAAATGAAATTTCTTTTGTTGGTTTTCTTTGTGGTAATATAAATGCAATTAAAATTAATTTTTTAAATTAATTATAAAATGCAAATAACATTAATATTTAAATAAATGAAGATGTGTAGATGTATATAATAAAATTAATAAACTTAAGGGAAGTGGATGTATAATTAGAACTTAAGAACATTATGTATAACTTAAGGGAATGAAATTTTACTTAATTGTATTGTTTTATAGTTTATATTAAAATTAAACGATATTAAGGTTTTGTGGTTTAAAATTTAATAAATGATTTATACATATTATAAGAAGTTTATAAATCATTTATAAATTTTAAATTTATACTTATAGCTTAATTATAAAATAAAGCGGGTGGGATGGGGTTTAAAGTGTTTGTTTATGTATGAATTGCAAATTGTAAGTGTTGAAAAACTTAAATTATTAAAATTTAATTAAAAAAAATATTGGTGTCTCGTTTTTTATGTTATTAAAGGCTTATTTATAATAATTTATAATAATAGCTTAAGAAAAATATAAATATTCATTGTTTTTTCTTTTATTTTAATTATAAATTTTGATGTAAAAAAACTTATGATAAACATAATCGTATTGTTTAAAGTTTAATATCTTAATAGGAATTATAATTAGCAAATTATTAATACTTAATTAAAACAAAACTATAAACAAACAAAAAAACTATAGAAATAAATCAAATGTAGATTTTTGTATAATAAAAACAATGAAAATTAAGGTCCTTTTAGACAAAAAATTAATCAAACTTCACATAAAATTAAACAGAAACAAATTAAACGAGAGCTTTAACATAAAACTAATATTAAATTAAAATCCAACAGAAAATTTTTTCAAAATATTTACTAAACGTTTGCAAATAATGTGCGTTAAATTTAAACAACTCTTTTTGTTTCACATATTCTTCAAATTAAAACATTTTTCATTTGTTTTCTTTTTCTCTTTCTCTTTTTAAATGATATGAACTTATAAAAACATTTAAAACAAAAGATAAATTCTTAATAAGAAGACTTTGTTTGTTTGTTTGTTTGGATTATTATTAAATTCTTGTTAATATGTAATTTGCTTCTATAAAGTTTGTCAATAATGTTTATCTGTTTTCAATTGATCAATAAATTCTTATATATATAAATAATTATAGACAAATTACGCATACACTATTAGTTAGACGTTGTTTTTACACACACAAGATTTAGAGACACAATTAAAGGTACAAATTAATTACGTACATATACATACAACTTCATACATACATCATACTACACAGAGATTTTCCTTAACACAAACTGTTGTATATTTATGTTTAATAAGTGGGGGGGAGTAAAAGGGGACAGACATATCGTTCTTTTATCTAGTAAAACTCAGTTATAGTTTATATTAATTACTAAAAGTTCTTTCTCTTTCCACCCATAGTCTCAGTATGATTACTTTAAACATTTTGCTAATAAGCTTTGCTTAGCATTTCTCTTCTACTTTAAATAAACACACATTTCCTTAGTAGCTGTATTCTCGGCCGCTCTTCATTTCCATACAGGCGATAAATCAAGTGTGAGATTCTTAAGGGTTCGATTGCGAGCCGACGAACGTTTTTGTTTGGCTGATCTTGAAATTTCCATAACAAGACCGCGACAGTCATTGCAAACGGGCACCAATTCACCGCGCATTTTTTCTTGATCTTGACTCAGTTGAGTGCCAGAGGAGGAGAGTGTATAAGCTCGGGAAAATTTTGTTCTGTAAAATGGAAAAGTAAAGAAATTATGAATTGTTGTTAAGAAACAAGTTGTTAAGCTTGTATATATATATATATATATATATATATATTATATATAATATATATATATATAATATAATATTATATAATATAATATAATATAATTATATATATATATTATATATATAATATATATATATATATATATATATATATTTATATATATATATATATATATATATATATATATATATATATATAATATTATATATATATATATATATATATATATATACATATATATATATATATATATATATATATATATATATATCTATCTATCTATCTATCTATCTATTTATCTATCTATCTATCTATCTATCTATTTATCTATCTATCTATCTATCTATCTATCTATCTATCTATCTATCTATCTATCTATGTATCTATCTATCTATCTATCTATCTATCTATTTATCTATCTATCTATCTATCTATCTATCTATCTATCTATCTATCTATCTATCTATCTATCTATCTATCTACCTATCTATCTATCTATCTATCTATCTATCTATCTATCTATCTATCTATCTATCTATCTATCTATCTATCTATCTATCTATCTATCTATCTATCTATTATATCTATCTATCTATCTATCTATCTATCTATCTATCTATCTATCTATCTATCTATCTATCTATCTATCTATCTATCTATCTATCTATCTATCTATCTATCTATCTATCTATCTATCTATCTATCTATCTATCTATCTATCTATATCTATCTATCTATCTATCTATTTATCTATCTATCTATCTATCTATCTATCTATCTATCTATCTATCTATCTATCTATCTATCTATCTATCTATCTATCTATCTATCTATCTATCTATCTATCTATCTATCTATCTATCTATTTCTATCTATCTATCTATTTATCTATCTATCTATCTATCTATCTATCTATCTATCTATCTATCTATCTATCTATCTATCTATCTATCTATCTATCTATCTATCTATCTATCTATCTATCTATCTATCTATCTATCTATCTATCTATCTATCTATCTATCTATCTATCTATCTATCTATCTATTTATCTATCTATCTATCTATCTATCTATCTATCTATCTATCTATCTATCTATCTATCTATCTATCTATCTATCTATCTATCTATCTATCTATCTATCTATCTATCTATCTATCTATCTATCTATCTATCTATCTATCTATCTATCTATCTATCTATCTATCTATCTATCTATCTATCTATCTTCAAATTCCACTTACTTTCTATCCAATGTACTGCTGTTTGAATGTGGTCTGGAAGCAGGACTATGTACAGGCAAACTGCGTGGTCCTTCCATACTACGTGACATAATACTAAAATGTCGATTGTTGGCATATTGATTTTCTTTACAACTGTAACCACCATTGGCCATCATCGCCGACGATTGCTGCTGCTGTAGTTGTTGTTGTGGATGATGATGATAATTGATGGTGGTACCAGCCGTATATGATGTTGTCATTGCGGAAGTATCGTGTATAGCCTCAACTGCTTGACCTGCAGCAGCAGCATCAACACCACCACCGGCCAAAATACCGGGAGTGCTCATATTTGATCTTTGGTGTTTAGGAGATGATGGTGCACTGCCCACCGAATTGCGAGCCTAAAAACACGAATATTATAAATGAAATATAAAATATGGTTTTTAATACCAGCATCACTTACCTTACGCTCTGCCTCTGAACCCATTAGTCTTTCAATCAAAGACTTAGGGAATGTTTCATCTAAAATATTGCCCGTCGATGAAGAGTGCACGTAGCGGGCATGATGAGAAGGTGAGGGTGTACTCGAACCAGCGGGACTTGCTAATAATGAGGGTGATATTAAAACAAGCGGAACATTGCGAAAATGTTCAGAAGGTATACGCATCTAAAAGAAATGAACACATTAACTTAAATAAAAAAAAATAATTTCAAATGATTTCGCTCTTACCTTGGTATAACATTTGGAACATACGGTACGTTGACATATTTTACATTGTATACCCCAGGGACCAAATATCGAGAACCTTGTACGCAGGCATAAAAAACAAATTTTACGCTTTTCAACATCCTCCTTGACACGTATACCCACGGGAAGACCTTCCAGTTCGGCTTTTGTCATAACCGAACGAATGTGTACAATCTCTTCCAGCGTAAGAGAAAGACGATCATCACCACGTTCGTTCCAGGTCTTCTCATCCATAAAGGATTTGTTCCACGGGCCAAGTGAGGACGAAGAATTGCTCATCTTGTTAATATCCTCATTATTAGGACTTTGTGAACGTTTTAGTTGTTGTTGTTGCTGCTGCTGATGTTCTTGCTGTTGATTGTAATTATTGTGTAGCTAAAAAAAAGGAAATTAACTTTTTGATGAAATCTCATTTTATAGAAATTGAAAATATCTACCAACCTGTTTGGCTGTGCTCACATTATCACCGCCAACATTCTCATGCACATCCGATTGCCGTGAATCCGGTCGTGAGGGTGGCATTGAATGTGTTTCATCGAAATTACTCTGACAGCCGACAATGGTATGACGTCGTGCCGACACCCGTCTAGACTCGCATTGTGTGGCCAAGTCATAAGCTAAAGAAATTTTGTAATATTTTCAATTTAATAAGAGTTGTAAATTTAAAAACAAAACTTTTTTGTGATGTACTATTTATGCTTAACATGTATGGACTAGTGAATATAATGTAAATATATGACATTTCACAATTTTTTTTTGAAATCGGATGAATAAAATTACCGTCATAGATCAAATGAATATAATCTAAACTAAACATAAAGACCGGTGGTAGACCGGAGGTGGTGGGTTCGATTCCCACCTGAGGTACTTGTTAAGGAGCGCACAACAGGCCCGATCGAGGCCTAGGTGTATTTCTTCGGATTTGATGTATATTGATGTACATCCTCATTTCAAACTAACTAACTAACTAAACAACTAACTAACTAACTAACTAACTAAAAATAAAGATGCAGACTTGAATTTAGACTAGACTATTGTCTGATTTATAGAAAAGACTATGGTCAGGATTTTAACAAGATTAAGGGATATTGGAGATATGAGTCTAGGCCTTACACAAGACTCTGGACTACAGACAAGATAGTAATCTGGACTATATTTATGACTATTAACTGGACCATAGATAATGCTTTAGACTAAACTATAAATGAGATTATAGTATGAACTATAGACAAGACTATAGTATGGACTATAAACAAGACTATTGTCTGCATAATGGGCAAGTTTATATATAAAACTATAGGCGAGATCGTATTCTGGTATATATAGACAAGACTACAGTCTGGACTAAAGACAATACAATAACCTGGACTAAAGATAAGACTATAGTCTGTACTACAGATTAGACAATTGTGGACAATATAATGTTCTATATACAAGACTATAGCCTGTATATTAAGATAAAATTGTCTGAAATGTCATTTAAACTATATTTGTATTAATTAAAATTGTAAGTATTAGTATTAATTAATCATGCAGGAAAACGTTTTTGTGTAATAATGATGATTAAGCTTCCAAGCTTAAGTTTGAACGAAAAAAGCGTTAAATGTAAATGATACGAAATGGTAGAAAAAAATGTAAAACAAAAAAATAAATGAATACAATAAAACTAAAGGAAATTTTCCATTTGACAGACAGCCATACGCACACACCCATAACCATCCTTAAAAGGAAAGCAATTTTTATTATATACAATATGCGGGTTAAAGAAAAGTAGTGTTAGGAGAAGAAGGATAGAAAAAACCCAGAATGTTATAGTTAGTGTTTGTAGTTGTTGTGCTAAATGTTTGTTGCTATTGCAGTGTTGTTTTGAAAATGAAAAGTTTTAAATAAAAGGCAATAGATTCGAATTGTCAGACTATAAACAGGAGACAGAAAGAATGATTGACACATACACATGGGACGGACAACAAACAACAACATACTAGAAGAGGATGTATTTGTTTATGTTGTTGTCTAGTATTTTACGAAAATGTTTTTTTTACTTTTGTTTACATTCTCATCTCTAAATGACTCTGACTGATTGAATGGATTTTACATGTATAATTTTAATTTTTAAACATTTTTTTACAAAAAAGAGAAATTGTGTAAAATACATTTCTTTGTTTGGCATATTTACATTCTAAGGCGTTGTCAAAGAATCTATGATATTCATCCTGGTTATAGGGATCCTCTGTGTAATTTTCAGACATCGCACGTTTGTAGTAGACACATAGTAGTAGTGACAGTAGTAGTAGTAGTAGGTAGTAGTGGAGTAGTTGAGGTAATTAATTTGCAAGGACCATTATTTTTGCGATTTTTGACATTTACGTTTTGTTGTAGCAAATTGTTGATATTTTTGTTTATTAAGTAGATTTAGTTAATAGTAAAATCAAAACAACTACTTTAATTTCACAGTATGTACAATAATTATTTAAACAATAGTTCTAAAATTTTCAAAATCATGCTTTAAAAAAGGACCCTTTTAGTTTTTATGTTAAACTTTAACTTTTAACCAAGTTTAGTATAAAAGCTTTTTTCTAGCTTTAAATCAACGACTAGTTTAATAATATATTTTTTTGTTCATTATGCTTTTTATTGTTTTTTTTGTATAAATATATTTATTTTAGGTTAGGAAAACTACTTATTTTTACAACTATCAACCAAGCAAAAAAACCCACATTACATATTAAATGCCTTTAAAAAGAAATTAAAAAAATAAACAAAACAAAATAAAAACAAAACAGAATTAATAAAATGAAAGAAAGAAATTAAATTATAATTAAATAAAATAGAATAAAATTAAAATATAAATTTCCAAAAAAAAAGGAAAACAATAACAAACTGTACAGTGGTAAACAAAATATTTTCACTGAGAGAGGTTAGTATAATTAATTTTCAGAAAAATATTACTTATACCACCTGTGTTCCAAAAATTTTTGGTAGGTATGAATAAGTTTTATCCCAATGGATTTAAGACTATAATCTAATTATAAATGAACAAGAAAATAAACAAAACTACTGCTCAGACTAAGGATAGCACTTAAGACAAGACTATAGTCTGGACTATAGACAAGAATATAGCCTCGACTATAGATAAAACTATAGTCTGGACTATAGGCAAGACTATAGTCTGCACTTAAGGCAAGACTGTAGTCTAAACTGTATACAAGACTATAGTCTGGACTAAAGGCAAGACTATAGTCTAAACTGTATACAAGACGATAGTCTGGACTATACACAAGATTATAGTCTGAACTATAGGCAAGAATATTGCCTGTACTATAGATATGAGTATGAACACGACTTTAGTCTGGACTATAGACGAGACTATAGTTTGAAATATAGACAAGTCTATAGTTTGGAATATAGACAAGTCTATAGTCTGGACTATAGACAAGTCTATAGTTTGGACTATAGACAAGTCTATAGTCTGGACTATAGACAAGTCTATAGTCTGGACTATAGACAAGTCTATAATCTGGACTATAGAAAAGTCTATAGTCTGGACTATAGACAAGTCTATAATCTGGACTATAGACAAGTCTATAGTCTGGACTATAGACAAGTCTATAATCTGGACTATAGACAAGTCTATAGTCTGGACTATAGACAAGACTATAGTCTATACTATAGACAAGACTATAGTCTGGACTATAGACAAGACTATAGTCTGGACTACAGACAAGACTATAGTCTGGACTATAGACAAGACTATAGTCTGGACTGTAGACATG
>NC_060950.1:27792260-27796156 GCF_022045245.1 Lucilia cuprina | reverse complement strand
GATAGATAGATAGGTAGATAGATAGATAGATAGATAGATAGATAGATAGATAGATAGATAGATAGATAGATAGATAGATAGATAGATAGATAGATAGATAGATAGATGAATGCAGAAAACTCCTAACGCTTTATCACTTCTATTTCACTTCGACGAGGGAATATTTTGCAGGCCAGTCGCCATTTTTATGTAATTTCACTTCCACACACCAGATCATGAATGCCATTAATGTATTTTTGCTATAACCTTGTTTTGGCTGGGGAGTTAACCACGGAGTCGTCACTCTCTAAAGTTAAAGATAACATATGGGTGGTTAAACTATCTACCAATTGTTGTATATTCTATTAATGTAAATAACTTATTACAAATTATTTCGAAAATATATTAATTTTAAATTAAAACATACTTTAGCAACACCCTGTATGCAAACATTATGCCGCCGTTATTTAAATATATTATATAATATCTTATGATGAATAGTATTTGCAAATGTGATTTCATTTATTTACTCTCATTAATTTTTTTGTTGTGTTACTTTAACAAACATTTTTCTTTATTGCAATTTTCATAATTTTTTTATCATCTTTTTTTAAATACAATTTGTTTCTACTATATATATTTTTTTCTTATGCATTACAGTGCTTCCTCCTTCGACTGCAACACAACATCATCATCAACATCATTCTCATCATCTGCGTGATTCGTATAAGTTGCAAGAAAATATGGAGCCGCCACAACAGCAACAGTCTGCGTCGTCAACCACAACAAAAACATCATCACGTTCCAAACAGCGTCTAATCAAACTTGATTTGTCATTGTTGCAGGTAGTAAATTTGTTAAATTTAAATTGTGTAACTTTTATTAGTCTATATAAAATTTCAATTAAATTTTTTTTTGGATATTTACTGCTGGGAAAAATAATGTAACAATATATAATTAAATATGTTTACAGTTAACATCGAATTATTGCAAATTTATTAGTACCCCTTATTATTTATTGGGTATATGGAAGTAAATTTATTTGAAATCGTTTTTAAAAATGAGAATGTTATTAGTCAAGAACTTATTTTTTTCAAAAAACAAATTCAAGATTTATTTCAAATTTTTAATTATGTACAAGAAATCAAAACAATTTTGTTTATCAGTTAAGGATAAGTGTAATCATAGACGAAGAAGAAGAAGAAGAAGAAGAAGTGTGGGGAAGGTAAGAACTGTTTTAGTTTATATTACTTGAATACACTTCATTATACGAATAGGAGAAAAATATTAATCCGTTTCTTCCAATAAATTTTGATAATATACTATATTTTCATCGTTAATCGCCTGTCGCTTTCATTGTAATTATGTAGTTAAATTACAGCATCAATTCTATGCTTTATGCAACTCAATGGAAAATGTCATGAATAACAAGTTTTAATTGCAAAAACAAAAACAATTATCTCTACTGCTGCTGCTGCTGCTGAGTCCTAGCAATGTTATTAACAGTCTCTCCATTGTTTACAAACAAGAAAATTTCAATAATAAAACTTAAAATATCCAGAAGGGTAAATATTAAATGTAATTTTCACCACTTTGACAGCTGGATATCGAAATACAATGCAAACAAAAAACAAGTAGGAAAGTATAGTCGGGCATGGCCGACCATATAATACCCTACACCATGAGTATATTTTTAAAATTTTTACTTTGTATAAAGAAACTTTTATGTTGAATATTATTCCAAAATATTTAAGCAATTTATTGACAAAAAAAAACCAAAATTTCTAAATGAGGCTTTATATAGGTCAAATATGGGCCGATCCTCGGTAAATTTTGAGAAAAAAAGATATATTTTTAAATAACAGTTAGTTTTGTTGAGTTTCATTGCGATACAAATGGTTACAAGTCAATTTTAGACGTTTAAGACATTTTTGAATGGGTTTTGTATGGGGGCTAGGGTCAAATAAGGGCCAATCCTTACGAAAATCTGCAGTGTCATTTATACTTATATAAAACTTATTTGTACCAATTTTTAGAGAGATAATAGAATATTTGACGTAATTATGGCATAAAAAGTTCAAATCGGAAGGTACGGTTGCATGGGGGCTAGGTGAAATAATGGACCGATTTCAACCATTTTCAATAGGCTTCGTCACTGTGCCAAAAAACATGCTTGGTCCAAATTTCATCAAATTATCTTGAAAATTGCTGCCTGTACCTTGCGCACAAAGTTTACATGGACAGCCAGCCAGACGGACGGACGGACATGTCTTAATCGACTCAAAAAATGATTCCGAATCGATCAGTATACTTTAAGCTGGGTATTGGACCAATATTTTTGTATGTTACAAACATCAACACAAACGAGTAATACCCTCCCCACTATAGTGGTGTAGGGTATAAACAGACTCTGAGAGCGTAGGGAAATCATTTATAGAGGCTTCAAAATTATCCTGCAGGCATTGTTTACAAAATGAGATACGAGTGTAAAATAATTGACGTCACTGAATTATTTACACAAAAAATTGAAAAGCGTTTGAAGAACTAGCTTCAAAAAAGAATTTCATATTTAAGTAAAGAATTAAAAAAAACTTGTTTACATATTAAATTGTTATTATTAAAGTAAACCTTTGGTAATTTAAAAAAAATGTTTTACAATTTAACAAAAACAACCTTTACCAAAAAATTTACATATAAAATCAATACAAACCATATTGAAAATACTACATCTAAATTTGAAATCCAAACACACTTTACAAAATCCTCAGCAAATTTACACAAATCTCATGAATATTTTAAATATAATAAAGGCAATCACGTCACAACGTGTAGCTTTTAAAAGTTACAACAAAATTAAAATGTTTATTTCCATACATTCTATACCTCTACTTCTCAATTCTTTATTTATGTAATATTATCCTTTTTCTTCATCTTCTTCTCCATACTCTTGCCATCTTTAAGGATGAGGATGATAATTGTTTCGATGAGACCTCATTGGCGTCCACATCTTCATCAGTCTCAACAACCCTGGGAGGTGTTGGTGGTACTGGTGTAGGTGTTTGTTCACAACCTAAAATGCCTCCATATCCAATTGGTGGCTATATGATGACCGACACCATGACCGCATCAAGAGGACTCAAGTGTAGCAATAACAACAATAATAATGCGAATGTAAATAGCACGTATCAACAGCAACATCAACAACAACAACAGCCCACAACGACACGTGTAACGCGTCGTACAAGTAAGTAGTGTTGCCATTTTAATAAATTGAACTATGTATTTCTTGAACTATTTTTTTGCCGTTATTTATACAATTTATTTATACGTTAATATAATTATTTCAACTTGACTGTATTATTATCGTACTTTTTTATGTAGTTTGTCTTTATTGATTAAAATGTAATTATTTATATTTATTTAACCGTTATTTATATAATTGCTGTTGTATTAAACAAATTTAATGAAATTATTATTGAAATATACAGTGGTAAACAAAAGTGAAACAATTTGCAAAATTGGAAAATCGGATAGGCAAACTTTAGTATTGTGTATAGTCCAGACTAAAGTCTTGTGTATAGTCCAGACTATAGTCTTGTCTATAGTCCAGACTATAGTTTTGTCTATAGTCCAGATTAGTCTTTTCTATAGTCCAGACTATAGTCTTGTCTATAGGGCAGAATAAAATCTTGTCTATAGTCCAGACAATAGTATTGTCTATAGTCCCGACTATAGTCTTGTCTATAGTCCAGACTATAGTTTTGTCTATAGTCCAGACTATAGTCTTGTCTATAGTGCAGACTATAGTGTTGTCTATAGTCCAGACTATAGTCTTGTCTATAGTCCAGCCTATAGGCTTGTCTATAGTCCAGACTATAGTCTTGTATGTAGTCCAGACTATAGTCTTGTCTATAGTG
>NC_060950.1:27790596-27792160 GCF_022045245.1 Lucilia cuprina | reverse complement strand
CTATCTATCTATCTAACTATCAATCTATCTATCTATCTATCTATTTATCTATCTATCTATCTATCTATCTATCTATCTATCTATTTAATTCTTCTAATTTCTTCTGATGCCAACTGTAGAGTACATTTTAAAAAGCTAATCTTTAAGTAAAAGTATTAATTTCATGTTCATAAAATATTAAAAAAACAACAACCTTAAAAACATGTCATTTAAACAAACAACAACAAGTTAATGCCGTTAATCCTCTTACTTCAGACATGTATGACTTATACGTGTATGCTTGTAACTTGACTCATTAAACAATAATTAAGAACTTCTTCTGGTGGGTCTTACGCATTGAATCAAAAGAAACCCAACAAGAAGTTTAAGAATTTATTTTACTATATAGTATATACCGTCATCTACTATTTGTAGTTTAAAAGTTATGAGAGAGAGAAGTGGACACAAAGAGATAAACGTAACAATTTGGTTATTTGTAATGTTTCAATAGATATGTTCCTAAATTCTATTTGCCCATTCCACGATAGTCTTGTAACGTTAAGTGGCAGACAGACGTTATATTAAATAATGAACCTTTATAAAAAAGTAAATGCATTTTATACATTAATAAAATTTAATTAAAACGTCACACACACACACACACTTAAGTTAAAATTAAATTAATCAACAAAAGTATTTAAAAAGTATTCCCATTCATACTCCCTTATCAACTGGGAAAACTACATTCTGTGTTGTAACACCAACCCAAAAAACTATTTCTTTCGAAACTTTTTTCTTTTAAAATATTTCACAGAATTTCCATTCTTCTACTATGTATTATTTGCATTATAAAGTAAATAAAGTGTTGAAATTGTGACTACGAATACATTGCAGAGATTGAGCCTTGTTGTTAATTAAATTAAAGTTAAGAAAAAACAAAAAACAAAATAATGTAAAGAAAACTGTAATAAAAAATTACATTTATTGCAGAGTATTGCTTAAATTTTATAAGAAAGTAATATTTTCCCACAAGTACTAGGTACTCATAAATAAACTAGTTTTTCTTTACATTTTAAAATGTGTTCATTTTTTATGAGCACAAGGTTCAGTTCAGTTCACAATTTAATGGCTGGTGGGACAGAAAGAAAAAAACTGAATGACATAAAAATGAAGTGTATTATGTATTAAACCATTCCATAGGTATTTTTTAATTTTATGAGATTTGTGGTGATTGCAATGAGGAATCAGGTGTAAGGGATGCAGCGTTTATTGTGTATATTATATGTATATCGATTAACTGTTTGATTATGCGAATTAAAACTTTGTTGCTTCGATCGGAGACCCAATTTGAGATTTAGGTTGTTGCGTTAACAAAAATATGTATTTACCTCTGAATTTCTTTATTTAGATTAGATTATTCTTGTTATATTTAACTTTTAACTAAATTTAAGAAGGGATATATAACTGTCAGAAGAACTAAAAATAGATAGATAGATAGATAGATAGATAGATAGATAGATAGATAGATAGATAGATAGATAGATAGATAGATAGATAGATAGATAGATAGATAGATAGATAGATA
>NC_060950.1:27780417-27790496 GCF_022045245.1 Lucilia cuprina | reverse complement strand
CTATAGTCTAGTCTATAGTCTAGTCTATAGTCTAGTCTATAGTCTAGTCTATAGTCTAGTCTATAGTCTATTCTATAGTCTAGTGTATAGTCTAGTCTATAGTCTAGTATATAGTCTAGTGTATAGTCTAGTCTATAGTCTAGTATATAGTCTAGTACATAGACTTGTCTATAGTCTAGTCTATAGTATAGTCTATACTTTATTCTATAGTCTTGTCTTTATTCTAGTCATTTTAGTCTATTTAACTTATAAATATGTCAATAGAATCAATATATATATTTTTTTGAAGACATCATCATTTTAAAACACTGCATTGAAATCTATTCCGGATAACATTCTGTTTTCTTAATTATGCACCTTGTACTTATTATTTGATTTGATAAACAGAAGTACAATGTTTTCTACCACTTTACCTGAACGAGGTTTTGGTGTAGGTGCAGCCGCAGCACTCGCACTTGATGATGCTGTTGGATTATTTGTGCGTGGTCGGGGTGCTGCTCTTGGTGTGGGCAATGGTTCTTGGTT
The DNA here is from genome assembly GCF_022045245.1 of Lucilia cuprina. NCBI lineage: Eukaryota > Metazoa > Arthropoda > Insecta > Diptera > Calliphoridae > Lucilia > Lucilia cuprina. The sequence continues at coordinate 27,789,971 of NC_060950.1, read as the reverse complement.
ACAATACAATGAGGCATCACTGGCCTCATCAACACAATCGGAAGCACGTGTTGTTGGGGTTGATTTATTCGTTTTATTCGAAGAAGACACTTTATAACCGGTGGTTGTAGTCATTTTAAAATTATTCTTGTATTTTCTTTGTGCATTTGACACTTGGGGATTCATGGAAAACGTGTAAGGATTTCTTTTACTTTTGTTTTAAACGCAATACAAGAACAACAAGGGAATAAATAATATATTTGTGTTTGGCTTTTCTTTATTGTTTTGGCAAATGCATTAGTCACTCAACACACTAATGAGTTGTTTTGGAATATTTTATTTTTTTTGTATAAATTTATATCCTTAATTTATCATCATTGCCATCACCACCATTAATACTAGAACACTCCAACAACAACACCAACGGCAACTTGAGGAAAGTTTAATTTTGCAATTTCACTTTCACGGCGTTCCTAAGTCTTTCATTCGCGTTTGTTTGTTTTTCTTTTTGACACACATGACATTTATTTCTTTTCTTTGGAAAATTTTCTACGTTTTCGTTTGCTTCTTCCTTTTTTAGCTTTTACTCACTATCGATCCATATGAAAAAAAACTTGCAATGCATTTAAAGAAGGACATTCACTTTTATGTTTAGCATATTTTTAGGGATTAAATTCTAGTTTCATTTGAATTTTTGTTATCTAAAATCTACAATTTCACTATATTTGTTTCAATAATTTAACTTTTAATTACTATTTAAGCTATTGTTTATTTTATTTATTTTTGTTAATTATTCTAGTTAATTTTAATCTAAGCCATTTAATATTGTCTAACGACAACTTTTTACTACAATCAGTTTACAACTGAGTGTGGCAACTTACAGTTTGTTGTTTTAAACTGTCGAAAGACATACAACAATGTTGCGTTTCCATTATGTTTCAGGGGGTTTTTCTTATATTTAATCGTTACTGCGCTTGTGTACTAAAACAAAAAGAGAGAAACAAGAGTAGTTATGTTTTAGGAATTAGCTTTTTGTAACAGCTTTTAAGCTATTATTCAAAAACTAGCACATTATAAGTCAGAGATGGAGAAGTCCGAAATAGTCAAATTTATAGTGTAGTCTATAATGAAATCTTTAGTCTCTAGTATTTAGTCTAGTCTCTAGTCTTTAGTCTAGTATTAGTCTTTAGTCTAGTATCAGTCTATAGTCTAGACTAGAGGCTAGTCTAGAGTCTAGTCTATAGTCTAATATATGGTCTAGTCTATAGTATAGTCTGTAGTCTAGTCTATAGTCTAGTTTATAGTCAAGTCTATAGTCTAGTATATAGTCTAGTCTATAGTCTAGTGTATAGTCTAGTCTATAGTCTAGTCTATAGTCTAGTCTATAGTCTAGTTTATAGTCTAGTATATAGTCTAGTCTATAATCTATTCTATAGTCTAGTCTATAATCTATTCTATAGTCTAGTCTATTGTCTAGTCTATAGTCTAGTCTATAGTCTAGTCTATAGTCTAGTCTATAGTCTAGTCTATAGTCTAGTCTATAGTCTAGTGTATAGTCTAGTGTATAGTCTAGTCTATAGTCTAGTCTAACGTCTAGTCTATAGTCTAGTCTATAGTCTAGTCTATAGTCTAGTCTATAGTCTAGTCTATAGTCTAGTCTATAGTCTAGTCTATAGTCTAGTCTATAGTCTAGTCTATAGTCTAGTCTATAGTCTAGTCTATAGTCTAGTCTATAGTCTAGTCTATAGTCTAGTCTATAGTCTAGTCTATAGTCTAGTCTATAGTCGTCTAGTCTATAGTCTAGTCTATAGTCTAGTCTATAGTCTAGTCTATAGTGTAGTCTATAGTCTAGTCTATAGTCTAGTCTATAGTGTAGTCTATAGTCTAGTCTATAGTCTAGTCTATAGTCTAGTCTATAGTCTAGTCTATAGTCTAGTCTATAGTCTAGTTTATAGTCTATCTATAGTCTAGTCTATAGTCAGTCTATAGTCTAGTCTATAGTCTAGTCTATAGTCTAGTTTATAGTCTAGTCTATAGTCTAGTCTATAGTCTAGTCTATAGTCTAGTCTATAGTCTAGTCTATAGTCTAGTCTATAGTCTAGTCTATAGTCTAGTCTATAGTCTAGTCTATAGTCTAGTCTATAGTCTAGTCTATAGTCTAGTCTATAGTCTAGTCTATAGTCTAGTCTATAGTCTAGTCTATAGTCTAGTCTATAGTCTAGTCTATAGTCTAGTCTATAGTCTAGTTTTAGTCTAGTCTATAGTCTAGTCTATAGTCTAGTCTATAGTCTATCTATAGTCTAGTCTATAGTCTAGTCTATAGTCTAGTCTATAGTCTAGTCTATAGTCTAGTCTATAGTCTAGTCTATAGTCTAGTCTATAGTCTAGTCTATAGTCTAGTCTATATTCTAGTCTATAGTCTAGTCTATAGTCTAGTCTATAGTGTAGTCTATAGTCTAGTCTATAGTATAGTCGATAGTCTAGTCTATAGTCTAGTCTAAAGTCTAATCTTATCTATAATATAGTCTTTAACCTAGTCCACAGTGCAGACTTTAGCTTATAGATCTGATTAGTTGACGGTCTTTGATCAACTCTTAGCAGGAAGGGTTGTTACTATATATTTATTTTAAACATTAAATTTTCCATGTCTGGTATAACTTAATGAATACTGTTTTTTCAATCACCTCTTTTGTTTTGTTTTCTTCGTTTTCTACATTTTTTGTTTTTCTTTTTTTAAAAATGGCACACACAGTGACCAAGAAGTAGAAGAAGAGCTCTTCCGTTCAAATGTTAACAGTCATTAACATGATTAAGTTGAATGTCTAAATGCATCATACAGCAACAAACATAAATTTTATTTTTATCCTTTTCTACCCCCGCCAACAATATTATGCAATTGTGTTTGTAATTAGGAAGGGGTGGGGGGTGTTGTTATAAGAAGAGAATAATAAGAGTAGAATAATTGGATTTAGACTTTTAATATTATTTGCATCAAACATTAGATGAATGAAAGTTATTATGTTTTTGACATGTTTTTGTTTGTTAGTAATCAAAGGGTAGATTTGAATTGTAAGAGAACATTGTTAAAAAATGATATTAAAGAATATTAATTATAAGTAATAAGGAAAACATTTAGAATTTCTTTATATAATAAGAAGGACTTAAGATTATAGAAACAATAACCTAAAAGCTAGTGATTCGGTCATTACTTTTGGTAATCGTTTTGTGGATCAGTTTTGCGATCACAAAGTACTTCTTTCTCAAAAACTAGTTATTTGGCATTTGCTGTATATTGGTACTATAGTTACGCAACAACTTCTTAGAAAAAATTACTAAATGGTATAATTTATAAAAATTGCTGAAAAAAATGCTAGTTCCGTAACAATATAATTTTTACAGAGTGATATAATTCAAAACAATCATTGAGTAAAAAAAGCTTTTGACTAAATGCAATGATTTCTTGACTACTGTCAAAACAACGATATAAATTCAACACACAAAAAACATCGCATGGTGGGTGTCTGCGCTGAATTTAAAACAAAATGTTGTTTAATATAAAATGTGTTGAATAGATGTTAAGAAAGGTGTGTGGCTAAGTTTGTACGTTGAGTCTATGTTTTCTCTACACACCACAGTCTGTATTAAAGTTGCCAGATGGTTTAAAGTAGAACAGTTTGTTTTCATAAATAAATTAAAGAATAACTTTAGAGTTTTACTTAAGAAGTCTTGTTTAAAGTTGCTGTTGAGTGTTTAGTGCAGACTACAGTTTAGTATAAGTTCTAGTCTAAAGTTATGTCTGTAATTAAGTTTATAATGTAGCCTATAGTCTAGTCGGTAGTATAATCTATAGTCTAGTCTATAATAAAGTCTATAGTCTAATCTATGATCTAGTCTAAAGTCTAGTTTCCTGTCTATTCTATTGTCTAGTATATAACCTAGTCTATAGTATAGTTTATAATCTAGAATATAGTCTAACCTATAGTTTAATCTATAGTCTAGTAGTTTATAGTCTAGTCTATAGTTTAGTCTATAATCTGGTCTATAGTCTAGTCCATAGTCTAGTATATAGTCTATAGTATAGTCTAAAGCCTAGTCTATTAGTCTATAGTCTATTATATAGTCTAGTCTATAGTCTTATCTATAGTCTAGTCTATAGTCTAGTCCATAGTCTAGTCTATAGTTTAGTCTATAGTCTAGTCTATAGTCTAGTCTATAGTCTAGTCTATAGTCTAGTCTAGTCTATAGTATAGTCTATAGTCTAGTCTATAGTCTAGTCTATAGTCTAGTCTATAGTCTAGTCTTTAGTCTAGTCTTTAGTCTAGTTTATATTATGATCTATAGTCTAGTCTATAGTCTAGCTTATAGTCTAGTCTATAGTCTATTCTATAGTCTAGTCTATAGTCTAGTCTATAATATAGTCTATAGTCTAGTCTATAGTCTAGTCTATATTCTAGTCTATAGTCTAGTCTATTGCCTAGTCCATAGTTTAGTCAACAGTCTAGTCTCTATATTTTAATTTATATAATTAATAGTCTAACCTATAGTTTAATATATAGTCTAGTCTATAGTTTCGTCTATAATCTGTTCTATAGTCTAGTCTATAGTCTAATCTTTAGTCTAGTCTATAGTCTAGTATTTCGTCTAGTCTATAGTCTAGTAGATAGTCTATTCTATATTTCGTCTAGTCTTTCGTGTAGTCTATAGTCTAGTCTATAGTTTAGTCTATAGTAGTCTATAGTCTAGTCTATAGTCTATTCTATAGTCTAGCCTATAGTCTAGTCTATAGTCTAGTCTATAGTCTAGTCTATAGTCTAGTCTATAGTCTAGTCTATAGTCTAGTCTATAGTCTAGTCTATAGTCTAGTCTATAGTCTAGTCTATAGTCTAGTCTATAGTCTAGTCTATAGTCTAGTCTATAGTCTAGTCTATAGTCTAGTCTATAGTCTAGTCTATAGTCTAGTCTATAGTCTAGTCTATAGTCTAGTCTATAGTCTAGTCTATAGTCTAGTCTATAGTCTAGTCTATAGTCTAGTCTATAGTTTAGTCTATACTTTAGTCTATAGTCTAGTCTATAGTCTAGTCTATAGTCTAGTCTATAGTCTAGTCTATAGTCTAGTCTATAGTCTAGTCTATAGTCTAGTCTATAGTCTAGTCTATAGTCTAGTCTATAGTCTTGTCTATAGTCTAGTCTTTAGTCTAGTCTATAGTCTAGTCTATAGTCTATTCTATATTCTATTCTATAGTCTATTCTATAGTATATTCTATAGTCTATAGTCTAGTCAATAGTCTAGTCTATAGTATTAGTCTATTCTATATTTCGTCTAGTCTTTCGTGTAGTCTATAGTCTAGTCTATAGTAGTCTATAGTCTAGTCTATAGTCTATTCTATAGTCTAGTCTATAGTCTAATCTATAGTCTAGTCTATAGTCTAGTCTATAGTCTATTCTATAGTCTAGTCTATAGTCTAGTCTATAGTCTAGTCTATAGTCTAGTGTATAGTCTAGTGTATAGTCTAGTCTATAGTCTAGTCTAACGTCTAGTCTAACGTCTAGTCTATAGTCTAGTCTATAGTCTAGTCTATAGTCTAGTCTATAGTCTAGTCTATAGTCTAGTCTATAGTCTATTCTATATTCTATTCTATAGTCTATTCTATAGTATATTCTATAGTCTATAGTCTAGTCAATAGTCTAGTCTATAGTATAGTCTGCATATTTTAGTCTATAGCCTAGTCTATAATTTCTAGTCTGGCGTTTTTTTATCTGGTTTATAGTCTAGTCTAAATTCTGGTTTGCAGTTTAACATTACCGTTTGTATATATGAAAAGCTGTTTTCATATAAACATTTTAAAAATGTTTAATCCTGCAATAAAATCAATGCGTTTTATAATAATATATGTATTAAAAAAATCTTTTCTACAGCAGACACTTAACTGACTTATCTTTCGGATAACATCTAAGATTTTATATAAATATGTATATGTATGTGTAATTAACAAAAATGTTTTTTTTGTTGTGTTTAAAATTTACATTTCAAGTGTAACTGACATTTTAAGTGTAAATGTTTTTGCTTTTTTTTAACAATTAGTTTGCACATGACATCATTTTATAAAAGCATTTTTTTTTTCGTTGTTATTATTGTTTCTCACTTTTTCAGTTGAGTTCGCGGAAGCCATTTAATAAAGTTGAACTTTATTTTTGTAATTTTTCAAGGTGCATTGTTCAAATAACAGAAAAAAGCTTAAAAAAATTTAGTTTCCAACTCTAATTTTGCTGCTGCATAGTTATTTTTTTTTTGTGAAGGCAACTGATGTCAATTGCCGATAAGCGACTTATAGCGCTAGTTTTTGTTTTTCTTTTCTCTTTTCAAGATGCAAGTAATTTTCACACCTTGAATTTTATGCACATTGACTGATTCCTTTGTGTAGTTTGTATAGAGGGAGGGAAAATTTTCAAAACCATCCGAATACATCTGCATTAAACACAAATGGAAGTAATTTTTTTCTCTCCTCAAGGGAAATTGGGAAGGTCGTTATGAATTACATTTGAAATTTTTGCACATTGGCAAAATAGAAATAATATAAATTGAAATTAAAAAAAGCATAACTTTAATGTAATTGTTAAAGAGTTTAAAAGCTCATCATACAGTGATTTGTCTTCAACAGCAAAAAGCACTTGAACTCTTTAAATGTAATAACTTGAAATTTGAAATTATTTATAAATTATAAACAAATTTAAAATTAGTTTTAAACACACGTTATGATTATGTTTTTGTTTGAAGGCTTTTCTTTATTTTAATATTTGTTTATAATGACTTTCATTAGCATTTCCTTTTGGAGAAAATTACTTTAGAAAACTCATTTCATATATCGTGACACACTTAGCAGTGAGTTTGTTCAGTTCAGCAGGTGGAAGTTAATGTTTTCTTTGCCACTGACCAAAGAAAACCACACAATTCTAATTTAATCTTAACACAGAATAAAGGGAAATGGAAGCTTGATAATAAAAGGAAAGGAAAAAGAGAATGGTAAAGTTAATCGAAAAAAAAGCTTGAAACTTTTTTGTAAGAAGCTTTTTGTATTAAAAACTTAAAGTTTTTTTATATAAAAAACATAAAACTTTCTACGTGAAAATATAAACGCTTTTTTGTACGAAAAGCTTACATTTTTTAAAAGAAAAGCTTAATGCGAAAAGCTTAAGGAATTCCACACGAAAAGCTTAAAGCTTTCTATACAAAAAGCTAAACATTTCATATATAAAAGCTATATTCTAATAAAACTTCAGGTTTTTATTTAAAAACTTAAAGCTTTATGTATTTAAAGGTTAAAAAGAAAAGTATAAAATAAGCTTTAAACTTATAATGCGAAAAGCTTAAAGTTTAAAGCTCATAATTATTGGAAGATGATAATAACACTTTTTTGACGGGAAAAGCTGAAAGCTTTCTATATGCAAAGCATAAAACCGTTCTGTATAGAAAGCCTAAAGCTTAAATCATAAAGCTTTCTTAAACTAAAGCTTAAAGATTTTTTATACGAAACGCTTAAAGCTTTCTAAATGCAAAGCTAAATTCATTAATCCGTTTTATTTGAAAAGCTTAACACGAAAAGCTTAAATTCCACACGAAACACTTAAAGTTTAATGTTTTTAAAAGCTTAAAAGAAAACCTTAATTGTTTTTATACAAACAGCTTAAAGCTCATAATTATTAAAAGGATTGGAAGATGATAATGACATTCTTTGACAGGAAAAGCTGAAAGCTTTCTATACGCAAAGCATTAAACCGTTCTGTATAGAAAGCTAAAGCTTAAATCATAAAGCTTTCTTAAACTAAAGCTTAAAGCTTTCTAAATGCAAAGCTAAATTCATTAATCCGTTTTATTTGAAAAGCTTAATACGAAAAGCTTAAAGCTTTCTATACAAAAGGCTAAAAATTTCATATATAAAAGCTTTATTCTTATAAAAATTCAGTTTTTTAGGGAAAACTTTAAGTTTAATGTATTTAAAAGCTTAAAAGAAAAGCTTACAAATGTTTGAAATGAAAAGCTTTAAATTTTTTTATACAAACAGCTTAATGCTCATAATTATTGAAAGGATTGGATGATGATAATAACATTCTTCGAGAGGAGAGTATTGAAATAAGTTTGAAAAAGTTAGTCTTTATTATTCAAAAGTTGTCTTCTCTAGAGAAAGAATTTTTCTCTAGAATAATGTCTCTCAAACTTGGGGAGTACGAATTTTGAAAACAATTATTAAACAACTAAACGGAACTTACGTCGATCTTTTAGGCGGGGAAGCGTTGGCGATGGTATATGTTTAAGCGTACGACCTTGGCGTATAGAATCCATTAGCTGTTCTCTGGGCGAAGGAGTTCGCTTAATCGGCGGGGGAAGTTTACGTTCAGATGCCTAAAAGAAAATTAAAAAAAAAAATAATAAATTAACTAATTCAATATTGAAATTATAATCAATTTTGCAATAACTCACCTTTTTCAAAGGAGGTCGCGAACGTATAAACTCTAAAATTAAAGCATGAGCATCTTTTTTAACACGCGGTGGTATATCACCATTAACCATCACTTTGCGCAATTGATATTTTCTGAAAAATTAACGATTATTTTACAAATTAAGAAAAATATTTAAGATTTTATAAAAATATACACACCTTGATCGTATATCCTCCATGAGTATTTCGTAAGGTGTTAATTCGTATTCAGTGGGCGCCCTTTCATAGTTGGCCTTCTTTAAACGTACCCCACGTCTTAACTCATCGATGACTTGGACCCAAAAACGTGCCTAGAATATAAAGAAGAGGGTTGTATATGATTATTATAAATAATTATCTTGTATTTATTATGAAGGCATAAAAGTAAACTATTCTTATGTAAAAATTCTGTGTAAAAATATAAAGAAAAGCATGCAGCAAAATAGGTTTAATAGGTGTTTTATTAACCTACTTGCACAGTTCTCCATATTTCCAGCTCTTCCTAGGATAGGTAAGGGTTTATGTTAAGAAAATAAAAAATTAATTATTAAAATATAAAGGATTTAGTTTAAGAATTCTAAGGAAATGAATTGTTTAAAATTTTACGAAATTTAAACAATATGAGGACTAACAAAAATATAATAGATAATTGTTAAATATATTGACGGGTTGATTATGTAATTATGTGATTTCTGAATAGATATAGGTTCAGTCCTAGTTCAATTCTACTTTAGTTCTAGTTCAGTTCTAGTTCAATTCTAGTTCAATTCTAGTTCAGTTCTAGTTCAATTCTAGTTCAATTCTAGTTCAGTTCTAGTTCAGTTCTAGTTCAGATCTAGTTTAGTTCTAGTTCAGTTCTAGTTCAATTCTAGTTCAATTCTAGTTCAATTCTAGTTCTACTTCAGTTCTAGTTCAATTCTAGTTCTAGTTCAGTTCTAGTTCAATTCTAATTCAGTTCAGATCTATTTTAGTTCTAGTTCAGTTCTAGTTCATTTCTAGTTCAGTTCTAGTTCATTTCTAGTTTAGTTCTAGTTCAGTTCTAGTTCAATTCTAGTTCAGTTCTAGTTCAGTTCTAGTTCAGTTCTAGTTCAGTTCTAGTTC
>NC_060950.1:27777839-27780317 GCF_022045245.1 Lucilia cuprina | reverse complement strand
CTAGTCTATAGTCTAGTCTATAGTCTAGTCTATAGTCTAGTCTATATTCTAGTCTATAGTCTAGTCTATAGTCTAGTCTATAGTGTAGTCTATAGTCTAGTCTATAGTATAGTCGATAGTCTAGTCTATAGTCTAGTCTAAAGTCTAATCTTATCTATAATATAGTCTTTAACCTAGTCCACAGTGCAGACTTTAGCTTATAGATCTGATTAGTTGACGGTCTTTGATCAACTCTTAGCAGGAAGGGTTGTTACTATATATTTATTTTAAACATTAAATTTTCCATGTCTGGTATAACTTAATGAATACTGTTTTTTCAATCACCTCTTTTGTTTTGTTTTCTTCGTTTTCTACATTTTTTGTTTTTCTTTTTTTAAAAATGGCACACACAGTGACCAAGAAGTAGAAGAAGAGCTCTTCCGTTCAAATGTTAACAGTCATTAACATGATTAAGTTGAATGTCTAAATGCATCATACAGCAACAAACATAAATTTTATTTTTATCCTTTTCTACCCCCGCCAACAATATTATGCAATTGTGTTTGTAATTAGGAAGGGGGTGGGGGGGTGTTGTTATAAGAAGAGAATAATAAGAGTAGAATAATTGGATTTAGACTTTTAATATTATTTGCATCAAACATTAGATGAATGAAAGTTATTATGTTTTTGACATGTTTTTGTTTGTTAGTAATCAAAGGGTAGATTTGAATTGTAAGAGAACATTGTTAAAAAATGATATTAAAGAATATTAATTATAAGTAATAAGGAAAACATTTAGAATTTCTTTATATAATAAGAAGGACTTAAGATTATAGAACAATAACCTAAAAGCTAGTGATTCGGTCATTACTTTTGGTAATCGTTTTGTGGATCAGTTTTGCGATCACAAAGTACTTCTTTCTCAAAAACTAGTTATTTGGCATTTGCTGTATATTGGTACTATAGTTACGCAACAACTTCTTAGAAAAAATTACTAAATGGTATAATTTATAAAAATTGCTGAAAAAAATGCTAGTTCCGTAACAATATAATTTTTACAGAGTGATATAATTCAAAACAATCATTGAGTAAAAAAAGCTTTTGACTAAATGCAATGATTTCTTGACTACTGTCAAAACAACGATATAAATTCAACACACAAAAAACATCGCATGGTGGGTGTCTGCGCTGAATTTAAAACAAAATGTTGTTTAATATAAAATGTGTTGAATAGATGTTAAGAAAGGTGTGTGGCTAAGTTTTGTACGTTGAGTCTATGTTTTCTCTACACACCACAGTCTGTATTAAAGTTGCCAGATGGTTTAAAGTAGAACAGTTTGTTTTCATAAATAAATTAAAGAATAACTTTAGAGTTTTACTTAAGAAGTCTTGTTTAAAGTTGCTGTTGAGTGTTTAGTGCAGACTACAGTTTAGTATAAGTTCTAGTCTAAAGTTATGTCTGTAATTAAGTTTATAATGTAGCCTATAGTCTAGTCGGTAGTATAATCTATAGTCTAGTCTATAATAAAGTCTATAGTCTAATCTATGATCTAGTCTAAAGTCTAGTTTCCTGTCTATTCTATTGTCTAGTATATAACCTAGTCTATAGTATAGTTTATAATCTAGAATATAGTCTAACCTATAGTTTAATCTATAGTCTAGTAGTTTATAGTCTAGTCTATAGTTTAGTCTATAATCTGGTCTATAGTCTAGTCCATAGTCTAGTATATAGTCTATAGTATAGTCTAAAGCCTAGTCTATTAGTCTATAGTCTATTATATAGTCTAGTCTATAGTCTTATCTATAGTCTAGTCTATAGTCTAGTCCATAGTCTAGTCTATAGTTTAGTCTATAGTCTAGTCTATAGTCTAGTCTATAGTCTAGTCTATAGTCTAGTCTAGTCTATAGTATAGTCTATAGTCTAGTCTATAGTCTAGTCTATAGTCTAGTCTATAGTCTAGTCTTTAGTCTAGTCTTTAGTCTAGTTTATATTATGATCTATAGTCTAGTCTATAGTCTAGCTTATAGTCTAGTCTATAGTCTATTCTATAGTCTAGTCTATAGTCTAGTCTATAATATAGTCTATAGTCTAGTCTATAGTCTAGTCTATATTCTAGTCTATAGTCTAGTCTATTGCCTAGTCCATAGTTTAGTCAACAGTCTAGTCTCTATATTTTAATTTATATAATTAATAGTCTAACCTATAGTTTAATATATAGTCTAGTCTATAGTTTCGTCTATAATCTGTTCTATAGTCTAGTCTATAGTCTAATCTTTAGTCTAGTCTATAGTCTAGTATTTCGTCTAGTCTATAGTCTAGTAGATAGTCTATTCTATATTTCGTCTAGTCTTTCGTGTAGTCTATAGTCTAGTCTATAGTTTAGTCTATAGTAGTCTATAGTCTAGTCTATAGTCTATTCTATAGTCTAGCCTATAGTCTAGTCTATAGTCTAGTCTATAGTCTAGTCTATAGTCTAGTCTATAGTCTAGTCTATAGTC
>NC_060950.1:27775714-27777739 GCF_022045245.1 Lucilia cuprina | reverse complement strand
AGTTCAGTTCTAGTTCAGTTCTAGTTCAGTTCTAGTTCAGTTCTAGTTCAGTTCTAGTTCAGTTCTAGTTCAGTTCCAGTTCAGTTCTAGTTCAGTTCGAGTTCAGTTCTGATTCAATTCTAGTTAAGTTCTAGTTCAGTTAAGTTCTAGTTAAGTTCAGCTCTGGTATAGTTCAGTACTATTTTACTGCTTGTTCAGTTCTAGTCTAGTTTTACTGCAATTCCTGTTAAAATTCTCATCAAGAATTTCGTTTCCTCTTCAAAATAAGGATTCTTAAAATTCCAGGTAATTAAATTATTGGAAAATGTATTTAATTGGTCCGGGAACTAAGGTGTGAAGACTTTTGTCTGTTAAAAAGCAGAGCAGATTTGAACATTTCAAATGCAATTTCACTTTTTTGAACTATAGACAATTTTATTAAGATAAAGAGTTCTTTTTTTTTCCATTTCTTATATATCACTTTAATAAAAATAAATGTTTGTCTCAATGATATTTATGCAAATGCCAAAACGTGTCATGATAATTTTGATTAAAACTCAGAAATTGTTCACAGAGAATCATCAAAAACATTTATTATAAATGAGTTTTTTGTGTGCATGACAATTAATTGTTTTGAGGTAATATTGTACTTGTAAGTTGCAACATATTGTTGTTTTGTTTTTCTTAAATTTTGTACATCTCATAATTTGTTTTATTATGAATCCTGTATTTCGCAATCAACATTTTTTTTCAGTGGCAACTAAAGCCAACCATGTGTGACTTCCAATTTCAAAAAATAAAGTGATGAAACTTTACGTGATTCAGAAACAAAAACAAAACAAAAACTATAATCAAAATAAAATGTACAATGTAAAAAAAGGCAAGTGGTGGGTTTATCTCTAGCCAATTGTAAACTTTAGTTTTTTTTCTTCTTTTAAATGATTCGTGCACGCAAAAAAGGGCAAATGAAGCCACAGCAGCCAGCGGCTCAGCGAAGCAATAATCAGGAAGCTGGTGTTAAGAAAAATAAAGATTCCTCCTTAACAATTGCAAAAAATGCAAATTACATTTTACACATTAACTGGCTTCACAGTAAAAATAAAGTTTTCCCCACATGTGTTAAACAAATTCAAATATTTTAAATGTTTCAACGAAACATTCAAATCTCAGGATGTGATGTAATGTTTCCATTGTGATGATTTTTACCTTAAATAAAAATATGTATACATTCTCTTCAAACCTTAAGCCCTGTTACAAAAGAAAATATTAAAATTTAAAAAAAAGTGGCAAAAATATCATGAAAATTGTCTATAAAATTAAATGTAGCATAAAGTTAACAAAGATTTACTTAAATGGCAGTAAATGCAAATAACATTCATGCAATTTAATTTAATATATATTTATGAATGTTTTTTTCTTTCTTTATTTATTATTTTAAGTTTCTTTTACTTTCCAATAATGTCCAATTTATTTGCAATAAAAAAGTAGCAGCGGCTGCATTACCAATTCCCCATACAGCTTCCGCATAATGGGCGAAAAATACAAGAAATTGTAATAAAAAAACACAAGCTCTGACAAACCGACAAGCGTTTTCAAGTGTAAAAGCGAGAAAAAAGGCTTGAAAATTCATTTCTTTTCTTATTTTAATTTCCTTCACCGAATCCAGGCTTAATACCAATGGCGTATTAGTAGACAGACATACATACATACACACACTCATATGTGCATGACATACATTAATAATAAATAAAATATGATAGAAAAAACATTATTGCTTAAATATAAAACAATTCAAAAGGCAATAATAAATATAGGAACAATAAAAGAGTAACGTCATGTTTTCAAAATAAGAAGAAGGGGAGAGTATTCTTTTAAAATTGATCACCATGAACAGAACTAAAACAGAACTAAAACTGAACTAGATCTGAACTAGAACTCAACTAGAACTGGACTAGAACTGAACTAAAACTGAACTAGAACTGAACTAGAACTGAACTAGAACTGAACTAGAACTGAACTAGAACTGAACTAGAACTGAACTAGAAC
>NC_060950.1:27719821-27775614 GCF_022045245.1 Lucilia cuprina | reverse complement strand
GTTCTAGTTCAGTTCTAGTTCAGTTCTAGTTCAGTTCTAGTTCAGTTCTAGTTCAGTTCTAGTTCAGTTCTAGTTCAGTTCTAGTTCAGTTCTATTTTAGTTCTAGTTAAGATGTAGTTCAGTTCTAGTTGAAATCTAGTTCAGTTCTATTTCATCAATGGACAATTTTCGAACTATTTTATAGATAATCTATTGACTATTGAAGTCCACAGACCAATGTAGTCTATGTATAATTCTTCTTAAAAATTTCTTTCCGTGCAAATATGTTTCATGTTCTTTGAAATTCAACAATTCTTTTTTTACAAAGTAAATCTCCGCACTGTGATAATGTTAAATTAACTATTTAAAATAATGTCTGATTTAAAAGTCCTTATTTGTCGTTGTGTAGGTTTGTGGGTACACATCAAACGTTTTGCCTCAACACCAACAACAATAAACCTGCTGCCATTGTTTTTTTCCAAAGATTCCGTCACTTTTCTAGCCAACTTATGGCGTTTTTTTCAGTTGTTGTTCATTTTTAAACGGATACACACAATAATCATCATCAACATCATTATCACACAACAACATCATGATCATAATGATGTAGATCACCACCATCAACAATCAACAACAAAAAAAAAACTGATAGAAAAAAATTGTGATCGTAACAAAACTGTTTGTTGCACATCAGTTCTGGTTTGTTGATCGTATTTTTTATTACGTTGTTGCTGTTTATTGTAGTTGTTGTTGTTGTTACAATTCGCATTTTGAATTAAATTGCTGCTGAAATGTTGAACTTAAGGCGTTGCCAACATGTACAACAATCAAATAACAATAGCAACAACAATAATAACCATCCAAACATACAACAGACGGATGAATGGACGGACGAACGAACGAATAACATTAGAAGAGCGTGTGTGTTGATGCGTTTAACGCTTTTGTTGCAAAAGATTTAACGGCAAATTGTTTGTAGTTTTTTTTAGTTATTGTTTTTTTTTTCGCCGTCTATAAACACTGTTGCTGTTGCATTACATTATAAGCCAGAAGTTTAAAGGAATTAAACTGTTAAGCAAACGGTACCTTTTTCATTTCAGAGTTAAGTTGAAAATTGAGATTTCTAGTTCAGTTTTAGTTATGTTTTAGTTCAGTTCTAGTTCAGTTCTAGTTCAGTTCTAGCTCAGTTCTAGTTTAGTTCTAGATCAGTTCTAGTTCAGTTCTAGTTCAGTTCTAGTTCAGTTCTAGTTTAGTTCTAGTTCAGTTCTAGTTCAGTTCTAGTTCAGGTCTAGTTCAGGTCTAGTTCAGTTCTAGTTCAGTTCTAGTTCAATTCTAGTTCAGTTCTAGTTCAGTTCTAGTTCAGTTCTAGTTCAGTTCTAGTTCAGTTCTAGTTCAGTTCCATTTCAGTTCTATATCAGTTCTAGTTCTAGTTCAGTTCTAGTTCAGTTCTAGTTCAGTTCTAGTTCAGTTCTAGTTCAGTTCTAGTTCAGTTCTAGTTCAGTTCTAGTTCAGTTCTAGTTCAGTTCTAGTTCAGTTCTAGTTCAGTTCTAGTTCAGTTCTAGTTCAGTTCTAGTTCAGTTCTAGTTCAGTTCTATGTTCAGTTCTAGTTCAGTTCTAGTTCAGTTCTATTTCTGTTCTATTTCAGTTCTAGTTCAGTTCTAGTTCAGTTCTAGTTCAGTTCTAGTTCAGTTCTAGTTCAGTTCTAGTTCAGTTCTAGTTCAGTTCTAGTTCAGTTCTAGTTCAGTTCTAGCTCAGTTCTAGTGTAGTTCTAGTTCTAGTTCAGTTCTAGTTCTAGTTCAGTTCTAGTTCAGTTCTAGTTCAGTTCTAGTTCAGTTCTAGTTCAGTTCTAGTTCAGTTCTAGTTCAGTTCTAGTTCAGTTCTAGTTCAGTTCTAGTTCAGTTCTAGTTCAGTTCTAGTTCAGTTTTAGTTCAGTTCTAGTCCAGTTCTAGTTGAGTTCTAGTTCAGATCTAGTTCAGTTTTAGTTCTGTTTTAGTTCTGTTCATGGTGATCAATTTTAAAAGAATACTCTCCCCTTCTTCTTATTTTGAAAACATGACGTTACTCTTTTATTGTTCCTATATTTATTATTGCCTTTTGAATTGTTTTATATTTAAGCAATAATGTTTTTTCTATCATATTTTATTTATTATTAATGTATGTCATGCACATATGAGTGTGTGTATGTATGTATGTCTGTTCTGTACTAATACGCCATTGGTATTAAGCCTGGATTCGGTGAAGGAAATTAAAATAAGAAAAGAAATGAATTTTCAAGCCTTTTTTCTCGCTTTTACACTTGAAAACGCTTGTCGGTTTTGTCAGAGCTTGTGTTTTTTTATTACATTTTCTTGTATTTTTCGCCCATTATGCGGAAGCTGTATGGGGAATTGGTAATGCAGCCGCTGCTACTTTTTTATTGCAAATAAATTGGACATTATTGGAAAGTAAAAGAAACTTAAAATAATAAATAAAGAAGAAAAAAACATTCATAAATATATATTAAATTAAATTGCATGAATATTTGCATTTACTGCATTTAAGTAAATCTTTTGTTAACTTTATGCTACATTTAATTTTATAGACAATTTTCATGATATTTTTGCCACTTTTTTTTAAATTTTAATATTTTTTTTTGTAACAGGGCTTAAGGTTTGAAGAGAATGTATACATATTTTTATTTAAGGTAAAAATCATCACAATGGAAACATTACATCACATCTGAGATTTGAATGTTTCGTTGAAACATTTAAAAATTTGAATTTGTTTAACACATGTGGGGAAAACTTTATTTTTACTGTGAAGCCAGTTAATGTGTAAAATGTAATTTGCATTTTTTGCAATTGTTAAGGAGGAATCTTTATTTTTCTTTACACCAGCTTCCTGATTATTGCTTCGCTGAGCCGCTGGCTGCTGTGGCTTCATTTGCCCTTTTTTGGCGTGCACGAATCATTTAAAAGAAGAAAAAAAACTAAGTTTACAATTGCTAGAGATAAACCCACCACTTGCCTTTTTTTACATTGTACATTTTATTTTGATTATAGTTTTTTGTTTTTGTTTTTGTTTCTGAATCACGTAAAGTTTCATCACTTTATTTTTGAAATTGGAAGTCACACATGGTTGGCTTTAGTTGCCACTGAAAAAAAATGTTGATTGCGAAATACAGGATTCATAATAAAACAAATTATGAGATGTACAAAATTTAAGAAAACAAAACAACAATATGTTGCAACTTACAAGTACAATATTACCTCAAAACAATTAATTGTCATGCACACAAAAAACTCATTTATAATAAATGTTTTTGATGATTCTCTTGTGAACAATTTCTGAGTTTTAATCAAAATTATCATGACACGTTTTGGGCATTTGCATAAATATCATTGAGACAAACATTTATTTTTATTAAAGTGATATATAAGAAATGGAAAAAAAAAGAACTCTTTATCTTAATAAAATTGTCTATAGTTCAAAAAAGTGAAATTGCATTTGAAATGTTCAAATCTGCTCTGCTTTTTAACAGACAAAAGTCTTCACACCTTAGTTCCCGGACCAATTAAATACATTTTCCAATAATTTAATTACCTGGAATTTTAAGAATCCTTATTTTGAAGAGGAAACGAAATTCTTGATGAGAATTTTAACAGGAATTGCAGTAAAACTAGACTAGAACTGAACAAGCAGTAAAATAGTACTGAACTATACCAGAGCTGAACTTAACTAGAACTTAACTGAACTAGAACTTAACTAGAATTGAATCAGAACTGAACTCGAACTGAACTAGAACTGAACTGGAACTGAACTAGAACTGAACTAGAACTGAACTAGAACTGAACTAGAACTGAACTAGAACTGAACTAGAACTGAACTAGAACTGAACTAGAACTGAACTAGAACTGAACTAGAACTGAACTAGAACTGAACTAGAACTGAACTAGAACTGAACTAGAACTGAACTAGAATGAAACTAGAAACTGAACTAGAACTGAACTAGAACTGAACTAGAACTGAACTAGAACTGAACTAGAACTGAACTAGAACTGAACTAGAACTGAACTAGAACTGAACTAGAACTGAACTAGAACTGAACTAGAACTGAACTAGAACTGAACTAGAACTGAACTAGAAACTGAACTGAAACTGAACTAGAACTGAACTAGAACTGAACTAGAACTGAACTAGAACTGAACTAGAACTGAACTAGAACTGAACTAGAACTGAACTAGAACTGAACTAGAACTGAACTAGATCTGAACTAGAAAACTGAATAGAACTGAACTAGAACTGAACTAGAACTGAACTAGAACTGAACTAGAAACTGAACTAGAACTGAACTAGAACTGAACTAGAACTGAACTAGAACTGAACTAGAACTGAACTAGAACTGAACTAGAACTGAACTAGAACTGAACTAGAACTGAACTAGAAATGAACTAGAACTGAACTAGAACTGAACTAGAACTGAACTAGAACTGAACTAGAACTGAACTAGAACTGAACTAGAACTGAACTAGAACTGAACTAGAACTGAACTAGAACTGAACTAGAACTGAACTAGAACTGAACTAGAACTGAACTAGAACTGAACTAGAACTGAACTAGAACTGAACTAGAACTGAACTAGAACTGAACTAGAACTGAACTAGAACTGAACTAGAACTGAATTAGAACAGAATTAGAACTGAACTAGAACTAGAACTGAACTAGAACTGAACTAGAACTGAACTAGAACTGAACTAGAACTGAACTAGAACTGAACTAGAACTGAACTAGAACTGAACTAGAACTGAACTAGAACTGAACTAGAACTGAACTAGAACTGAACTAGAACTGAACTAGAACTGAACTAGAACTGAACTAGAACTGAACTAGAACTGAACTAGAACTGAACTAGAACTGAACTAGAACTGAACTAGAACTGAACTAGAACTGAACTAGAACTGAACTAGAACTGAACTAGAACTGAACTAGAACTGAACTAGAACTGAACTAGAGCTGAACTAGAACTGAACTAGAAAGGAACTAGAAATGAACTAGAACTGAATTTGAACTGAACTATACCTGAACTAGAACTGAATTAGAACTGAACTAGAACTGAACTAGAACTGAACTAGAACTGAACTAGAACTGAACTAGAACTGAACTAGAACTGAACTAGAACTGAACTAGAACTGAACTAGAACTGAACTAGAACTGAACTAGAACTGAACTAGAACTGAACTAGAACTGAACTAGAACTGAACTAGAACTGAACTAGAACTGAACTAGAACTGAACTAGAACTGAACTAGAACTAGAACTGATATAGAACTGAAATGGAACTGAACTAGAACTGAACTAGAACTGAACTAGAACTGAACTAGAACTGAACTAGAATTGAACTAGAACTGAACTAAAAATGAACTAGAACCGAAATAAAAATAAACTAATACTGAGGTATAACTGAACTAGAATTGAACTAGAATTGAACTAGAACTGAATTAGAACTGAATTAGAACTGAACTAGAATTGAACTAAAACTGAATTAGAACTGAATTAGAACTGAACTAGAACTGAACTAGAACTGAACTAGAACTGAACTAGAACTGAACTAGAACTGAACTAGAACTGAACTAGAACTGAACTAGAACTAGAACTGAACTAGAACTAAACTAGAACTGAACTAGAACTAAACTAGAATTGAACTGAACTAGAAATGAACTAGATCTGAACTAGATCTGAACATGAACTGAAATAGAACTGAACTTGAACTGAACTAGAAATGAACTAGGACTGAACTAGAACTGAACTTGTGTTGTGAAAGTTCCCTTTAACCGTGGATACTTAAAGTTAAATATTATTGTATTATTCAGATAGTTATGAAACACATGAAATTTTATTCAAATCTAAATGGAGCAGAAAATTGAATCTGTTCACACGAGTTAAAAATGTGACAGTAAAGTTTTTTTTAAGATTATTGCATTGCCTAATATAAACATTTGTCAAAATTTACAATCAATAAAGAAAGAACTATAAAAAAACAGTTATAAACATTTAGTTAATATATAACAAATAAGAAAAATTAAGTTATGTAAAATGAAAAGAGTTTTCAAAAAATGGGCATAAATACGAAACAAAGCAAATCTTTTTTTCTATTATAAAAAATTTCAAACAAATTTAAATTTTATTTACAAAATTTTTTGGGTTTGAATTGCGTAAAAAGTGCATAAAAAGCGAATTATAATATTTGTCATTTATTTTGTCAAATAAAGTTGAAATCATAAGTGAAGTTTTTTTATTCTATTGTGAACAAAAGTCAGATGTTTTGTTCAATCGTTTCAGTCAAATGAAATCTACATACAACAACATGTGAGTGAGTGAGTGTGTGTGTGTGTAAGTAAGTGTCTTTATGGGAATTATCAAAAAGTCAATTTTTTATTTTGGAAAACAGATTTGTCTGTTTGGATTTGAAAAACAGTTTGACAAAGGTTTGTGACAGGTTTGAATTTGATTGTTTTTCTTTTCAAAGTTGATCTGTGTGTGCAACCAACATGCACATGTTTGTTGTTCGAATGTTAGGTATGACATACAGTATGGCATGAAATGAATAAAATTTAATGGTTGTGTCTTTGTGCTTATGTTATGCTTACTGCACTGCATTTTTATATAATTTGCATAAATTACTGCTAGTTTTTTTAAAGTTTCTTTTTTTTAATACCAAATAAATCTAAACAAAATTTTGAAAAATAGTTTTTTTTTATTATTTGTTTTAAACAAAATAGTTTTGTTACACAACATTAAAATGAAACTGGTTGAGAGTTTGTAGACATTATTAACCGAAATAATATTGTAAATTAAAATAATGAGAATTTCTGCAACATTTTAGTTAAAGAAATAGTTTTTTTTCAAGTTTTGCAAAATTTAGGTGTTAAAAATATAGGTTCTTGTTTATTAGTTGAAATATTCTATTTAAAAATATTATAATTTTTTATAATTGTTTTTCTATTAAATTGTATTTTTTGCTTAATAAAATAATAAATTATTTTTTTATGAATTAATCGCGTTTATAGGAAATGTGATAAAGTGAAATTTTAATGATTGCAAATTATTTAAATAAATGAATTAAATGAAAGTATTGCTTTTATGTAAACTCGTATATAAAAGTTATTGTTAAATATATGGATTAAAATCTCATTTGTACTTTCAATTCAGGAAATTGAAGTAAAGTAACAAAAAAAAAAAGCTCACATTTACAAAGATTTATGAATGTAACTACTACATACTTCTAAATACATAGAACTAAAAGTGAATTAGAACTGAACTTGAAATAAACAGTACTAGAACTGAGCTAGAACTGATATAGAACTAAACTAGAATTGAACTAGAACTGAACTAAAACTTAACAAGAACTGAACTAGAACTGAACTAGAACTGAACTAGAACTGAACTAGAACTGAACTAGAACTGAACTAAAACTGAACTAGAACTGAACTAGAACTGAACTAGAACTGAACTAGAACTGAACTAGAACTGAACTAGAACTCAACAAGAACTGAATTAGAGCTGAACTAGAACTGAACTAGAACTGAACTAGAACTTAAATAGAACTGAACTAGAACTGAACTAGAACAGATCTAGAACTGAACTAGAACTGAACTAGAACTGAACTAGAACTGAACTAGAACTAAATTAGAACTGAACTAGTTTGTTAATTAGTTAGAAAGGAGGATGTACATATAAACATCAAATCCGAAGAAATACACTTAGGCCTCTATCGGGACTGTTTTGCACTGCTTAACCATTGCCTTAGGTGGGAATCGAACCCACCACCTCCGGTCTACCAGACTAGAAATCTAACCACTAACCTACCGGAGGCCAAGTTAATTAGTATCGGAGACCAGGTTAACTGAACTAGAACTGAACTAATACAGAAGTGGGACAGAACATAAACAGAAGTGAGAAAATCTAGAAACTGTGCCCTTTAGTTTCCCTAGTCTGTAAAATTTTTAATTAATTTAATTCTTAAGTATTGTCTATTTCTTTTTTTCAGTCAATTTTATTATTCCGTTTTATATTTATGAAATACTTTTACAACGCCATTGTCAAGGTTGTTATAGAAATTTTGCAATTGACGCAAGGTGTTAGAAAACTTTATGATAATAATATTATTATTAACTATCTTATAAACAATAAAAAGTAGATAAGAGCTTTTTTATATGATTAATGAAAAAACTAAAATCAACTGTTAAAGAAAAAGGTAATTGTTAAAAAAAAACTATAATACATATTGGCAAATTACACAGAAAACGAAAAATTGAGTTATTGAAATTATATTTGGAAATTATATTAATATCTATTAGAATTAGAAATTATTGCTTAATAAAAGATTTTTAAATTTAAAAAAACGTTTGAATTTTATTGTTGATCAGTGTTGATCAATATGAGACAATGACGTTTAAATGTATATTAATTTAGCTAATTGTTCTTCAATGACCAATTCACAATGATAATTTAATTGTTTTAAAATCATATATGAATTCATTTGATTGTATTCATTCGCATTTAGATTTTAAATATAGAAAAAAAAAACACTTTAAATTTGTTATCGAAAGATCAATATTTATTGCAGTCAAATACAGCACTTCAATTTTGCTTATTTGTATTTGTTTAATAATGAGTTTGTTAAAAAGTTAAAATTATTAGTTAATGTATAAGAAATTGTATAATTTATTTAAAATTTAGAGAAAAACAAAAACGTTTTTATTTTAAAATTATTTTTTTTTCTAAAACCGAATACTTTATTTACTCTGTGTGGTGGGAAGTCGAATATTTGTAAGAAAAATCTGTATTTTTTTACATTGTGGTCATTTTAAAGTTTAAAGTGGCAAAATTGAAATTCTAACCAAACACAACCTTGTAGTTTTTTTTCTCTTAAAAATTAAAAGAAATCATCCATTACATGAAATGTCAAGTCATAAATCAATTGCAATCTTAAAAAAAATAATAATAAAAAAGGTGCGATAAATTGTCTACACGTGTGTGTTCTTTGTAAAAACCTAAATTTATTTTTGCACAAAAACTTAAAAAGAATACAATCCAAAGAAAACCTCAAATAAACACGCAATGTTAAAACCTAAATATTAATCCATAAGATATTACTATTTGCTTAAATAAATGTAATGACATGATATATATAATTATGATTTAAATTAAAATAATGAAACACTTTTCCCACAAACCTGTAAAACAAGGAGTGTCTAAACCAAGAAAAAAATAAACACTACACTACACCGAAGACAAAAACCCATAAAACTGTTGGTCATAAACACCCTCATTAGTTGAAAACCATAAATATAATAAATGATTATAATAGTTGTTAATGTTTGCACTACTTACCCAATCGTTAAAGCCCAATTTTGCCAATTCCTGCTGTGATGTTTGAGAATCGACTTTCAAATGTAGATTATCGGCACCTGTATATATAGCAGAGAGTGAAAAAAAAAACAAAAATAAATATTAATAGTTATTATATAATAAATTTTGCGAACAATATTAAGTTTTAAACGAAATTTTATTTTTAAAAACTTGCCTTGATTTAAAACTTGCTGCAGAAATATTCGCAATTCTAGAGTTTCTGTTACAAGTGCTCGACATACGGCTTTATAGTGCTCTTCAGGTACAGTGGGTTTTATGTGATTTTTGCAGGCCTAGAAAAAGAAAAGACACATTTTAATGAAAAATCAGCAATTAAATTGAATTTAATTAAACCGTACTAGAAGTGAACTAGAACTGAACTATAACCGAACTAGAACTGAACTAGAACTGAACTAGAACTGAACTAGAACTGAACTAGAACTGAACTAGAACTGAACTAGAACTGAACTAGAACTGAACTAGAACTGAACTAGAACTGAACTAGAACTGAACTAGAACTGAACTAGAACTGAACTAGAACTGAACTAGAACTGAACTAGAACTGAACTAGAACTGAACTAGAACTGAACTAGTACTGAACTAGAATTGAACTAGAATTGAACTAGAACTGAACTAGAACTGAACTAGAATTAAACTAGAACTGAACCAGAACTGAACTAGAACTGAACTAGAACTAAACTAGAACTAAATTAGAACTAAATTAGAACTAAAATAGAACTGAACTAGAACTGAACTAAACTAGAACTGTGTCTCAGAAGAGTTCTCTATAACAAAAAGTCAATATGTCAGTGTAGAAGTTTTCTCTCTTAAATATTATTTTGTTCTAAAGAAAAATGAAAATTGTATTACAAATATAATACTTTCTATAATTGTAAAATTCCATGCATTCTTCCGAGAAGACATTTTAAAAGAAATTTAATATTTCGTAATAAAATTTTTCTAGATTCTCCCCGTTTAGAACAAAAAAAGCGAAGAAACCAAAAACAATTTAAAACAATTTAAAACTAACAGCCGCTATAAATTATAATGGAATTAAATTTACAGTAATAATCATTCTTTCATTAAAATTACGTATTTAAACAAATAAAACTGTTTGAAAAATTCAGTAGAAATCAAGTATCAGGTGTATCAAAAGCAAATAGACAGTAAAATGCTGTAAAAATATGAATGGTAATTTTACACTTATTAAGTAATTTCATTTCGTGTTTATATAAAACGTGGTACTAGTAGTAGTAGTAGTAGTAGAAGAAGCTGTAAAAACTACAAATAACACTATAATCTAGTGAACGAATTCCTAACATTAGCAGCATCAAATTATTATCGCCACCAACCAGCCTGTCTGTCTGTCAGTCACTCAACCATCCATCAGTTATAACTTTATCATCACTCACAATCGAGAGCAGTTTTTCTTTTTCAAAGTGATCATAATTCAAAAAAATATTGCATTACTTTTTCTTAAAATGTTTATAGTAAATGTATATCAATTACCTCAAGGATGAGGGTGAAAATATGGAGGAGGAGATGGTTTTGTCTCTAGGTTTTTCGGTTTGTGACTTTCTCGCTTATAAAGTGGAAAACCACAAATAATATAGAAAAATGTCAGTAATATAGTAAAAATATCACTTGAGTGTGAAAAATGTTACGTCTTTTGATGTGAACATTTAAACTAAATAAATTTGTATACATGTTACTAACACAATATAGTAAGTGGTACTCACTATGACAATTTATTAATAATAAAGTGTAACGAAATCTTGTTTAGTCTCTATTTTCCAGTCAACCAACCCATTGATTCATCCAATCCAATCCAATCTATTTAGTTTTGCATGTAAAATGCAAATGTGCATAATTTATTTATCATGTCTTCATGTGTTTCAATTTCTTGTTTTGCTCTTCTTTTGCCTTTCATACGTTTGGGTTTTCGATGCAATTATTTAATCACAAGTGTAATTTTTCAATTTTCATTTATTAATAAAAACAAACAAGTGCAGACATATGGACGTCAGTAAGAACGGACAGATGAACTAAACATGAAAAGTACATATTTGTTTGTCGACTGACGGAGGAGCTGATGAGCAGCTAGTTAGACACACATGTTAGAAATAATAATTGCATGTGTTTTGAATAAAGTGTTAATAAATCTACAGGAAAGGTGAGCGTCAAAGACCACGAAGGTCAAAGATTTCCATCGCTTTGTCAAACTATAATATATCAAACTATTACCTGGAGATCAATCAGTAGCATGATTTATAGCTCAATGTATGAGCTAGTTTATAAATAGCCTTGTCTATAGATCAATCCAAGGAATCTATTGATTAATACAGAGACAGATCTATAGATCAATCTATAGACTGGTCTTTGGATCAATCTATAGAATAGTCTATACAACAATCTATAGACTAGCCTATAGATCAATCTATAGACTGGTCTATGGATCAATCTACAGACTGGTCTATGGATCAATTTACAGACTAGTCTATAGACCTAAAGATTAATCTATAATCTACCAAACTATATGCTGGTCTGTAGATCTAACTATAGACTGGTCTATAGATTAAACTATAGATTGGTCTATAGATCAAACTATAGACTTATCTATATATCAAACTAAAGACTGGTCTATATATCAAACTTTAGACTAGGTCTATATATCAATCTATATACTGGTCTATAGATCAATCTATAAACTGGTCTACAGTTCAATCTATAGACTGGTCTACAGTTCAATCTATAGACTGGTCTATAGATCAATCTATAGACTGGTCTATGGATCAATTTACAGACTATAGACCTAAAGATTAATCTAGAGACTGGTCTATAGATCAAACTATAGACTTGTCTATATATCAAACTAAAGACTGGTCTATATATCAAACTTTGGACTGGTCTATAGATCAATCTATAGACTGGTCTATAGATCAATCTATAGAATGGTCTATAGATCAATCTATAGACTGGTCTATAGATCAATCTATAGACTGGTCTATAGATCAATCTATAGACTGGTCTATAGATCAATCTATAGACTGGTCTATAGATCAATCTAAAGACTGATCTATAGACCAGTCTATAGATTGATCTATACACCAGTCTATAGATTGATCAATCTATAGACTGGTCTATAGTTCAAACTTAGATTAATCTATAGGCTGCTCTATGGATCAATCTATAGACTGGTCTATAGATCAATCTATAGACTGGTCTATATATCAAACTATAGACAGGTCTATACATTAATCTATGGACTGGGCTATAGATTAAACTATAGACAGGTCTATACATTAATCTTTAGACTGGTCTATAGATTAATCTATGAATATAGATCAATCTATAAACTGGTCTTTAGATCAATATATAGAACTGGTTTATAGATAAATATATAAACTGGTCTTTAGATCAATACATAGAATGGTAAATAGATCAATCTATAGTCTGGTCTATGGATTAATCTACAGACTTGTCTATAGATCTATAAACCCTATTAATTGATCTACTTTATATCTATCCCCTAAATAAGATATTGTCCTCTCAACCTTGACCAATTATAGAGTGAATGTTAGTTGCAATTTTTTTTGCGTTGTTTTTTTATTCTTTTCAATAATGACATTTAAAAATATCATTAAAAAGTAAAACAATATAACTACAAAAGAAAGAAATAAAAAACCCAACAATGGTTGATGAAGTGTAGTCGAACGTGTCGTTAAAATTAACACCTTTAAAAATGACACTTTGAACATGATGTTTGAATAGGCGAAGTGATACTGCACCTCCTTCAATCATCATCATCATCATCATCCTCTAACTTATATAATATTTGCAATAAATTTTCAAATTATCAGCAGCGATCAAATACTTAAATTTCAATAATAAATATTACTCAATGTCAAGTTCAGATATTAAACATAAATGCAAAAACATGTTCATGGAATTACGTTTTAGTTTTGGTTTTTATTTTTCGGAAAAATAAATTATTTTGCAAATACAGGGGGACAATGGTCAGTCACTATAATACTGCACAATTCAGTTTAAATATAAATTTATATTGTTTAAATTAAATGATTGTAGTAATCCTACCTCTAACACATAATCAAATTCTTTGGTTTCATCATGTTCATCGTCCCAACGCTTGTAGCCCTCGTCAATGCCTTCATCAATACAGTCATCATCTGTTTCTGTAATAATATACAAAATTTTTTTGTTTTGTAAAAATTAATTATAGAAATAAACATATTAAGTTGACACTTAATTTTAATTATTTAAATTATACAATTTAATTACTTTGGCCCTAAGATTTCCCAATTGTTTGAAATAAAATATTAAGCAAAAATTTGGGTCTTAAACTCAATGAACTTTGAACTCATAGTTATGAAATTTATAAAAATAAACACAAGGAAAAACTGCAGTTATGAATCTTATACTTTTATTTATCTCAAGCTATATACTTCTCTATAGGTCTATAGATCAATCTTTACATTGGTCTATAGATCATTCTATACATAGGTCTATAGATCAATCTATAACATGTCTATAGCTCAATTTATAGACTGGTCTATAGATCAATCTATAGACTGGTCTATAGATCAATTTATAGATTGGTCTATAGATGAATTTATAGACTGGTCTATAGATCAATCTATAGACTGGTCTATAGATCAATCTATAGACTGGTCTATAGATCAATCTATAGACTGGTCTATAGATCAATCTATAGACTGGTCTATAGATCAATCTATAGACTGGTCTATAGATCAATCTTTAAGCTGGTCAATAGATCAATCTATAGACTGGTCAATAGATCAATCTATAGACTGGTCTATAGATCAATCTATAGACTTGTCTATAGATCAATCTATAGACTTGTCTATAGATCAATCTATAGACTGGTCTATAGATCAATCTATAGACTGGCCTATAGATCAATCTATAGACTGGTCTATAGGTCAATCTATAGACTGGTCTATAGATCAATCTAGAGATCAATCTATAGACTGGTCTATAGATCAATCTATAGACTGGTCTATAGATCAATCTATAGACTGGTCTATAGATCAATCTCTAGACTAGTCTATAGATCAATCTATAGACTGGTCTATAGATCAATCTATATACTGTTCTATAGATCAATCTATATACTGGTATATAGATCAATCTATAGACTAGTCTATAGATCAATCTATATACTGGTTTTTAGATCAATCTATATACTGGTCTATAGATCAATATATAGACTGGTCTATAGATCAGTATATAGACTGGTCTATAGATCAGTCTATAGACTGTTCTATAGATCAATCTATAGACTGGTCTATAGATGAATCTATAGACTGGTCTATAGATGAATCTATAGACTGGTCTATAGATGAATCTATAGACTGGTCTATAGATGAATCTAGAGACTGGTCTATAGATCAATCTATAAACTGGTCTATAGATCAATCTATAGACAGGTCTATAGGTCAATCTATTGAGAGGTCTATAGATCAATCTATAGACTGGTCTGTAGATCAATCTATAGACTGTTCTATAGATCAATCTATAGACTGTTCTATAGATCAATCTATAGACTGGTCTATAGATCAATCTATAGACAGGTCTATAGATCAATCTATAGACAGGTCTATAGGTCAATCTATAGACAGGTCTAGTAATCAATCTATAGACAGATCTATAAATCAATCTATAGACAGGTCTATAAATCAATCTATAGACAGGTTTATAGATCAATCTATACACACCTCTGTAGGTCAATCAATAGACAGGTCTATAGATCAATCTAGACTCTTCTATATATCAATCAAAAGACAGGTCTATAGATCCATTTATAGACAGGTCTATAGATTAATCTATAGATTAGTATATAGATGAATCTAGAAAATAGTCTTTAGTGTAGATTAATCTATAGTCTGTAAAGATCAATCTATATATTGGTTTATTGATCAATCTTTAGTTTGATCTTTAAAGTATTAGTGTTTTATTTTCCTAACTTAACCCGTGGTGGTTTCCTAAACTTACCATCTTCTGTCATGTGGGTTATAAGTTCTTCCAATTCTTGGGACATTTGACACTGTTCATCTTCGTGCAGATTATAATCCAAGGCATTGTAAACAATAACAGCAACATTACGTAAAATCTGCAATGAAAAAAAAAAAAAATTTAAAATAAAAATCATACAAATTTTAAAATAGTTCTTAAACAAGAAACCCTAGTATTTTTCGTTTAACTTACTTCCTAAACCCTATGTTATTGTTCTTTGAGAAGCTCTTTCTCAAAGAATTTGTTATATATATAGTTAGAGATCATTTTCACATGCTAAACGTAGTGTTAGTGGGAAAATTGTCTGTTGTCAAGTATTAAGGAATTTCTAGCGTTTCCATGGAATTGGTGAAGATAATAATGGTATTTCAACATGCAATTTTAAATTTTTATTTAATTATAAGTAAATTCTTTTTTAAGAGAACAACATTTACAGTGCGTAGAATATGAGAAACAATTTGAAATAATCGGTGTTTTCAGGGATTAATTCGATATTTTTGTAGAAAAATATAGAAAATACCTTCTCAAAAATTAACAAAATTTAAGATTTTCCTGGAGAATATATTGCGAAAAAGATGGGATCGGACACGTTGAAAGGAAAATGGTCCTAGAATTATCTATAAAAGTGAAAAAATAGCAGCAATCTTTCAAAACATATCTATCAAAGAATTCCTAAAAATTTAAATTATATTTTTAACTTTAAGAAACATTTTCTTTAGAACTACTTCACTTTTTTCAGTTTACATATACTAAATCATAAATATATGTCTTATATTCTGACTAAATATTTTTATATTGTAATTGTTACAAAAAAAATAAATAATTAAAAAAAACACTACATTATCATGTTTTTCTGATGACCTTTAAAAATTCCATTTACATGTTTTATAATAAATCTTGTTTTTTTCTTACTTTTTTTCTTCATCACCATCGAAATAAAAATAAACTTTTAAAAACGTATAGAAAAAAATGCAAAAAACAATGGCCTACAAAAAAAAGTAACAAAAATATAAATAAAATTATGATTATCTCATAAATGAAATATAATGAAATAAGAAGCTGAATAAAAAAAAACAACAACGAGAAAAAAATTACATTTAGACTACTATATTATTCGCTCAAAATCTACTTTACTTGTTTTTATTGTTGTGGTGCATGATGGTACCACTACTAACCGTTCACTAACTCGAAGAAAAAAGTTTAGATTATATGTGTTCTTTTCCAACGTATGATGAGTGTTGCATGATGGTCATCGTTAGCTTCATCATCATCATATTTTTAATATTTAAACAAATGTAATTTCGAAACAAAAAAAAAATTAAGTAAAAAACTCTTCAACAATGATTTAAACGAGATGCAAGAAAATATAAAAACTATTTCGAAAAAAACTCCCCTGGTTAGTAATGAATGCATTTTGATTACATCATACATTTTTCCACACTAGAATGAGTTCCCAGTTACTAGCCACTGATATGTGCAACAAGAGAGAAAATATACAACAAATTATGAGAATTTTTTTTCAGACTGAAATAAAATGCACTGGAAAAAATATCCACAGCAAGGAATCAACAAATTCTAGCGACTAGCGATTGATAGATAGATAGATAGATAGATAGATAGATAGATAGATAGATAGATATATAGATAGATAGATAGATAGATAGATATATAGATAGATAGATAGATAAATAGATAGATAGATAGATAGATAGATAGATAGATAGATAGATAGATAGATAGATAGATAGATAGGTAGATAGATAGATAGATAGATAGATAGATAGATAGATAGATAGATAGATAGATAGATAGATAGATAGATAGATAGATAGATAGACAGATAGATAGATAGATACATAGATCGATAGGGCCGTGGCTCTGGCTACTATCGGGGTCAGCAGGTGGCGGATAGCTGAACGACCTACAAATATGTAGGCCAGCTGCGATAGATAAGCAGTCCCCGACCATGAGCGGCAGAATTCGAGGGCATGCTAGAAAAAGGTTACACGAGCCTAATGACGATTCTGTGACATGGCGATCAGATGCCGCCAGTAAGTAAGCATCCCCCACAAGAGGTACCCTCTAGAGAGGTGTAATTAGAATAGTGACGTCTTCGTGGTTCCTTATGTCATATTTAAACCCAGAAGTTTCATATTGATCGGCTCTCTGGTCAGCGTCTGTTCCCCAAGTAAGGGGCGGCTGCAAATCAATATCCTGGCGGTTAGGTCAAAAACGCTACGGGTAGGATCCCGGAATAACAAAACAACATGGAAAAGTTAATTAAGGAAAATTAAATTACGGTGCAGGGAGTAATGACCCCAGTACCGGCGGCTTTGGGTAGTGCGCGAGCAGGCTACCAGTCGTCGAAATCCAGCGCCTGCAATGTTACCCCGGTAAGCTTGGCTAAGGTAACAGATAATGCTACAAGCAACAATCACAAAAAGGAGTGCAGGACAGGAACACTATTTTACTCCAGTAAGCAGTTTTTCTCGCAGTGGTACTACAAATCCAGGTGGGAAAAATCAAATAAACCCTTTCCAATGAAGTGCGGCTACCAAAAGAACGCCACCGCAAAGAACACACGACTCAAGACGAAGCAATTAATGCACAGCCTTCAGAGTCATTCTGTCTTTTAATGAAC
Organism: Lucilia cuprina; assembly: GCF_022045245.1. Taxonomy (NCBI): domain Eukaryota; kingdom Metazoa; phylum Arthropoda; class Insecta; order Diptera; family Calliphoridae; genus Lucilia; species Lucilia cuprina. The sequence continues at coordinate 27,757,551 of NC_060950.1, read as the reverse complement.
TTAATTGTTGATTTGATGGACTTTGTAAAACCCAAAAACAACGTACACAATGCCATTAAAGAGGTTCTCTATGAGTGACTGATGTATGTCAGATAAGTGTAGGATGAATGAAAAGTGTGCTGGATTAAATAGTGAAGGATGAAAGGGGTCTAATACAAGTGATACCATTGAATTTTCCTTTTTTGTCCAGATTTGTTTCGAGAAAACTTTTTTATACCAGATTTACCACATGAATGTCGAAATATTAACGTGAGCACCTGCCTTGAAGGCCTTATCTCACAGTGGTCTTTTTCATCCTCCATCTACCATGCGCCCCTGAATTCCTCAATGAAGAACTTAAGTAGAAATTTTTGTACATGGATGTCCGGTCCATGTACAAGCACTTTGTTGAAGTACTCGAGCTATCTAATATCTTGCCATAGTATCCCCATTGCGGAATGACATGCCACATTGGAATCAATAAAAGGGGGTGACAAGTCCCAACATCAGGTAAAATCAATCTTCCGACAATGCGAAAGTGACCACCCTTAATGATGTCATGAATGAATTGCATTATTAAAAATGCAATCTCCATCATCTAATGACCCATTCCAGTGCATTCTATTACCTCTTTAAGCCCGCACAACCACACTACTGAGATGGCTCTGTTGTTTTGGCAACAGCACCTAGATACATATTTGGTAGTCCGAAATACCCAACAAAATGGATCAGGATCACTCTTTTATGACCGATCAATGTAACAAAGGAAGTAGAAATTTCAAAAGTCAATTAATTCAAATAATTGCACCGACAAATAGTCGCGCAGCATTATAATATATTCTTTTGAGATAGCAACAGCACCGAAGAACTTCCCCGAAGCGTAAAAAGGTATACTAAATCGATACTAATCTCCAATATATGGAAACTTTCTCGATCTTTCACCAATTTTAGCATCAGTTCCATTCCCATGATCATAAAGATCGATCTACGGAATGACAGCATATAATACACGAACGGTAAGAGATACCGATCGGGTTTAGGAATCCAGCATATGCTGCTTTGTACACAGACCTGTTCGAAGAGAGATTTATCCAACCCATTAGGTATAGGATATATCAGTCCTTAAACCAACATTCACTCAACGCTATTTTGGATATTAAACCACTACGTGGATCCCGAAGGAACCTCAACCAACTGACCATCCAGGACATAGTTCTGCGTGCAACTGGCCACCCGTAGTTCCAGATTATATGGTGCTCTGGTTAGACTTCATGCCAAATCATTCCGAGGCGAAGCCAAGGATACATTTGACATCACCAGTTTATAGTCCCGGCAGATTGCAATTCACCATGATGGAGATTTCATCATGGAAACATGCCCCCGGGGGGACCAGATTTACAACAGACTGTCGATAGTTTTAACGTGAGCACCTGCCGTGTCGGCCTTATCTCACGGTGGTCTTTTTCATCCACAGGGTAGACTTGAGAACGGTCTACCACCGCCCCTTTGTCTTCAATGAAGACTCAGGTGGCAATTTTTGCACATTGGCTATGACCGGTACCAAGTACTTTGCTGGAGTACTCGAGCTATCTAATCTCTTGCCAATGTAGTCACGTTGTAAGACAACCACACTACTATGACTCTGTTGATTCGGCAACAGCACCTAGAGACGTAACCGGTGGACCGAAGCACGATCCATCAATAAGCCGTAGACATCGTTCTTACTCACAGTGACACGCTGTGGCAAGTCTGATATGAACAGAGTAAACCCTGAACATATCTGGACAAGGAAGGAAAATTATTTGGTATCACTTGTATATGATACCTTTCATCCATCATCATTCAACCCAGCACACATCTCATTTATCCGACACATTCATAGAGAAAAACATACGACACACTCATTTAGGTATACGGGTGGATGAGTCCCGCATACCTCTACATTCATTCCGTATCATATACAATTGACTCCAACCCATTTCCAACGCTTAGTCCCACAGTCACTCCTCTGTGGGGTATCTGTTGATTTTCGGCAACAGCACCGAACTCTTATCCCGAAATATTGACTATTATCATGCATCAGTCTTTTAACCGCCACTTATACTCTTCCCGCGAATTTGGGTTCAACCAACAGCCACTACGTGGATCCCGAAGGAACCTCGACCAACCAGGACATAGTCCTGCGGGCAACTGGCCACCCGTAGTACCAGATTATGCGGTGCTCTGGTCAGACCTCTGGCAATCTATGCAAGGACTAAGCCAAGCGGTAGACCAATCCAATTTTCAATCCCGGTCAGATTGGAGGACCAGATTTACAACAGTGTGTTCTCTGTGAGTAAAGTTGACGGATTCGTACTTCGGTGTACTGGTTGCGTCTCTAGGTGCTGTTGCCGACTCAACAGAGGCCAACCTGTTGCCGACTCAACAGAGGCTATATATAAAATAAACTCGTGTTCTATATTTTTAAATCAGATAAATATAATTTATGAATTAATACTGATCTCTAGATTAGATTTGAAAAATATTTTTATCAATACCACTATGGGACTAAATTATTTAGGGCTATAATTGCATTTTATAATCGTATTGCATTTTAAATCGAAAATAATACTTTTTGAAACCAAATCGTTTAATGACTTTTGTCTTTTAGTTCTGTTTAGTTTCATATTATTCTTTCAGTGTATTAAAATGGTATTCAGTAAAAAAACACATAATTATTATTTAGGAAAATTTACAGGCCACTTGCTAAATACTTTAATCTGTTTTTTTGTGTGATTTTTTTCATGTAATTTTTTCATTTTTTTGCTGAATAAAATTACACATCAATGCCAGATTTTATGTAGATTTTTTTCTACTTATGGTTTCTCCCTCTTTTTGCTTTTTAAAAATATGGAACTAATTGTTGAATGTGCTATTTTTCAAACCTTTTATTATATTATTGAATAGAATTTGATATTTAAAACGACTTTGGTTTGTAGTTTTTGCTTTTGTTTTAGTTTTTATGTGGGAGTTAGTTGGCAAGAATAGTTTGACCTTTTAAATTGACCTCTACATGCTTTATTGTGGTAATAAATACTTGTACATTTAGAAATTGAAGTTGACAAGTCTTTGGATTTTTCCAAGTGTCATTGGGGTAAAAAGTCTATAGAAGAAGGAGGAAAACTTAAGTTTCCCCACTAGACTTTTCTTAAAAATGTGTATCTAAAGGCCCCTATAATAACTTACATTGTCTAAATATAGAATTTCAAAAACCCAAATATTTATTGGGTTTCCTCTAATGTTTGTTTTAAATTATTTCCAATCTCTCTAACAAAAGTGCGTGTCTTTCGTTTATACCTCCCGACATTAATACAAGTATGACCCAAATATATTTCCAACATCATCAAAGTGAAATAGAAATACAAGAAATTAAGATTGTCTAACAGGGGCTTTAAATTGTTGCTGCTTAATGTTGTTTTACCGCTTCTTATCTTTTTAAAAAACTGTTGTCAACAGCACACAAATAATGTTGTTGTAGTCTTATTATTACTATTTTTTAACAATTTAAATTTTTTTTCTTCTAAAATTGTTGTAATATGCAGACAAACAACATTCATACATATAAATTGCCTGAATTTGAAATGCAACTAACTGCATACAACACGGCACGGCACAAAAATTGCAACCGAAAAACAAACAAAACAAAAAACATAATAATCCAATTTTACCACTTATTTTCACACTGAATGAACACATCACATTATTGTCATCGTCAATGCTCATCATAGTAGTCTCATCATTATTATCTTCTTTTTGACTACAGTTCATCATCAGGCTTGTATTCATGACAGTCATGTTTTCATTCCAACATCATTTATTACCACCACTACCACCAGCACCGTTGTTTAACCTATCCCAAATAATCGAGGGTATGTTAATATTATAAATTAGTTTGTAACACGTTTAAATAACGGCACTATACCTCTTAAAGCTTTATATAGTCTAGAATATAGGTGCTGTACGATCTCCTATTTTCTACAACTGAACCAGAACTATAACTGAACTGGAACTGAATTAGAATTGAACTAGAACTGAACTAGAACTGAACTGAAACTGAACTAGAACTGAACTAGAGCTGAACTAGAACTGAACTAGAACTGAAATAAAACTGAACTAGAACTGAACTAGAACTGAACTAGAACTGAACTAGAACTGAACTAGAACTGAACTAGAACTAGAACTGAACTAGAACTGAACTAGAACTGAACTAGAACTAGAACTGAACTAGAACTGAACTAGAACTGAACTAGAACTAGAACTGAACTAGAACTGAACTAGAACTGAACTAAAACTGATCTAGAGCTGAACTAGAATAGACTATAGTCTGGTACAGTACTACATTCTGGCCAATAGACCATAGTCTCGCGTAGAGAATATTTAGTATGACATATAGAGTAAATAAAAATCTGTCCTATAGAATAAATTATAGTCCGACTTGTAGACTATATTTTGATCTAAAGAGTAGATTTTAGTCCGTCCTATAGAGCAGTTTTATTGTGACTTTGAGAATAGGCTATAGACTCGCCTATAGAAAAGGCTATAGTCCGTTCTATAAAGAAGACTTTTGTCTGAAAATAGTGTAGACAATGATCTACTCAATACTTGTAACTTAAATTGCTGTTGGGTGTTTAAAATTCGGTATAACTACATAACAAAATTGTATTTTTTGTGTGGCAACATAATGATGACGCTGCTGTTGCACAGTGAACAAAGTAACAATAATGCTTAGCAGTAGTCAATTTAATGTTGCATTTTAATGTTTTGTTTTTCTTGTTTTTTGCCTTTGTTTTAATATTTGTCAACTTGTTGCTGCCGCCCACACATTTGATTGAGCCACTAGAAGAAATATGAGCGCTCGGTGACGGCGAAAGTGTAGTAAATAATTTTGTTGTAGTTTTTTTGTTTATGTTTTTTGTATGTGTTTTTTTGGAATTTATTGTTTTTATAATCAAATTTAAAGTATATGTTGCTCATCATTATTGTGTCGTCGATGTTGTTTATGTTAATTATCAGGTGATGTTAATGATTATAAGTTGTTAGTGTTTGTTTTAAACTTATTTAGTACATTGTTGAATTATACATTAACAAAAAAAGTTTGTGTTTTTTGATTGTTTTGTGTTGTTGCATTTATTAAGGCAGCACACTGATTTTGCTGCATTAATCCTTTAAGGGCTGGGATATTAGTGTTGTTTATGGGTGGAAATACAGTAATAATTTAACAAAATAGTTTATCACATCTGTGTTAGGAAGTGTTTATAATCTGGGATCATAGGTTTTAATGAATGTTTGGATCTCATAGGGTTAAATGTTTTAAAAAACTTCTTTCTTAAAGAATTATAAAGTTATATTCCAACAATTTAAAACAAATGTACAGCAATATTTATTTATATTTTTTAAACTTTAAATATTGTTGTTTACATATTTATTTATATATATATTTGACATTTTGCATATTTTTTTCCATTATAGTTGTTGTTTAATGTCGATTTTATTTTGACTGCAAAATATATTTCAAAATCCAAAGGCTGATTATTGTAAATAGTTTGTTGTCAGTTATTGTTTTTGTATTTTTTGGCTGATGGTTTGTTTAAATTGGAGTGAATGAGTTGTTGTTAGGTTGGTCTCTGGTCTCTAGGGGTCTGTCTGTCTGTCTTTATGTTTGTATATTGTTTAAATTTAACTAAGCCTGGTTGTCTGTCTGTCTGTCTTAGAGCGTCAGTCTGCCAGGGCATTTATTCAGTTACAGTTGACTAAGTGTTGGTTTTATAACATTTCTATGACATTTTGTTCATGTTTGTTATTGTTTTTGTTTTTCGTAAAGTTTTTTTCTTTAAACTACATTTTATATAGAAACTTTGTGTTATTGTTGATTTAGTTATACATTTATATTTTTCTTGTTGCTGTTGCTGCTGTTGCTGCTGTTGTTGTTTCTTTAATTTTTAGTTTATGTTTATTATTATTGTATTTTATTATATTATATTATTATTATGATATTCAGTGTTGGAGTTGTAGTTACCTCTACTACAATTTACAACTATTTTTTGTTTCCAACAATTTTTCTTAACAATACCCTGGGAATGAGGTTAATTTGAGATCTGTAAGCAGCAGAAAATGTGAAAAAACTATCATCTAAAACTAAACAATTTTTGTTTGTATTTAGAAAATAAACTTTTAAAAAAACTGAAAAAAAATAATTGTTAATATGTTATTTTTTTATTTAAATCTTAGTCTTTATGTCCATATTATTTACCAGTTAGTGTATGTGTGTGTGTGTGTTTGTTTTCTTAAAGGCTTCATGTTGTCAGTCTGTGTTTGTTTGTATTTTCAATTTTTGACATTTAAAACATTTCAATCGATATTCCATTAAACTAAATCAAGTGTGGAAATGTTATGGGATGGGTGAGAACTAATTTGAATGTGCTAATTAGAAATCAAGTCGATTTTTTTATTTTTGAAAAGGGACTAGAGTTTGGTTTATAGTGTATTCTACAGTTTGAGCTAAGTGTATACCATAGACTACAGTTTGTGTACACCATAGACTACAGTGGATTATATAATAAAGTCTGGATTGTTGAATAGACTATAATCTGAACTTAAATATAGACTATAGTCCGGAACTGGACTCTAGTATAGACTAAACTCTAGACTGTAGTATAGATAAACGTGTGAATTATTTTTTATACTCAAGCCTGGACTACAGTATAAACTATGGCTTCGATTACAGTTTATTATAGCCGAGATTATAATATAGTACAAGAAATATAGCCGGGATTATAGTCTGGACAGTAGCCGGGCCTTAAGCCTGGACAAGAGTCTAAACTATAGCCTATATTCTGGACTATAGAATAGTCTATAGTCTAGACTATAGAATAGTCTATATTCTAGACTATAGAAGAGTCTTTTTGTCGGTACTATAGAATAGTCTATGGAATAGTATATAGTGTGGACTATGGAATAGTCTTAATTCGGGATTATAGAATAGTCTATAGTTTGGGCAATAGAATAGTCTTTAGTCTGGGCTAAAGTACAGTCTTCTTGTCTGGAATATAGAAGGGTCATTTGGTATGGACTATAGAATAGTCTATTCTGGACTATAGAATAGTCTATAGCCTGAACTATTAAATAGACTATAGTCTAGACTTTTTGTTGGGGCTATAGAATAGTTTATAGTTAGAACTATAGAATAGTCAATAGCCTGAACTATAGAATGGTCTATAATCTAGACTTTAGAATAGTCTTTTGTCGGGACTATAGAATAGTCTATAGTCTGGACTATAGAATAGTCTATAGTCTGGAATATAAAATAGTTTATAGTCTGGACTATAGAATATTTTATAGTCTGGACTACAGAATAGTTTATAGTCTGGACTATAGAATAGTTTATAGTCTGGACTATAGAATAGTCTATAGTCTGGACTATAGAATAGTCTATAGTTTGGACTATTGTACAGTCCATAGTCTTGACTCTAGACTATATTCTGAACTATAGAATAGTCTATAGTCTGGACTATTAAATAGTCTATAGTCAGGACTATAGAATAGTCTATAGTCTAGACTATTGAATAGTCTATTGTCTGGACTATTGAATAGTCTATAGTCTAGACTATTGAATAGTCTATAGTCTGGACTATAGAATAGTCTACAGTCTGGACTATAGAATACTCTACAGTCTGGACTATAGAATAGTCTGCAGTCTGGACTATAGAATAGTCTATAGTCTGGACTATGGAATAGTCTATAGTCTGGACTATAGAATAGTCTTTAGTCTGGACTATAGAGTAGTCTATAGTCTAGACTATAGTATAGTCTAGACTATTGAATAGTCTATAGTCTGGACTATTGAATAGTCTATTGTCAGGACTATAGAATAGTCTATAGTCTGGACTATAGAATAGTCTTTAGTATGGACTATAGAATGGTCTATAGTCTGGACTATTGTACAGTCCATAGTCTTGACTCTAGACTATATTCTGAACTATAGAGTTGTCTATAGTCTGGACTATTGAATAGTCTATTGTCAGGACTATAGAATAGTCTATAGTCTAGACTATTGAATAGTCTATAGTCTGGACTATTGAATAGTCTATAGTCTGGACTATTGAATAGTCTATAGTCTGGACTATTGAATAGTCTATAGTCTGGACTATTGAATAGTATATTGTCAGGACTATAGAATAGTCTATAGTCTGGACTATAGAATATTTTATAGTCTGGACCATAGAATAGTTTATAGTCTGGACTATAGAACAGTCTATAGTCTGGACTATAGAGTAGTCTATAGTCTGGACTATAGAATAGTCTATAGTCTGGACTATAGAATAGTCTATAGTCTGGAATATTGAATAGTCTATAGTCTGGACTATTTTATATGCTATAGTAGACAAGTTCGGAATATAGCCTAGAGTATAGACTATAGTATCGTATATAAAATAGACTAAAGTGTAGACTTTTGTATAGACTATATTCTATACTATAGTATAGAAAATAGAACGGACCATAGTAAATACTAAAGCCTGTACGTCTGCCTGCCCCATAGTTCAGAATGTGACCATAAATTAGAATATTTTTTCTTAATTTAATTTAATTCATGCAGTTTTTCTTGATCTGTCAGTAATTTGTAAATATGTCAAGTATCTCATTATAAAAATAAACAATGTCTATTGATATTCCGAGAACTACAAAAAACAGTAGCTAACTGCAGCAATGGCCAATACATAAGATGTTAATAAGATCATTTAGCTTTAAGGTGCAAGATATTTGATTTATGTCTTTCTAATTTAGCATTAAATCAAAGTTAAAACTAAGAATTTGCAGCAGTTGTTTACCTTGAAGGTAAAACAAACATTTTATAAATGTTTTCAAAGATACATTTCAGTTACACAACTTGCACGTTGAAGAAAAACGTTTATTTTAAGTAATTCTAAAAATTCTTAAAGGGTCTTTAGACAGCATTACCAAAGCAGTATTAAAATAGAGATTTTTAACAAGAATACTTCCCCTGTTTTATTTGTATAATTTTCTATTTTTTCTTATTATTTCTAACTATTACCCAAGATTAGTTCCTTTTTTTTTGCTCAAACATCTTCTAATACCAGTTGTTGTGTGTGCCATAACATTTCCTTTCTTTTTTTTTTGCTGAAGTTTTACTACTTTTAGCTTTGGTCTGCCTCTTATTTAAGCAGTCTTACATATTTATAAACACATGGTCAAAATCGTGCTTTTCTATTCGAGATCTTGGTTATACCATGGATATTTATTTTTCTTCTTTTTTTCCATACAAGTTGCATGAAATTATTGAATGAATACTTAGAATCTTCCTGTTGGAAGACTATAAAAATGTAAAAAAAAACATAAAATAAATAAACAAATAGGAAAAAGTATAATAAAACAACTAGTGGACTCGTAGTGGAGTAAGAGTTTAGATTACATTACACTACACGTTTGTATGTTATGCCAAAAGCCTGTTTTCATTATTTTGTTCTTTTTAAACTAGCAAATTCATTTCATAATGTCGAAAAGGTGGATCTTCCAGCTGCATGTGAGGAGTTTTTTCAAGTTAAGAAAACAGATATGTTATAGTATGAATTCTTATTTTAAAACAAAACAGGCTTAAAACATAACCCATTGAGGGAAAATGTGTTATGTTTTTACTCATTTTCCAATGGGAAAATATAGACTATTCTATAGTCCAGACTATAGACTATTCTATAGTCCAGACTATAGACAATTCTATAGTACAGACTATAGACTATTATATAGTCCAGACTATAGACTATTGTATAGTCCAGACTATAGACTATTCTATAGTTCAGACTATAGACTATTCTTTAGTCCAGACTATAGACTATTCTTTAGTCCAGACTATAGACTATTCTATAGTTCAGGCTATAGACTATTCTATAGTCCAGACTATAGACTATTCTATAGTCCAGGCTATAGACTATTCTATAGTCCAGACTATAGAATATTCTATAGTCCAGACTATAGACTATTCTATAGTCCATCCAGAATGTATACTCTTCTATAGTCCCGACTATAGACTATTCTATAGTCCAGACTATAGACTATTCTCTAGTATAGACTACAGACTATTCTCTAGTCCAGACTATAGACAATTCTACAGTCCAGACTATAGACTATTCTATATATCAGACTATAGACTATTCTATATATCAGACTATAGACTATTCTATAGTCCAGACTATAGACTGTTCTATAGTCCAGACTATAGACTATTCTATAGTTCAGACTATAGACTATTCTTTAGTCCAGATTATAGACTATTCTATAGTCCAGACTATAGACTATTCTATAGTCCAGACTATAGAATATTCTATAGTCCAGACTATAGACTATTCTATAGTCCAGGCTATAGACTATTCTATAGTCCAGACTATAGACTATTCTATAGTCCAGACTATAGACTATTCTATAGTTTAGACTATAGACTATTCTATAGTCCAGACTATAGACTATTCTATAGTCCAGACTATAGACTATTCTATAGGCCAGGCTATAGACTATTCTATAGTCCAGACTATAGACTATTCTATAGTCCAGACTATAGACTATTCTATAGTCCAGACTATAGACTATTCTATAGTACAGACTATAGACTATTCTATAGTCCAGACTATAGACTATTCTATAGCCTAGACTATAGACTATTCTATAGCCCAGACTATAGACTATTCTATATTTCAGACTATAGATTATTCTATAGTCCAGACTATAGACTATTCAATATTCCAGATTATAGACTATTCTATAGTCTAGACTATATTCTACAGTTCGGACTTTACACTATTATATAGTCCAGATTACACTATATTCTTTTTTGAAAATCGTTAAAGTGCAAATAGAATTTGCGTATGAAAGACTAAACTCGTTTAAATTTCTGCTATTGGTGTTGGTATCTATAGTTTATCATCTATAGTTTATGTTTACGGTACTTGGGCCAATTACCCATTTTTTGTTGTTCTACTACAACATCTCTCCAATTTTTCTTTAGATTTTTTTTCTACACATTTTGCAATATCATTAGTTATACTTGTTGTACAGCAACAACAACTTAAATTTTTATATTTTAAAGAACTTTATTTTTTTTTTTGATTAGACAGACAAGCCGAAAGAATGAAAGACTGATAGACAGACAGACACTCTGGCAGTTAGCATGAAAAAAGAAAACATTATTTAACTTTGATTATTTGGGTTGATGTTATATTGAACTTTTTTGTTGTTGTTGTTATTTTTAGTTTTATGGCAAAGTGCTACCTTAAGTGCCATCTCATCCTCTTAGAAATGTTTTCGCCATGATATGAGATTTTTTTGGTTGTTATTGTTGTTGCTGTACATCTATGATTCTACTATTCAAACTTACAATTTGACTTCTTTAAGTCGTGGGGCTTCATTACAAGTGTACTTAAAGTTTCTGTTGTTGTTGTTTTTGTTTTTTGTTATTTCGCGTATTGTATTTGAAATTTGATCAAGTGTTTTGGGAATTGAACCAACAATAACAATAACAACAACAATCTTCTAGCATATGTTTGTCTGCTCAACAATGAAACGTTAAAAAAATCATAGTTTTGTTGTTCCTATACATCATGTGCCTTTGTTTAAAACTTTCTTCTTAGGAGGTTTATTTCTGGTTAGATGTTAGTATTTTATCTAAGTTTAGGTTTTTTTCTTGTTTTCATTTTATATATTAAAACGTGTTCCTGAGATCTTTTATATGAGATAATATCAAATAATAGTAGATTCTTTCTTCTTAGAAAATCTAAAATAAAAACGAAATAAAATTGTGTTTGAAGATTCATTGAAAATATGAAATTTTGATTGCAATTTCTAAAGAAAAAAAACATCAATTGATTATCTGCGGAATAAATATGAAAATAATTGAAAACAATTGAAATTCTTTGGAAAAGACATTTTATGCAAGTGGGAGAGATGTATTATTTTTGTTTATATATTATTTTTAGATTTTCATGGAACGAAAAAGTAGGAAATGTTTGAAATTCGCAGAAGATAATAAAAATTATAAATTATAGGATGTAATCTGAAATTTCATTAGTAAATTCACTGAAATAATTAAGCTTGAAAAATTGATAGGACTATATATCCAATATGCTGCTCTATGAAATGGATATGCGGCCGATTTTTGAACAACAAATATCGAATGTATTTAAACGAAATGCATTCTACATCTTATATTCATTTGTGTTCAGTACCAGTTCCAACTTTGAAGACATTTTATCCAGTTCATACGGATTCCTGCATGAAAGCGTTAGTGTTAAAAATGTCGCTCCCAAGCGAAAGTGATTTGCTATAAATTATTCATATATCAAAGGAAACGAAACTAACCGAATTTTCTTCTATGATCTACAACTTTTGGAATGCATTCGATATTCGAACATGGTCACATGTTCGAATCTGTATAATAGACGGAAAAAGAATCTCACATATTCTATGATTTCCATCAGATTTCCCAAAACGTATTATGTATTATATGTGAAGTGGGTCTCCGGTAAGTTTGATGTAAGTGTTCTATTCTGCCAGACCGGAAGTCGTGCATTGGACTTATAAACTAACTAAATAATTAAATAAATAACTAAGTAGCTAACTAACAAATTAACTAAATAACCAACTAACTACGTAACTATCTATCTATCTATCTATCTATCTATCTATCTATCTATCTATCTATCTATCTATCTATCTATCTATCTATATATCTATCTATATATCTATCTATCTATCTATCTATCTATCTATCTATCTATCTATCTATCTATCTATCTATCTATCTATCTATCTATCTATCTATCTATCTATCTATCTATCTATCTATCTATCTATCTATCTATCTATCCATCTATCTATCCATCTATCCATCTATCTATCTGCCTATCTATCCATCTATCTGCCTATCTATCCATCTATCTGCCTATCTATCCATCTATCTATCTAATGTATGGAATCTAGATGCTGCCAAATGTATGCTCGGCCTTTTCTTGGATTAGATGTGAGGTCCAACCGAGAACGTACCGAATGTGGTACTACTAGAACCGGTAGCACTTAGAGTTAGTATTGTTAACTAAGTGACTATGTATACTTTTCGAAAGCTTTAAAATTTCTGTGTCTATTTCCAGATATCGAACGCCGAATTTTGAAAAAATTTCAGTTTTTTTAATATATATTTGAAAAAGTTTTAACAGCAAAAAGTCGAGGTCAGTTTGTAAAATATGTCATGTAATCTCAAAAAGGCAATCTTTCAACTCTTCTAATTTTGTTTCTAAATAAATATATAACAATTTATGCAAAATTTCCCTCTTTAGAACCATACCTATCGGTCTCTAGATAGAAAAATTATTTAAATAACTAACTCAGATGTTGCCTTATAAAATTCATATATATTTTTCTTAAGACAATTTTAATTAAAATTGTATTTTATTTTTTTGTCTTCTTTTCTTTGTAATAATTAAAAATTTTTATTAATCAATCAAGAAACATTTAAAAAATTTATGTTTCTTTTTATTATGTAGTATTAACAATAAATAAATATGGACTTAAACACCTTAAATATAGAAAAAAAGAAGAAGAAGAAGAAAAAAAGAAGAAGAAGAAGAAAAAAAGTAGTAAACGTTTTAATTTATCGTAAATATGGTTTATTTGACATACCACAATAATACACGTTCTAGCTTATAGCAACAACAACATGTAGTCGTAATGTAATGTATATATTACATGTAATTTATGTACAAATCGAGTAAAGAATACTTATGTATGAGCTATATATGTTGGCTTTTCAATGTATATATATGTATATATTTATTGCTATTATTATAAACTATTAGTACAGTTTATATAGGTGATGTATAGAAGCAAAATTAGCTAACTCTATTTTATGTTTAAAATAATTTTATAATGATATATTTTTCAATTTTTCTGATGCCTGATAGTTGTATAAACATTAGCAAGAGATCCAATGTACAAACAACAAAAATCGCAAATCAATAACAAATTTAAAAAATGGACTTGACAGATTTTGCTTAATAGGTATGGAATGTTAAGGTTAACACATTTTTAAAGAAAATTCATATGTTTTCGAAATTTATAAAGTAAAAGAAATGTATTTTTCAATCTATTTGCAAAACAATAAAAGTAAAGATAACTATTTTTGCTACTAAACCTTTTATATATTCGTGCTTTTATATGCATTTAGACTATGCTGCAAGTTGAATTGAATTGGTTTAACTGGTTTTAATCGATTTAGTTTTTCTTCATGAAGTAAAAAGAAGTGTTTGTTGCACATTATTATTGGATTTTGCCTTTCGATGATGATGTTGATGATAATAATAATGGTGACTGGTGGTGGTAGTTGTGGTAGTGCAACTTTTACAAAAAAAGACAATACTAGAAGAACAAATAATAAAACAAAGACTCAGAGGAAAAATATTTAATTCCATTCTAGTTTTTGTTTTTTTCAATTTCTTTGATTTTTCTTCTTTTGTTTTAAAAATCTTTATATATTTGCTGCTATTTCGCCTTAACCTCATCTTTCGTTTAAATACAAACGTCTCAAAAACAAGTACCGTTCTTATGGTGTATGGTGTACGTTTTGTTTTCAAAACCCCAACCGACACACACGCTAAGAAAACGGTTTAAAACAATAATACTAGTACGTGAAATAGAAGATTACATGCAATAATGGAATTGATATTAAAAAAACTATTATAGAGGTATATAATAGAAAAGGAGTTCATTTCGAGAGTTGCAAGTTTTAATTTGATCTTTCACACTGGATTAAGTAAGGAAATTTTGCAATTTTTTTCAAATGTTTGTAAAATATTGACCATAGTTTGTTTTGACAATTTGCCGCCATTTTGGAAACATACGGATTTCGCACCAAAAAAAGAATCAATTTCATATAACTTGCTCTAAAATAAAACTATTACCAGAGAGAGCGACGTTCTACATCAATGGAAACAGTTAGTAGTCGGGCTAGGCAAGGTCTGGACTATAAGGCAAAACTTCTGAACCACTTCTTTCAAAATAGTTTTCAACAGGAAAGGTGATGGTCTGGCTATATATAAGGAACTCATAATAGAACTTTTTTGATCCCACAAATGGATATTTGAACACCATTTGAACACTTTTTCCGACTTATCGACTTTTTTTGCAAAGTCGACTTTTCGACTTTTTTATAGACGATAGTCAAGTTATCTACTTTTTTGGAACAAAATAGTCGACCTCGACTTTTGACTTTTTTTGACAAAAAGTCGATTGTTCAATTAATCAAAAGTCGATTTATAGAACCCTAGTGAGCATCTTTGAAGACTCGCTTTGTGCATCTTATGACAAATGGCAATTACATTGTTCATAGATTTTACATACGTGCATTCGACATTCAATCGAAATTCTCCTTCCGCGATAACCGGGACAAGACAAAGTCAGAAGCTCTGACCTGCGTTTTCCAAGGAAAGGCTGACGATACATTTGAGAATAATCACACCAAGATATGGGGTCTTTCATCAAGGTAACATGTCCCTGGGTGGGAGTCAACAAAACAAAATTGTAAGATTTGGGATTCTGCAGAATTTACAGTATTGTGTTGATTTTTACTTGATACAGAGTTTGCCGCCGCCAAAGTTCTATGGGAGGCGAATGTCTTTTGACTTGAATTGAATGATATGGACACCAACGATATGTGGTTTCCATAGGACTTTTGAAAGAAAACTTTGGGTTTTAATGGGATCAATTATATCCGCATATATTGCGCATTTTTAAAAAGGATAAAGAAGTTAGTGGAAGTTATTAGAAAATTCTGTGATCATTTGAATCTATGCGGAAGAGTTATTGAAAGTTGGACTTCTCAGGCTTGTTTTATAGTCTGAAGTCAAGATATGTGATATTTTTAACTACTTTATGGTAAAAGTATGAATGTATAGTCGGGCGTAGCCGACCACATTATACCCTACACCAGTCAGTATGTATGTTAAAAAAGGGGGATTATTTAAAAAAATAAAGCCTTTGGTTGGTTTTTTAACTTTATTTCGGAATATTTTTACTTTTTTGGCAAAAGGGGAGTAGGGCAAAATATGGCCCTATCCTTAAAAATGTTGGTGGGGGAGTTAAGTCTTCTTCAATATTATTTATGTAGAATTTAAATGTGTTATTAGTGTTTGTAAGTGAATTTTGACCTTTAAGTCATTTTCTGAAGGGGAGTTTGTATGGGGGATAGGGTCAAATGAAGCCCGATCATTACAAAAATCGGTAGTGTCATTTAAAGTTCTATAAAACTAAGTTTTGTCGACTTTTGCAACCATAATAAATCATTTATATTAATTATAAGCCAAAAGGCACTATTTGGGGGGGTACGGTTGTATGGGGGCTAGTCGAAATAATGGACCGATTTTAACCATTTTCAATAGGTCCTTGGGCCAAGAGAAGCGTGTGTGCCAAATTTCATCCAATTATCTTGAATATTGCGACCTATACCTTGCGCACAAGGTTACATGGACAGCCAGACGGACGGACGGACATAGCTTAATCGACTCAGAAAATGATTCTAAGCCGATTGGTATACTTTAAGGTGGGTATAGGACGAGTATTTTTGTATGTTACAAACATCTGCACAAACCCAATATACCCTCCCCACTAAAGTGGTGTAGGTATAATAGACATTTCAAATGAATATCCCTTAACATCAGCAACGAGAGAGGCCTAGGCGTATTTCTTCAGATTTGGTGTATATACATATGTACAGCCTACTTTTAAACTATATAACTAATTAAAGATCACAAAATATTACAGTTTATTAGACATATAAGGATCCAAATATTATTCCCTAATTACTAAGTAATATGTTCAAATCAAAAATTATTATTAACAGGGTTATGTCAGTAGGGGCAAGTAGTTATCACAACCGCTTACAAGTAATTAGAAAAATATACATCAAATATAGCTTTACGTAGAATATAATTAATGAACTAGAAAGTACTTATTTAACCCATTACTAAAAAGACGTCATTAGACTACTTCTATGTAATCAGAATGATAAGTATTTGTTATTGAAGAGTTTGTTAATAGGCAAATGGTTATAGAGTCATAACTTAGTTTTTGCTGGGAATGATATTAAAGGTTTATTGGAATTAACTTTAGATCGAACTAAACAATATATAGTTTACAACGGATTAGATAACGTGCTGCTTAATGAACGATAAACCCTCCTTGACCATTGATTATGAAATTCTCTAAAAACATAGCCCAAGTTAAATCCGATCTAATATATTAAGATATCTGAGATCGATAAGAATAGAAAACCTGATATTTTTCAGATTTCTTTGGGTAAATCAAAAATTTCTGATTTCATTACTAATCTAATTGATAAAGTTTGTATTATTGAAGTGACATCTGTCACATTGACTTTGACCATTTTAACACTTAAATAACAATACTCTACAACATTATTTATTTATTTTCTAAATGGTTTTTTGTTTATTAAAACAATATTTAAAAATTCACCCTGGAATAAACAAATTTTTATTTATATTTGAATTTGAAATGATTCATACAGATTTATCACAAAAGTAAATTAAAACAGTATTTAAATAAGAAATCTAGTAAATAAAAAAATAAATAAACTTAATTAAAAACAAAACACAATTAAATAATATTAAAAGTAAATAAAATATAAACAAATCAAGGGAATTATTGTTGGTCTACGAATGCAAAGAAATTATTTAAAAAAAAGAAACAATTAATGTAAACAAATCATGTGTGAACGTTATGGTTAAAGGTTATCATTAGAGTTTAAAAACTTTACTTCCACTCCCATGCCCTTTAAAAGACTTAAGAAGTTGGGGGATAATTAAACGAAAATAATATCAATTTCCTGAAAATTTCTGCTAATTTCATTGAAATAAAAAAAAACAAAACAATTTTAAGTTTTTTGACCTTTTCATTAAAAAAAATGTTAATATGAATTTTATCATATGACTTAGAAGAGACACGACTTAATCATTCGTGCATTACATGCCACATAATAATAATGACCAAAAAATACAAAAACACACACACACAGACTATATATTTAAAGGAAAACGACTAGCACATAAAGAACCCTAAATCGTAGGAAAATGTTTTATTATGACTAAAGGCACTCCCGTTTTACAAAACTTTAGCGAGACAACAACACCACCAACGCCGCTCTTATTTACTTTTTGACTTGCACAGCACCACCACCAGGGTTGGTAAAATTGATACTATTACTGAAAGAGTTTATAACCAGACAACTTTTAACAATCGCTTTTCTATTTTTTGGAGTATTATAAACTATTCTATAGACTAGACAATATTCTATAGTAGTTTTTTTATAAATCGACTTTAGAATAAACGAACAATCGACTTTTTGTCGAAAAAAGTCGAAGTCGACTATTTTGTTCAAAAAAAGTCAATAACTCGACTTTCGTCTATGAAAAAAGTCGACTTTGTAAATTAAAGTCGTAAAAAGTCGAAAAGTCGGAAAAAGTGAAAAAAGTCGGAAAAAGCCAAAAACTCGAAAATAGAAAAAAAGTGTAAAAAAGACAAAAACTCTAAAATAGTCGAAAAACTCGAATAAAGTAAAAAATAGTCGAAAATACTAAAAACAAAATCGAAATGTTGAAAAAAGTCGAAAATAATCAAAGAGTAAAAAAATCGAAAAGTTGGAAAAAGTCGGAAAAAGCAAAAAAGTCGGAAAAAGATAAAAAGTCGGAAAAAGTTAAAAAGTCGAAAAGCCGTAAAAAGTCGAAATGTCCGAAAACTCGGCAATAGTAGAAAAAAGTCAAAAATAGTCGAAAATTAAAATAAAATGAAAAAAAGTAAAAAACTCTAAAATAGTCGGAAATATGAAAAAAGTAAAAAAAGTCGAAAATAGTAAAAAAATCGAAATGTTGGAAAAAGTCAAAAATAGTCCAAGAGTAAAAAGTCGAAAAAAAGTTGGAAAAAGTTAAAAAGTCGAAAAGCCGTAAAAAGTCGAAAAGGTCGAAAACTCGAAAATAGTCAAAAATAGTCGAAAATTTAAAAAAAGTGAAAAAAGTCAAAAACTCTAAAATAGTCAGAAAATTCGAAAAAAAAATTAAAAAAAAAAATAATAAAAAAATCAGAATGTTGGAAAAAGTCGAAAATAGTAAAAAAGTAAAAAAAAATCGAAAATTCAGAAAAAGTTGGAAAAAGTCGAAAAAAGGTAAAAAAGTCGAAAAGTCCGAAAAAATTGAAAAAAAGTCTAAAACTCTAAAATAGTCTTAAAATTCGAAAAAACGTAAAAAATAGTCGAAAAAAATCGAAAGAAGTCAAAAAAAATAGTCGAAAAGTAAAAAAAAATTGAAAAGTTTGAAAAAGTCGAAATTAGTCAAAAAGCCAAAAAAAATCAAAAGTCGGAAAATAGAAAAATGCGCTATTTATAAAATACTAAAAGTCGAAAAGTCTAATATTCGACTTTTAACTAAATGAAAAAAAGTCGAAAAATCTACTGACTTTGCATAAAATACAAAGTTTCATTTCAAAGCGAAAAGAATGCAATTTTGTTGTGTTTGAAATGAAAAAAGTCGGAAAAAGTCAAAAAGTTGGATAAAGTCGACTATTTATAAAATACTAAAAGTCGAAAAGTCTAATAGTCGACTTTTAACTAAATGAAAAAAGTCAAAAAGTCGAAAAATCGACTTTGCATAAAATGCAAAATATCGAAATGTCGTCTTTTAACTAAATGCCAAACGTCCAAAAGTCGACTTTTCGTTTCAACTATGGAATCCTATTCTATAGTCTAGTTTATAGATTATCTTCAAGTCCATGGAAAAACAATAGACTCTCTATTGACCAGTCTATTAACCCGTCTATTGACTAAATGGTGTTATATATTGACTTGTCTAATGACTAATCTAAAGTTTTTAAGTATTTTTAACTAAATTTTTAAATTATTTCTGAATTAGTCTATAGACTAGTATAAAATCATAACAGTTTACGATTTTGTTATACTTATTCCCACCAGCAAAAATAAAACGAATTACTACCAAAGGAATAACATTTATTACCAATTCAAAAGTAGCACTACATGAATTAACTTCCAAAGAAGCGAAATGAATCCAATTTGCTGTGTTTAAAGGTCTTTTGTACTGAAATTTTCTCGAATAAACCCTTTTCATTCTGAAGTCCAAAAATTTCCTAAGAATGAAATCAGACGTATATAATTTTTATTCAAATAAAAAGAACATCTCTACTAATGAAATCATCACTTCTTCAGGTTTTTTTCAGTACTTCCATGAAGAAAATTCTACTTCTTTTTCGCTTCTTTGGAAGTTCTTTTTTACAATCTGACCCAAAATGTATACTTTTAAAAGCGCCTTTATACAATTTGAAAATTCCATTTGCCATCCCTGACCACCCGCACAACACCGCCGTTTGTTTTATTTTTCACATTTTTCACAACCAGTTCATAACAACCAAATAAAAATGGCATCAAATTTTGACTTGTCTGAGTCAAAAACAAACATGAAAATAACAAAAGAAAACCCCCCTCTAAAAATAAAAAAATCAACCCAGAACATAGTCATTATAATACTTCCTCTTGAAAAGCGTATTCCGATATGTAAAAGTTTAGAGATTGCAGACAAAGGCAGGCAATTGCATGAGTAATTTTTAATTTCGAGGGAAATTTGGAATTATATTGTAAAAGTTCTTTAGTGTTTAAAAGGGTTTTCCAATAAGTGCTGGTGTTTAATGGAGAACTTTATCAAACTTGACTTTAATAATAAAACTTTTAATCGAAAGGTTTTTTTAAAGCCGATCTAAAGGTAGAGAATGTAGGTTCTAGACACAATAAATATATTACATAATGGTATGGTATTCTAAACTGCAAAAGAATCACACTTGGGTCCTGTTGGTCCCTTAATGAAAAGCAGAGAGAGAAAGGGGAATAGTTTTAGGGTTAAGTAATAAGATAGACAAGAAGTAAAATTTAGAGTCTTAAACCAAGAGTAAATATAGATAGAGAAGAAAGTTAAAGAAAATGTCCGTCCTTGTGGACTATTAAAATGCCATATGGTTTTTAGAACCAATAGCTGTGCCTAATGAAGGCGTTTATATTTTCCAATCTTAGATTGGATAGTTCTGACAGGTCATCGAATAATCGTTTTCCTAAAAATTTTAAACGATAGTCTCCTAACGCAGTGCAGTTGCAGAGAAAATGTTCAACAGTCTTCTTGCATGGTTTCCGAATAAACCGCGACCTGTGATAACAGCAACAAGATTGCTGAGATGAGGACGACACAGTTGCAAGAGGTATGACGTAAGTTTGTTGCCCAGATTTAACCATATCTTCCTGGTGATGATACAAATTGGCTCATTTCGCCATACTCCTTGACAATATATTAAGAAGAATGTCAATCCTTATAGCATGATCCTTGAGAACAGAGACCGTATTTGCGTTGCCAGATGGGATAACAACTTAAGCTAGAAACTAGAACTAACATTTGCTTTCAGATTGAATGTCATACAAACCATATAGAATGGGCAGAATTATTGTTAAGATAACTATTCATCCAGGTTATATCTGAAATACACTCACTACGAAAGTCAACTTCCAAAGAAACTTTATTTTTTTACAACGGAAAACTCAAGACTGAAAGAAGCAGCAACCTTTCCATATACATGGACATGGTTTTGAACAAGGAAAGCATGTTGGATATGATAACTTCCCTCCTGAATTCGGAATTATAATAACTTTTAGGATTCAAAATGAATGAAGTAAATTTGTTGAAAGAAACATTATAATCTTTAAGGATAGTCAAACTGCAATCAAATCTCTGAAAGGTATGTACACTAAAACAATAATAGTTCATAAACACCGGGGATTGAAGAGGCAATTGTGTAGCTGATAAATTGTCTCCATACCCCATTTTAACATACGACTACTTCTTCGGAATCCCGGAATGTATGCATACATTTCATACTTTCATCTGAGAATGTTTCAATTCAATGTCTTTAAAGCTCTTTACATTGGGAAGTCATTGGATCCACTATATTAAATCTCCCTAAAAATTTGGGTGTCCAACAACCCAAATCATTTCGATAGATCGTCTGTCATTTTAGTTGGGCTACCAAGTGAACGTAAAAATTCTATATAACAGGTTTATTAGGAACAACGTGGTAAAAGTCACTGTTTACTTTGTTGAACTAGATTCCGAGTGGCCTGTTGACCAAAAAACTAGTACTGACCTAGTAAAAACTGTCATTACTAGGTAAATGGTTGCAATTGCAAGTCATTATCATGTTTTTATTTGGGACAGCTGATTTAAGACTGACCCGAGTTGTTATAGATGGGATCTCATCAAACGAGTTCAAGATTAAATCAGGGGTACCGCAAGGCTCCTTTCTTTCTCATACCTTATTTTTTATCTTTAAAAATGAACTTCTTTGTCAAACTTAAAACTCCATCTACTATCTTGCGGATGACAGCAATATATTCATTCAATTATAGGCCAATCATTCTAGAGATTGAGGAAATGAGGCGCAATATGAATCGCTTAATCACGACTTGATAAAAATCTCTGAATGGGGTCGTGTTAACAGAGTCAATTTTAACGCCCGCAAGACTTAATGTTGTTCTTTAACACATAAATGCTTGACAGATATTACTTTTCTATCTATATATAAATGGGTGGTGTAAATATTAAGGAAACGGAAACTCTTGATGTTCTGGGCATGAAAATTCAGTGTCGAAAAAAACATTCAATTGTCTCGATTTTTCGTTACGGTGTAAGACATATTTCACTCCATCTGATCTTCCATCCATCTAATACACCACTTATATCCGACCGAAAATGGAATACAACCCTTATATATGGGCCGGAGCTTAGAAGTCTTTTTTGGAGCTACTCGACCGCGTACAGGAGAGGGCGAAGTTAGGGCATCAAACTCTATTGATTCACTGGATCACCGTCACAACTTGGAGTGTATTTCACTGTTATATCGATACTACAATGGAATGTGTTCCTTTGAAATCAGAGAAATTGTTCCCGATTCAAGAACACACTCATTTGTGGTAGATTGGCTAGTGGACCGCATAACACACTATAGGGAAAATTCATTATGCAGCCGTACTGTTCGCATGTGAAATAAACTTCCTGCAGCGGTATTCCCTGCCAAATTTAAATTTAAATCAAATATCCACAAACATTACTCCCTCTATCCTCCTCCCTACAACCTATTTTCCTAAGGCCAACACAATGCTTCGCATAAGTAGGGTTTATAACCTGAGTGCTGATCCAATTAAAAAAAAATTGGATCAAGAAAAGTAGGAATCTTTTGATAACATCTTAAGTATATAGCTCTTCCATATTTTCTGTTTGAAATGGCAACAATTCTTGGATCGCCTAAATTCCTATACACACAGAAAAAAGATTGATTGGAAATCGGCTACTATGATAAATATTTAGTTAAATTAATTAAAATTCTATTGCTGTTATTAAAAATCTGTAAAATTAACAAATTTTCTATATTCAGTACTAAAAAACCATAATTATAATCGAATGGTGGTTTTAACAATTTCCATATCAATAATTTGAACTGAATTGTATCGGTTATTGAATTTTTTCGTAAATTCAGTAAATGAGGCCGATTTTAATTTAGAATTGAATCGTCAGAACATCAAATATTAGTCGTTGCAACCGAAAAATAGTAGAGAGTAAAAAATATTGAGCACTGCAACCAATTATCAATGGAAACATTATTTAAAATTGAATGATGATTAGAGGAACCAAATTCGATGTTCACAACCAATAAGTTGGTGATTTTAGTTGACGTTTATAAAAATATATAAAATAAAATGAATTTATATTTAATATGTTTTTTATCTTCTAATATATTTGTGTTATTTTAGTTGTTGGACAGGATGAAAAGCAAAATTTCCGACACATAAACATCAAATTTTCATCATCAACCATCAACTTATATATCTATATAAGTTTTGTAAGTTTATTCATTCATATTTTATTGTAAATATTTTAAATAAAATTAAATATATTTTAAAATACACAAAATCCACAAATTTGTTTTCAATAAATAATATTTCAGTTGCAAATACCAATAATTTCAAACCATATTACCGAATAAATAACAAAAATAGTTATGTACACCATATATTCAGTTATAGTAACCGAATTTTTCAATAATTACAATCGAATTTTGGTATAGTTGTGAGAACCGACTGAATTCGATTGGAAACAAATTCGGTTATCACAACGAATCTGTTTTCTCTGTGTATCAGGTACTACAAGTGCCTTAGAAATAGTCACTTGTAATTTGCTACACAATGATGTTTCCATGGGTCTTTGGACACTCTTTATCTCTATTACTGCTACTTCTATTTACCGATATTGTGTCCTAAAAACTTCTAATTTAAGCTGAAGCGTACCGCTTCAATACTCTTATTATCTATTCAGATATGTTATGATCCAGTCTGTTTAACTAACCGATGGTGCAATTATGTTCCATTAAAACTTTAAACTACTATAAGCACCTAATAATGAAAGTCATATACCAGGATATCAATTATTTTTAATTTTATTCTCTCTGTTCTCTACAGGTGGTTTTTGTTTTTTGTTTTCTTTGTAAAGAAAATATGCAAAGCGCATATTGGTAAAAGTTGCTTAGACCTATTTCCTTAAGCGCTATGTATGTTGAGAAAATAAATATGGTAATCAGAGTGTTTGACTTTTGCAAAAAAATAACAAAAATCCCTCAAAAGTGAAAAAAAACTTTATTGACGACGATTGACAGCAATTCAATATAAAACGAAATTGATTGATTTATTACATAAAACCAAACATGACAACTCATGATGTGAAATGTTTGAAAAGTAAAGAAAACTAAACTGCAGTTTTCCTCATCCTAACTCTCAGGTTGAATACAATAATAAAATGAAAAATTGAAAAAAAAAGTTTTGAATATTATAATTTCTGCATTCAATAACGATGATATTCATAGTTATAATGTCTCGTCAAAAAAACCACACGCATATACGGAACTTTAAAATCAATATATGAAATATATTTTCTCATATATATGAAGTGAATGAATGATGAGAAGAGATAGATTATGATGATTATGATGATGTGGGCAAATAACTTGAAAATATCAAATAACTATTTTTACTATGATTATGCAAAAAAATTAGAGAAAACTGAAAAAATGTTTAAACTTAAATTGAGAAAAAAAAAATATTTCAAAGTAACGCATTGTAGTTGTAAATTAAAAATTATACAATTCAGAAAAACTATTAGAGTTTTAGCTAGACATAAGGACGGACAGTTTTTATTTACATTTTGGCTATTAGGAGTTTAACCCAACAGCCTTAAACTAATATATATATATATATATATTATAATAATATATATATATATATAATATATATATATAATATATATAATATAATATATATATATATATTATATATATATATATATATATTAATATATATATATATATATATATAATATATATATGTCGAATAGTAAATTATGTTTATTTTTTGTAATAAAAGAAAATTAATGTGAAATTAAATATATAAATAAAATTTATTTAGTAAAAATTACCACCACAGATAATGAACGACATAATAAATTTATTTTATTTATTATTATTGTTATTATGTGCAAGTACTGTGAAGGACAAAACAAACATTACAATGGAATATTTTGTTAACTTTTTTGTAAGTTGTAATAGTTGTAATAAATGTTAGTTTTTAATAAAAAACAAGTAAGAGTTCTATGTATATTCTGCTCCGCCGAATCTTAAAAACCCTTCACAACGGTATATTACCAAAAAGTCCTCTTTAACATCACTTACTTCAGGTTCAACATGTTTAATTTCATATTTCTAGATTCAATATTATAAAAAATAAAAAAGAGTACCTTTTAAAAAACGAAAAAGTACCCAAAACTTCCCTTTTATGGGTTCTCACCTAATTCAGACTCTACGTATCCAATTCAAAAACAAAAAAGTACCAAAAAGTTCTTACGAAATTCCGACTCTACATACTTAATTTCATGTTTTTAGGTTCAATATTACAAAAAATTCCAAAAGTACCTTTGCAGAACGAAAAAGTACCAAAAAATCTTCATTGAGTTGTTCTCATTTAATCCGGGTTCAAAAAGTACTCTTTGAAAAACGAAAAAGTACCAAAAAGTTCTCTTTTAAGGGTTCTCACCTAATTCAGACTATAAATACTTAATTTCATATTTCAAGGTTAAATATTAGAAAAAATTAAAAAGTACCTTTTAAAAACAAAAAAAAGTACCAAAAAGTTAAATTTTACTGGTTCTCACATAATTCCGACTCTACATAATTTCGTGTTTCTAGGTTCAATATTATCGAAAGTTCAAAAAGTACATTTTATAGAACGAAAAAGTGCCAAAAAATTCCCTTTAATGTGTTTTTGTCTAATCCGTGCTCTACATACTTAATTTCATATTTCAAAGTTCATCATTAAAGAAAACTAAAAAAGTACTTTTTGAAAAACAAAAAAGTACCAAAAAAGTTCCCTTTTATGTTCTCTTAATGCCAGGAAATTTCAAAAATTTCTAGAGGAAATAACTTCAACAAATTTAGATTCCAAGAAACACGCCTAGGCTACTACCGGGCTTATCACATTTTGAGAGTAAATACGAATCAAGCCAATTATTAGGGATACCCTGTTTTGAAATTTCCATTTAAGTAATACAAAATCTACTTTCCTGTAAATATTATTGGAGTACATGGTCCCTTTAGTAGTCCTACGTAATGCAGGCTTGGATAATGTTTATTTGTTTAAATATAACATGCCTCATAGCCTGCATAACATGGAATCATGTTGTGGATCAAATAATTCCATAATTTAAACGAGTTTTTGGATTACTCCTCTGTAATTCATGGATGGTAGTCATCATGCATTACAGAGGAGTAGTTTTTTTATTTCCAATTATTTGGATTAGTTTTGGACCAGTCCTAGTACTTTGAGAAGTATTCTTTACACTTGTGTATGTGGGCGGAGTAGTCTCAATTTTTTCCGGGTATTGAATACAGTAGTGGTCTGCATGGATCATAGCAAATAATAACGGCAAGGGCAAGGTTTGTACTAAGTATATGGCGGTAAAAAAATGATCCCCCTTTTTCATTAGCCGTCTAGGTACTTGGTTTTTGGTATCGATTTGACTAGTTAATTTGGGATAAAGTATTCGAGGTATCTTACAAGGTCTTTCGGTTTAAATACATGTGGTTCTTAATTACTCTACACTGTCTTTAATTCAATGAATAAAAGTCTGGGGTTCAGAAACGTAGTTTTTTTTGGAGGAATCCAATTTACAATTTCTGGAATAACATTGCTCTGCAAATCCCAGCAATAATAGAGAAAATATTCTAATGTTTTACTGTTCTACATCTTAAGTTTGTTTTTTAAGTGCCTACTCTCTCGCTTACAAAGGAGACACCGTGGCGAAAGACTTAGAAAGAATTAGAGCCAACCAGGTAATGAAAATCACTGTATTTTTATCTACAATAAAGTTTTGTCGAACTGCTGCTTCTCTTTAGGATCTTTCAAATCCTTTATTTGCGAGCAGTTTGGATTTCTCTATAACATTGCTTTACTCTTCCAGTATTCGGACGGATACCCCCTCAACTGTCTTCTGTTTGTGTTTTTTCTAATGAACAGATTAACCCTGAACCTCTAGCTGGGATTAGTGTCTCACAATTCCCGACAATATATGTCTATAGTAAACAAGTTGTTCTTCATCAGATTATCAAATGCCCGAACTATTTTTGGGACTGAAATAAACGGGATTTTAATATTGAGATTTTGAATATTAACTTCTAGTGAAACAGTCTGGCGTTTTATGAGACTTTCGGCTAGAACATAATAAGTTCAGGTGGTAATAATTTTGATACTGTTTTGAATTCGTCTTTTACTTTTACGTGTTTGATCTTGATATATGTATATCCGTTAACATGGTTATTGTAGTAGTTGTTCAAGCAAATAAGAATCTGAACAACATCTCTTTTATGAGACCGCCTCGATATACACTCCCCAGGGCATGTTATCTAGAAGAAGTTCCTCCATTTTGTTTGCTACTAATTCCGGGGTAAGAGGGTTAGGTGACGAGACTATAAACTGGAGCTATTAAGTATACTCGGCCTTTCTGGTAATGATTTCACGTTGAATCGAAGAGACATAATCTGGTACCACAGGAACTAGTAGAAGAGAGTTTTGAAACATCAAGATTTTGGTATTAAATGCATTCAGTTGCTATCGCGAGTATTCACAGAAGTTTAAGGTTAAAGTTTACCATCGACTTCTCCGTTCAAGAGTTGGTTTATAAGGATTTCTTTTCAGGGCAGCCAAATGAAAATACTCTGAAGTTATCGAACTCAAAATCGTTGCCCGAATTGAAGCCAAGAGTCGTTACTTTCCTGGAAAATTACCTTCAATAATATTTTTCGAAGGCAAACTATTGACATGTGGTTTGTGGCCATTACCTCTTTCATATGACTGTCTTGACCTACTATAGAGCATACTGAGATATCTAGACTGTCCAAATATGTTATCATGTCCGAAACCTGTCGAGCCAATAACCAATTCAAATATCTGTGGCGATAAGGTAATGCTTTGTATTTGATGGAACCAAAAGGGTTATATCTGTTATAAGTTGCTAAAATCGTTCCAGAACATCAGAGGAAAGGGAATCCATTGGTTTGAAGCAACCATTGGTCAAAACAAAAAAACATCATTACAACTCATGACATATTGCTAAAAACTATTTAGAAATACGTGATTGGGAATTTTTGCCTCGACATTCATAAAGTACCTACAGACCTTTTACGTTCAACTAGCATTTGTTCGATCGATGCAGAATGCTTTCTCTGTGTGGTTCGCTTCACTTCAGAACAAAGTAATTGAAATTGCCTTAATTCGTTTTGGGCCTTTAAAGATGAGCAGTTCTTATGGCGCAAAAACCATAAACCTTGTACAAATGTTTCCAATTAACAAAACATTTATCCATCACTGTATTTCCAGCATAAAGGTTTCAATAAAATCAAAACAAAAAATATCATAAAATGCACTGCCAGATATAACATTTTAAAGCCTTTTATTCATTCCACCACTAATGATTGTAACTCTCCAACTTTGCACATGATGTTGGCATTCGAAGTCGTCGATGTTGTCGTTGACTCCATCACTTCTTTCAAATGGAGCGAGTGAGTGAGTCTAGTATATGTGTGGCATAAATCACTTGCTTTAAGGAAATCAAAATTAAAGTAGATACCACCACCACCAGCAGCAGCCAAGACAAGCCAAGCCATATGGAGGTAAGTAGGAAAAGTAGTAGTTTGACATCGTCTATGATGACGATAAAATTGTCAGTATTATTATCTGCGGTTTTCTTAATTTTCCTTCCATTTCAGTTGGTTTTTTTCTTTCTATATGCAAAAAACCACCATGAACTATATATATAGTGCGTTTGAATATGTAACTGGACCAATATAGATAAACCTACAATTCTATGAAAATATATTTGCATTATAAAGTGTGACATTACGAAGTCTATAATGAAGTTTGATTAAGTTTGAGATGGAAAATAGATGTTTAATATGAACTATATGTAAGGGATCACATATGGTGAATTTTATTTGAAATTAATTTAAACGATCGAAAAATTCCATTCTTTCCCCCTTCTCCAAAAAAAACATGTAAATTTTGTTAAAGCAAAATCAAATAAATTTGTAATTATTTCAACCATAAACAACAAAAAAAAAATACGTTGTTAAAATAAAATAAATTTTTTAATTATAACCCTTTTCCGCAAAAAAAAAATATATTTTATTTCAAAATGTGAATCAGAGAATTTGTTATTATTGTTCTTTATTAAGAATTTATGATGTTACGCTTCATGGCAAAAAAGTTATTTTTTTTGTAAAACGTATAAAAACACTTTGATGGACAAATGGCCGGAATTCTAAAACAACAAATTACATAAAATTATTCGAGCATTAAATGTTATTTTTGACGTTCTGTCTATCCTCAATATGATCGATCATTCGATTGATCGTAAGTGTATTATTGACATTTAGCAAAAGTGTAATTTTTCTATAGAAAAATAAACACTTTGAACATTTATTTATGTTTTTTTTTGTTGTGTTAAAAGTAATCACTCGTAAAACTTACCTTTTTATGAGAAGCAATGTGTTGTGTATGATTTTCATCACCTGTAAGAAAAGAGAGAAGAAAAACAATAAGTAATTTATTAACATTTTGTGGGAACGACAATAGTGATCTGTCTGGATTGAATACAAATTATGTAAATTGCCATTTTTAAAGGAACTACAAATGCTACTACTTTTGATTTCTAATCTAATATAAAGTCTGGTCTACAGTCTAGCCCACAGTCCAATTTATAGTATAAGGAGTGAGATCGAAAAATTCTTAACACACGTTTTTCATTACATTTTTCAACCAAAGTATTATTTGATTTTTTTTTGATCAAGTTACCTTTGAAAAACATGTCAGTTATTATGTGTAATGTCAATTATATTAATTTTTTTGTTAATCTGATTAAAATGAGTGACCAGAAAAAAGTGCGTACTGAAATTATTAAATATTTTCAACTAAACCCAACTTGGTCTTACAAAAAGTTGGCCAAGCATACAAAGGTCTGCCGTCAAACTGTTTCCAATGTTATTAAACAGTACCGGGAAAACTTGTCAGTTGATAGAAAACCTGGTTCAGGTAGAAGGAATGGTCCACATGATGTTTCTAAAGCCAAAAAATAGAACGCATTTTCAAAAGAGCTCCCAACACATCCGGTAGGAAAGCAGCTCGGTTAGCTCAGTGCTCGGAATATTTGGTACGAAAAGTTAAAGCTAATGCAGGTTTAAAAATATACAAGGCTCAAAAAGTTCCTGACAGGAACGCTGCTAAAAATTTAGAGGAAATTGAAGTCAAGTTTTATAAAAAAATATTCTTGCTGCATAATGGATGACGAAACGTATGTTCTGGCAGATTTTTCGCAACTTCCAGGCAAAAGTTTTATGTTGCTGATGCTCGAGGGAATGTTGAAGAAAAGTTTAGGACCCAAAAGCAGACAAAATTTCCCAGAAAGTTCTTGGTATGGCAAGCAATATGCAGTTGCGGCAAAAGAAGCCAATCATTTGTTACAACGGGCTCTATAAATACCGAAATTTACATCAAGGAATGTTTACAAAAAAGGCTGCTTCCATTCAAAAGACTTTATAATGTGTCCACTTATTTTTGGCCTGACTTGGCATCCTGTCACTATGGTAAACAAGTCCATGTGTGGTACAAGAATAATAATGTGGTATTTGTACCAAGAGAGGCAAATCCTCCAAACTGCCCGGAGCTAAGGCCAGTGGAGAGATATTGGGCTCTTGTTAAAAGAGAATTGAAGAGTACAAAAAAGGTGTCCAAAAGTGTGGTAGATTTTAAACGGAGATGGACTACATGTTCGAACAAAGTGACAGAAAGCACTATAAAAACGTTAATGGAAGGGTTTCCGAAAAGGGTTCAAAATTTCATCACTATTGATTAAAACTATAAAAATATTTTTTTTTGTAAATTGTAATAATAATATGAATCAAATAAAAAAAAATAAAGCTGTAAGTTTAGTGGTTTCTTTTTTATAAACATATATGTATGTTAAGAATTTTTCGATCTCACTCCTTAGTCTGCAATTCAGTTATAGTCTAGTTTTTAGTCTTATCTATCTATCTATCTATCTATCTATCTATCTATCTATCTATCTATCTATCTATCTATCTATCTATCTATCTATCTATCTATCTATCTATCTATCTATCTAAACAAAAAGATCTCTGTTGATTGAATGGAGGATGTATGGATACAGCAAGGGCTTTGGACCATTACATAGCAATCTATGAAAGAAATCGTTCAATATTTAAAAACTCAATATCCTGGAATTTTCCAATTAGTGTTCCTACAGAAAGTAATATCTGCAATTGTATTACACCAAAGATATACGGTTCTACTCGGTTCGAAAGGCGGACATTAACAGAGAGACCATTTCAAATTATCTCTGTTCAATTTTATATAATTTTCTCTGTAAACACGAGTGTTCAAAATCAAACTCAACTATTAAGTCAAAGAAGACTTCTCGACCTAGTCGGAGTGGAATCACTTCAAGGGTTTGATTGGTTATTGTTGTAACAGTTTGACTATGGCGAATTATTCTTTCCTGGGGAACAAACTTTCGGTTGATACAGCTGTGGCGGGGTTGAAAATCTTTCGGCGAGTATAATTTAGATAGGAACTGGTTTGAGTCGTCATACTTATCGTTCTATTATTACAAACGTATGTATGGGATTGTCTTGTTCAACAATCATTGGGTCGAACGGATTTGCATTTAGTCAAGTTAACTCCATGCCTTTCCTCTATTGCAAGTGCATTTGTTCTTTCATTACACATTATCGCCGAGTTTAAAATCGACCACATATAGCAAAATGTTTTCCGAGTACTGCCAACGAATATTATGAACAAAACTAGTGATTGGGCTACGATATGCAGAATGCAAAATGGAAATTTACTGTAGATCTTTTTAAGACGGTCTGTATGTAGAAATGGTGCAATGATATCACGAATCCTCACTCTAAAGACTTTTTTCATAATACAGCCTAAATAACTCATTAGACCTTTCTTTAACTGGATAAACTTATACCGACTTAAGTCTGGTGAAGAATCTTGGAAGTAATGATCTTCTGGAAATAACATTTCTCATTAACACTGATTGAAAAAATTGTTAGGAATTACGTTCGGTAAACTGAGTTTCTGAAAACTGAACAATTTGTTTGTTTATGAAAATAAGCGCTCGTGTTTATGAAAATAAACGATCGTGGTACTTATTCTGAGTGGACACTGGATTATGAACACATCGAATGTAGAGAATGTGGAGAGGACAGTGAAACTCTGAAGCAATTTCTTTGCCACTTTGTCAGGCATTCGTAGAAGTTAGATCCAAGAATCTTGGAAGTGATGTTCGTCCGGAAATAACATTTCTCACTAACACTGATTGAAAAATTTGCTGGAATTAAGTAAGGAAAACTGAGTTTCTGAAAACTGAAAAATTTTTTGTTGTTCATGAAAATGAGCGTACAACCTAGCTTAACCATATTGTAATACCAAATAAATTTCATTTCATTTAAAGGCAATAACTTCTAACATTCCTTCATTTCAATTCCCAAATGACATCACAATGATAAATATTAAAAAAAAATATGTATATAAATTCCTAAAATACAAATCAGCAATATTCATGAACAAAATAACAATTTAAGAATAAACAAATATCCACAAATGCCATTTGAATATTAAATTTGCGTTTTAAAGAGACCATAAATTAATTAGTAAAAAATGACCGTTAAATGTCAATTAGTTCAAAAAGTAACTAATAAAAATGAATTTGTTTGTTCAAACTCATAAAAAAATTTAAATTAAATAAAAAAAATCAACAAACGGTCACCACATGTTCTTTCAACAAAGTTTGTTTGAAAGAACAACACACAGTGGGGTAGAATCGATTTTTTTTGGAAATAAATCTGGCATTTTTAAACGGCTGATCCGATCGGGATAAAATTTGGCGTGAGCATAGCCAAGGAGTATTCGAGTTTAAGTTTTGAAGATGAACCCTTCAAATGCCCCAGGGACGGCGCTGTGGCGGCTCAAAGTAGGGTACCTTAGACATGTAAAATTTTTAAACTCGTGCTCCTTAGCTACGCTCACGCAAATTTTATCCCGATCGGATAAGACGTTTAGAAATGCCAGATTTATTACCAAAAAATTTCGATTCTGCCCCACTGTGCAATATAATTTTAAGAAATTCTTAAAAAAGCAGCTGCTAATGTTAGAAAATCTTGTTGAAAAAAGGGAAATTTAAAATATAAGTTTAAAATACTCATACAACAGACTCTGTGGGATCTGTCAGAATTTCTATGGAAATTAAAGAGAAATAAAAAAGACATTTAAATTTAACTAATCTGTGGCGCTGGTTTATAATGAACTCATAAATTGAGCACATGTTCATTCATAATTTTTTTTTTTAAATTTTTTTCAGTTGAAAAATATTTTTAAGCTGCGCTTGGTGGATTTTAGAGTGTTTTTTTTTTCATCAAAATAATTATGTTTTGAAATTAAACATTATAGAATAAATAACAAAACTAAAAACTGAAACTGAAAATTATATGTTTATAATTACACCATATGAATTTATCTTGGTAAAACTTAAAATATCAACCTCTAACACTTCCATTAGGTTACACACATACACACATACATTCGAAATTGTTAATTGCAGTCATTAAAACAAGACTACATAAACACCAAACAACCAACAACAATAGAAATTTTCAAAAAAATAAAGCGTTAAAAGTCAAAACTAGAAAATAGAAATGAAAGCATGCAGTCAGATCGTAAGACCGACAGTTAGCAGAGCTGAACATAAAATTACATATACACAACGACAGACAGATGGACGCACAGACATTGAGTCTATCAACAAATATAAAACAGATTTACTCTCTTATATATGTAGGTTTAACTATTATTTTTTTTCAATTCGTAGTATTAAAATGTCAGTAAGATCAACAGCAGTCTTCTGTTGCCAGAAGATCGTTTGTAGTACTATATTTACAACAGTTATAGCTAAAAGATTAGATACGTTGTGTTAAAGCTTAAATAACACATTTAATATGCTCCAATTATTTAAAGTTTTCTGTTAATAGTTGAAATAAAAGAAAACTTCAAAAGTTTTATATAACAAAAATGGTGTAGTTTTAATATGGGGAATAAATCTGTTAATAGGTCACAATTAACAAGATTTTAACAAATGTTAAGATCATAACAAAGGTTGTGACAGAACAGAACTGAAACTAAACTAGAACTGAACTAGAACTGAACTAGAACTGAACTAGAACTGAACTAGAACTGAACTAGAACTGAACTAGAACTGAACTAGAACTGAACTAGAACTGAACTAGAACTGAACTAGAACTGAACTAGAACTGAACTAGAACTGAACTAGAACTGAACTAGAACTGAACTAGAACAGAACTAGAACTGAACTAGAATTGAACTAGAACTGCACTAGAACTGAACTAGAACTGCACTAGAAATGAACTAGAACTAAACTACAAGTGAAGTAGAACTGAACCAGAACTGAAATAGAACTTACCTAAAACTGAACTAGAACTGAACTAGAAGTGAACTAGAACTGAACTAAACTAGAACTAAACAAGAACTGTACTAGAACTAAACCAGAACTAAACTAGAACTAAACTAGAACTGAACTAGAACTGAATTAGAACTGAACTAGAACCGAACTAGAACTAAACAAGAACTGAACAAGAACTGAACTAGAACAGAACTAGAACTAAACTAGAACTAAACTAGAACTGAACTAGAACTGAACAAGACTGAACAAGAACTGAACTAGAACTGAACTAAAACTGAACTAGAACTGAGCTAGAACTGAACTAGAACTGAACTAGAAATGAACTAGAACTGATATAGAACTAAACTACAAGTGAAATAGAACTGAACCAGAACTGAAATAGAACTAAACTACAAGTGAAGTAGAACTGAACCAGAACTGAAATAGAACTGAACTAGAACTGAACTAGAACTGAACTAGAACTGAACTAGAACTGAACTAGAACTGAACTAGAACTGAACTAGAACTGAACTAGAACTGAACTAGAACTGAACTAGAACTGAACTAGAACTGAACTAGAACTGAACTAGAACTGAACTAGAACTGAACTAGAACTGAACTAGAACTGAACTAGAACTGAACTAGTACTGAACTAGAACTGAACTAGAACTAGTACTGAACAAGAACTGAACTAAAACTGGACTAGAACTGAATTAGAACAGAACTAGAACTGAACTAGAACTGAACTAAACTAGAACTAAACTAGAACTGAACTAGAACTGAACTAGACCTGAACTAGCACTAAACTAGAACTGAACTAGAACTGAACAAGAAATGAACTAGAACTGAACTAAGAGCGGTACTACTTATACATCTAGTCATGCGGGAATCCTCGACTATTGCTTGAAATCTGTAAAGTGAATATGATACTTCGACATTCCGTCAAACTTGGCTAAGTGGTGGTATTGAAGTCGTAATAAATCTGGCTAAGTACGGTGCTGTTGTCGTGCAAGAGCATCTCTAAGAAGAGTGAGTAAATGTTGGAAATGTATGCGTCACCGTCAAAAATGACAAGCTCCCCATATAATCTAACATCGATTTCCGATACAGTGCAATATTTTTCCAAATTAAGATATTTCACTTCCACTTTCAAACCATGACTATGAAAACATAAACTTTAGCGTTAAAAACTATGTAATTAAGTGTTACAAGCCCAATAACTATAAAATAGTACATTTACAATAAAATGTATAAATAATATACCAAATGTCAGTTTATCCGACACTCAAACTTGCACTAACAACTCACATCAAATCTAATACACATTACAATAACTATAACTGACAAGTTTCGGTATAAATAGTTAACCGCACGGTATAGTAAAATAAAGAGAGAAAATAATAAAATTTATGATTACAAATCTATGAAAAGAAAAGCGTTTCGATTACATACGCTCGTTCATTCGCAACATTTACTACAACTACACCCAACGCCAGCACAACAGTTTACCTTGTGTATTGTCCGCCGGTATTTTTTCAGTTTTCATTTCCGTTATTATTGCAAATTTCAAATATAATTTCATACAATGTTTCATTTTTTATTAAATTTTTATTTTATGCTATTTTATTTTATTTGTAATTTTCTTAATAGTGAAAAAGTTAATTATTGCATGTACATTTTAATTTTATTTCAATTCATTTTATTTAATTTCATTAAAATTTAACTGTTAAATGTTGCACTCTTTTCGTTATGTTGGCTGTTTTAATAGGGGTCTTAATGAAAATTCATAAACTTGCCCCGTTAGTTTGAGGTATTTCTTCTCGTTTTTAATTATAATAAATTGTTATCGATTAAATTGAAAGCCATTAAATTTTAACTGTTTTAATTTAAGACACATACATTGTTAGGTTAGCAACCAGTGTCGACAATGTAGCACTTTTAAGGAATTTGATTAGAAAATACTTATAAAAACTGTTTAATTTTTAGAGGATTTTCACTAGAACTAGAACTGAACTAGAACTGAACTAGAACTAAACTAGAACTAAACTAGAACTGAACTAGAACTGAACTAGAACTGAACTAGAACTGAACTAGAACTGAACTAGAACTGAACTAGAACTGAACTAGAACTGAACTAGAACTGAACTAGAACTGAACTAGAACTGAACTAGAACTGAACTAGAACTGAACTAGAACTGAACTAGAACTGAACTAGAACTGAACTAGAACTGAACTAGAACTGAACTAGAACTGAACTAGAACTGAACTAGAACTGAACTAGAACTGAACTAGAACTGAACTAGAACAGTACTAGAACAGAACTAGAACAGAATTAGAACAGAATTAGAACAGGACTAGAACAGGACTAGAACAGGACTAGAACAGAACTAGAACAGAACTAGAACTGAACTAGAACTGAACTAGAACTGAACTAGAACTGAACTAGAACTGAACTAGAACTGAACTAGAACT
>NC_060950.1:27678352-27719624 GCF_022045245.1 Lucilia cuprina | reverse complement strand
CTGAACTAGAACTGAACTAGAACTGAACTAGAACTGAACTAGAACTGAACTAGAACTGAACTAGAACTGAACTAGAACTGAACTAGAACTAGAACTGAACTGAACTGTTAAATTTGTAAAAAGGTTTGCACTACGTTTCAATTAAAAACGCTTAATTCGAAACCTGTAACATTCTTTTTTAATTACAATCAAATTTGTTAAAATTTTATAAAATTTTAAACAATTTTTTTAAAATGTTTAAAATTTTTTATGTTTTGTTTAGTATTTGAAAGTTTTTGTTGTTAACATTTTATTAATGTTGATTTGCAATATGTAATGTTTATATATATTTTTATTATATTTTTAATTTTATCTACTGTTTTTATTCACCATAATTATACACCAATGAATTGTACAATTGTTAAATGTAAAATGTGTTTACAATTACAGACAGACATCTATAAAATATTTTAAACTTCATTCCATTCATACAACGCGAAAGACGCGCTCATTCACTCAAGTCATTCATTCGACAAACACTTTGGAACGCTGGTGGCTAAAACAATTAACCCAAACTATAAACTTATCCATCCAATCATTTTGATCGTTTTAAACTTTATTTTATTTTTTTGCTGGTATTTATTGTTTGAGAAACAATATTACGATTTATTTTGTTTTTTTTATCTTTCTTTAATGTTTGAACTTGTTTTCGTTCCGCATGCTTAGAGCCAGGCATGCACAGCTAGTAAATTTTCAGTTTATTAAACATCCATCATCCATTCAACAACAATCTAGTAACAGCACAGCAAACACCACAAATAAAAATAAAAAAATTGTTAAATATAAGATGTTTGTGGTGTGTTGCAACTTGCTGTTGTTGTTGTTGTTTGTATTAAGAAATTTTAGAATTTAGTATTTTTATTTTATTGCAAAATATTGATCGATTGAAGTGATGTATGAAATAAACTAAGCATACAAAGTAAACTAGTTCACAACCCTGCGGGAAAGTTGTATTAATTGATTTCAACAAAAAAAGAGAATGTGTCACTTAACCAGCTTAAATGATGTGACAATTTTTACCTATTTTAAAAGTTTATAAAAACCATTTAGTCACAGGAATTCCTGCGTCTAAACAAAGCTGGATTCAACGTTCTAATAGTCCATCTTATTTAAGGAGTTGGTTTTACAGGCCATATCAGACTATAGTCTTCACTATAGTCCAGTCTATGGTCTTGACTATAGACTACGCTATAGTCTTGACTATAGACTAGGCTATAGTGTTGACTATAGTATTGACTATAGACTAGACTATAGTATTGACTATAGACTAGACTATAGTATTGACTATAGACTAGACTACGATCTTAAATATAGACTAGACAATAGTCTTGAATATTGACCAGACTATTGTGTTAACTATAGTCCAGCCAAAACTATAGTTTTAACTAGACTATAGTCTTGACTATCGACCATTGACTTTAAACTTACTGTGTACTAGACTATAGTTTTGAATATTGACCAGAAATAGTGTTAACTGTAGTCTAATCTTCACTGTAGACC
The DNA here is from genome assembly GCF_022045245.1 of Lucilia cuprina. Classification (NCBI taxonomy): domain Eukaryota; kingdom Metazoa; phylum Arthropoda; class Insecta; order Diptera; family Calliphoridae; genus Lucilia; species Lucilia cuprina. Next base: position 27,718,085 of record NC_060950.1, on the reverse strand, counting down.
AAATTAAAATCAAAAACATAGTCTTAACTACTGAACAGCCTATCATCTTGACTATAGAATAAAGTCTTGATTATAGACCATACTATAGTCTTGGCTAAAGACCAGACTACAATCTTGACTATAGAACAGACTATAGTATTGATTATAGACCAAACTATAGTCTAGATCAGACTATGGTCTTGACTATAGACCAGATTATAGTCCAGACTATAGATCAGACTATAGTCTTGACTATATATCAGTCTACTGTTTTGACTATATATAAGGTTATTCTTGACTATGACCAGCCTATAGTCTTGACTATAGACCAGTAAATAGTTTTAACTAGAGATCAGTCTATAGTTTTGACTAGAGACCAGTCTACAGTTTCGACTAGAGACCAGTCTATAGTCTTGACTATAGTCCAGACTATAGACCAGACTATAGACCAAACAATAAACGTTACTATAGACCAGACTACACACCAGACTATAGACCAGACTAAAGACCAAATTATAGTCTTGACTATACTATAGACCAGACTATACCCTTGACTATAGACCAAACTATAATGTAGAACAGACTATAGTCTTGATTATAGACCAGACTACAGTCTTGACTACAGACCAGACTATAGTCCAGACTATAGACCAGACTATAATCCAGACTATAGATCAGACTATACTCTTGACTATAGGCCAGTCTACTTTATTTAATATAGACCAGCTTATGACTAGACCCAGTCTCTAGTTTTGACTAGACACTAGTCTATAGTTTTAACTAGAGACTAGTCTATAGTATTGACTAGAGACTAATCTATAGTTTTGACTAGAGGCCAGTCTATAATCTTGACCATAGACCAGTCTATAATTTTAACCATAGACCAGTCTATAGTCTTGACTATAGACCAGTCTTTAGTATGGACTATTCTCCAGTCTACAGTCTTGGCAATAGATCAGTCTATAATCTCGACTATAGACCAGTCAATAGTTTTGACTATAGACCTGTCTATAGTATTAACTATATACCAGTCCACAGTCTCGGCTATAGACCAGTTTATAATATTGACTATAGACCAGTCTAAAGTCTTGTCTATAGACCAGTTTGTAGTTTGCATTTCAGTATACAGTGCTGACTATAGATCAGTTTTGACTGAAGATCAGTGTTCAGCATAGATCAAAAGATTAGTTTTGATTTGGGATAAGTCTTGACTATAGATAAGTTTTGACTATAGATCAGTCTTCATACTCACGACTGATCTTTAGTCTTTAGTCTTAACAGTAACAGAGGGACAATATTTCAAAGTTTATATTATAAGAAATGATTAGGCTCTTTTAAAACTCTTGCCACACTTAACAGTACCATGATATAATCGAAATCAACAGATGGCCTACTATCTTCTTGGACATTACTTGAAACACTTGAAAATATCAGCGATCAATAAAAGAAAGAGCTCTTCTTAAGCCACAAACTGACAGATCATCTTTTATGAATTGAAAATTAAACTTTTTACCACCCATTTGACAATTATTTAATTACATACATTGTATTTTTTTTGTTGATAGGGTCTTTCTCTGTTATTTGTTTATACAATCAATTAACAAAAACCGTTATTTTATTATGTCATAAAAAACAATATCAACTTATTTCATTCGCCTTAATTTATGATCGTTTCTTCTTTTTCTTTCAATTTGGCCATCTGAGAAAATTCAGAGATAAAAATATAAAATTTGAAGAAGAAAAAAAAATAATAATTAAAAAGCAATTAAATATTTGTTTATACTTTAAAAGACAATAATAAAATAAATTATAAACCAAATAAGACAATATAAACATAATAAGTTAAAGTTAACAATGATGACAAGACCGACAGAGAGTCATAAATATTTATTCAAGTGTAGTTTTTGTTTCTACTCATATGACGTCTACAGCGAGAGTAAGTCTTATATTAAACTTTAATTTGTTATTGTTTGTTTTTGGAAATTTTATTTTAAAAATATCAGCAAATTTTATTACATTTTAATGATTTTGTTGTTTTTTTTTTTACACAGCAAGAAATATTATATTATAGATTGAAGTTTATTGTTTTCATTTCAATGTAAGAAGATAATGGAACATTTAAGTGGCTGTGCCCGGAAACGTTATGTAATCAACAACGAATCGAGCTCAAATCAAGAATAATATTCTTGAATAAAAATTTTCTTTTTTAAGCTTAAAAACGATGTAAAGTTTCGTACTTGGTTTAAGAAAACCTGTACATAGAGGACAAAAGAAATATACACGCTTGGTACCAATTTGACAACAAAATGTTTATAATTTTTTAATAACATTCGTTGCCAAATAATATAAATACGTACGTTAACAATATGTTGTCAACATTGCAATAATTCGTTGTTGAATTCTAAATTATATACAAATTCGTTGTCTAAATGTTAACAAATTTGGAAATTTAACAACGAATTGTTGTACTTTTGACACTACTCCGTATTGATTTTAATACATTTTTTTTTGAGTGTATAAAGATGTTAAAAATGTTAAATATACAAAAAAAAAATAATAGATGATAGAAATAATACCTAAAAACCACAGCTAAATTTATATATCATAATCCCCCAAATGTATGGCAAAAATTTCACATCATGTCAGAAAAGGTGACTACATTTCTTTAAACCCCAACAAAAAAAGGTTAATAAAAAACTACCAAAAAAAATTTATGATCATTAATCATAACAGAAGTCTCTTAAGCTACAAAGATCACTAGTTCGTAGACATTAGTAGTCAGCATTACAAACGATTTATACAATTAACAAAATTATAAAAAGCGAAACCAAAAGCATTTCTCTGTATATGGTTGTCAAGAAAATGGTGAATTATTCTTGAAAAGTAACTTAAATGGAGAGAATATTAACTTTTTTGAACTACATATTAAGGGGATTCATACGGTCGTCATAAAGTTATATGTATATCATAACAATAATAAGTCGGAAAATTCATATTCGAGTCAGCTGATACAAAAAAACAAAAATCTGAAATAATATTCGGTTTGTGCAAAAAAGTTAGTTAGGGAACAACTCTAGCGTAAGGGCGGTCTGGCTTGTGTTTGTTGCCGAGCTTTCGACAGAGTTACTTTACACTACCGCATTTATTTATATATAATTTATAATTATAATCATTTTTAAGTAATGCGTTGTCTTCATTAAACGAATAATTTCGTTTTACCGAGGGGTTATGTTTTTTACTGATGGAGACCATAAAATACTCACGATATGACCTGGTGAAAACCTTTTAAACTCAAATTTATACTAGTGGAGATCATTAAAACTCAAACTTATTTCTGGTGGAGACCAAATAATGCGGTGCTCCAACTTCCCATGATATGAAGGTGTAAGTCGTTTGGTAGGGTTTCTCCGGGCAATCGTAAACTAATTAATGCCCCCAAAAAATCTCTTATTATTTAAAGACTTTTTTAAGGCGCAATAAAAAAATTTTTAAACTATCATATAACTTTAGTATTTTATGACAATATGACTTGATAGCACACCTGTTATATTTTTAAAAGGAAGGGTTCTCGAGGTAGTTAACCTGGCGAACGCAAAACCATTCGACGAAACGAAAGCTGAATTAAAAATATTGCTGGGAGAATCTCATAAGGCCTTCTGTAATAATGAAAAGGTGGGTAGAACAACAAAGATACTATTAGGTGACCCCAATAAGAGGAAAACAACAAATCTCATCAAAATGAGGGGACACACAAGATGATTTAGATGAATTTAGATCATGTGGAGAGGACAGTCAAACTCCAGAGCCCTTTTTAATGCCAGTGTCAGGCATTCGTAGAAGTTAGATCCAAGTATCTCGGGAGTGATTTTATTGCGGATATTCTGGAATATTGAAAGATAATAAATTTTTGAAAAGTACACTAGGCTGATGGTGTAATTCTTCGGATTTAATGCAGCACACAAAGAGAAAAAGAAATATATACGCCTGGTAGCAAATTGACACCAAAATGTTTATAATTTTTCAATAACATCCGCTGTCAAAGTATACTATACATACTAAGCTCACTATTGACAAGCAATTCGTTTAGACAACGTATGTGTATAAAATATAGATTTCGACAACGAATTGTTGCAATATTGACCACGTTGCGTTGTCTTTTTACTGCACAAACGGAGTTGTTAACTAGATTTTATATATATATATGAGTACGCTTACAACTTAACTGCATCGTTTTTTCTTATGATCTTTCTTTTTCATCGATGATAATTTCTACCGTTAGTTCGGCTCTATGATTTATGTTATTCGTGTAAGCTTATTGCTTTCGGACTTCAACGTCCCAACTATGGAAAGTCAAAGTACGGATGCAGAACAGATTAACTAACATTGATGACTTAGAATCTACAAAAGAATAATTCTTTCAAGATTTTCTCTTACGAACATTCTCGGACGTTGAGGATGTTCCTTGCCAATGTTCTCTGTTCCGTGGCGAATTGTTAACGTAATTAATTATGACCAATTCAACATTTTTACTATAAAAAATAGCTCTTTATAATGATTTCAAGTTAGTGACTGAATATTTTGAGATTATAGGGCTTGCTCTTGATATATAGTGAGATTATTGACAGAATTGATCGCCCTCAATTCATTTATACAATAAAAATTGAATGAAGAATAGCTCCCTTTTATGATTTCGAGTTAGGAACTGAGTATCTGAGAATTGTTAAGCTTTCTCTTAAAATCGAGTGAGATCAATGCCTAAAAGTAATGTTCACTACAAAGGATTACTATTTTTACCCTTCACCACTTTAGTGGGTAGGGTATAGTGGGTTTGTGCTGATGTTTGTAGCGAACAATAATATCGGTCCAACAATCACCTTAAAGTATACCAATCGGCTTAGAATCATATTCTGAATCAATTTAGCTATGTCCGTCCTTCCGTCTGTCTGTCCATGTAAACTTTGTATTCAAACTAGAGGTAGCAATTTTGAAGATAATTCAATTAAATTTGGCACATGATCTTTTAGGGTACCGTAGACGAAGCCTATTGAAAATAGTTAAAAACGGTCCATCATTATTTTACCAACCAACTGAACCCGCTAAATAGGTCTTTTAAGTTTTTAATTATGTTTAATATACTCGCATGTCGACAAAAAGCTGCAGTTCTTTACTGGCCTAGATGACCCTCATGAACTTTATAATTATAGGGCCTCATTTGACCCTTAGCCCCCATAAAAACTTTACTTAAATATCCACAGTTTTATTAACCAATGAATGGCTTAAGTATATCTGAGGCAAGGTACAATTCAATTTAAATGCTTTATTATGAAAACTAAATCACATTTTATTCGTATACAGGTGTAGGGTATTATATGTGATCGGAATCGTCCGACTATAACTTCTTACTTGTTTCATAATGAAATTTGTCTGTGATCCAGAAATATTTTTGATCAACTATTGAACGATCATTACATGTACCGTATAGAATAATTATAACCATTTGGAGATCTTTTCTAAAGATTTTAATTATTTTATTAAATACTTGTTAAAACTTTAACTTTGAAAACAAGATTTACACAAAAAATTCACATTTTTAAAAATCTGCAACTAACACTTTGCACTTTTTTTCATAAAAATCTCCGAAATTAACCTTCAAATGTTACGCATCAGATATTTTGTATTGTTTTAAACATAAAACAATAACATTTATAAATAAAAACAATTGAAAATTAAACATTGATCATGAAAACAATAAAGTGGAATAATATTACAAAAAAAATAAAAAAAAAATATGAACTGTTTAATTAAATTACAGAGTAAAAGAAGAAAAAAAAAACTGCAGACAACGACTGGCCATAACCCAAAATCAAGGTCATCTATTGGTAAACATTTAAGTAAATATATAGAGCCAATTTTATAAAAGCATTTAAAAACACTTAAGAAAAAAAAACTAAATACTTTTTTTCTCAACAAAATAAACTACTTAATAATTGTTAAACAAAAATAATCGTGAATTTTGCGCGGTGGTAAGTATTTGCATTGGAGTGCGCGTATAAGTAATTTATTGTTTGTTTTTCCATTGAAAAAACATTGTTAAAGTTATTAACAAAAAAACTAAAACTTGGTGTATATTATTTATTGCGATTCTTTACAAAATGCCCATTATTAAAATAAAACTGGTTTGAAAAAAAAAACGACAACTTAAATAACGAGACAATTAATAAAGATTTGAAAATACTAAACTCACGAAAAATAAAAATTGTTACCATTACTACAACGAATATTACAAAGTCTGAAATGAATTGTTTAAACATGTGTTGATAATTGTTTTCTTTAAAATTTATAGTTGTATAGAGAAAACAAGGTAAAAATTGTATTAGAAATCAGGTGAAACGAATTGAAAATGAGCTACAATTAAGTTGTAAGAAATTGGTCGAAAAGAGTTAAGTTGTCTCTTCTAATGTGCCGATCGCAAGTTTATCTTTAAGGTAGTTAACAAAACAGTTTCTCTAAAACTGTGACTCGTCGCTGTTGAAAAGCACCGGAAACAGCTAAAATATTTTATAGTTGTAGGTCCAACTTTCAACGAAAGTTGTCTATGATCAATAACATACAACGATCTTCAATGTCGATCGGATCTTTAACAGTTGTATTTTCAAGCTCCAAAGACCGGTCACCCTGAACAAAAAACATTATTTATAGTCAATTACTTGGATCTCAATATCAATTCCAAAGACCCGTCACGGGGAACATTATTTACGGTCAATTACTTGGATCGCAATTGGATCATATAAGTTTGTACTTCCAACTTCCATTCTCTGAATTCGTTTATATAAAATCTGCAACATTTTGAGTTCTTCTACTTGTTAAAATTTCCAATTCTGGACTCAGTGAAGTGGAGTATCATTTTCTACCACTAGGTGAACAACCTCTGCGTTTGTGAGACTTTCAAATTGTACAATTATTGTAAATGGTTCTATCGTCTAACAACTCGATGTATTTAATCCCTTTTCAAAAGATTTCGCTCTCAAGAATGATCATTATCCCTCGATGGATTCACCGACCAAAGACAAGTCTTTCAAAGCCTGTCTCTTTGCAGCAGAAATGATATTAGTGATATCAATAAAGAGGACCTGATCGTTGTTCTTCGTTTGCTTGTGAAAATAACCATTTCTAAGATCAGTGAGGTGTAATGATTAACATGATCGCGTTTCTTGAGGTGTGTAATTTCACGATCGTCTTTTTCAACCGCTAGGTGATAAAACTCTGCCTTTGAGTGACTTGCGAAGTGTATGATCTTTAACAAATCATACTAACCAATCTCTTTTCCAAAAATGTCCTTCTCATGAATAACACGTAATCATTGAAGTCAACATCGATGCATTCCTCGACCAAAGACAGGGTTTTGGTCGATAAACTTTGCTCAAATACTCAAATTTTTCAAAATATCAACAGCTCACACATCAGTAACAATAGAACCGAGAGAAGAAACCAAAAATGTCATCAGCCTATACAACAGAGCTTCTCGCGAATTTGGATTTTTTAAGAACTTCCACAATTTAAGATTTCTCAAACCTTAAACTACATGGTGCCGGACGTATAAAGTAACATACTCGGGCCGGAAGCACTAGAATCTTTAGGAATTTATAAGGTTACATCTCAAGTGTTGCCTTATGACGCAGAGAATTGAAGTCTGTTAATGGAAAAGGGTGGTCTTTAGAAGGCGTTAGTTAGATCAGTTGGATTTTTAACTCTGCAAGTCGAATAACAGATACAAAAGTTATATCGCAACGAATGATTTAAATCAAAATCGAATTTTCATAATAGCCTACTCGGAAGACATATTTAAGATTGGAGCTTTGAAACTCTTCTCAAAGATGTAGCCCCACTAAGTAGACAAAGTGATGTGCGTTTGAACTACTCACATATCTCTCTGTATGTAAGTGGAGTAGAAATACCTTGGGAGGTTCGAATGGAGGAGTTACAACAGATTATGATCATCTCTGAAGTGCAACTGCAACTAAGTAGGATTGAGCAATCGTGAGCAGTGACGCTCATGGTGTGTCCAATTACGGGGGAGACAACTTTTGTTATTGTCCTTATTCGGGCACTATTACTCTAAATCTATGAAGGTTTTTCAATCGGTCTTCTGAAGACAACACATAAGTGTCTTTTAAAACTCTTCAACCTTAACTAGAGTTGACGATAATTTCTGGTAAAGATAAAGACCTCAACTGCCCCTAATAAACGCTAATCAAGAGACGAAAACTTATTTTATTATTGACCCTGAGCACCATTACACGAAGTCCAAAAGATTTCAGGAACTATAGTTTGAAAGTATTTTCAGTAATTTTTATTAACAAAATAAGTAAGAAGTTATAGTCGGGCGAGGCCGACCACATATAATACCCTACATCTGTATACAAATAGAATGTGATTAAGTTTTCATAATAAAACATTTAAGTTGAATTGTACCTTGCAACAGATATACTTAAGCCATTTATTGTTTAATAAAACTTTGGATATTTAAGTAAAATTTTGATGGGGTCTTTTTATAGCGGCCAGGGGTCAAATGAGACCCCATAATTATAAAGTTCATGAGGGTCATCGAGGCTAGTATAGAACTTGGTTTTGTAGCTTTTTGTCGAGATACGAGTATATTTTAAATTAAAATGAAATTAAAAGCCCTATTTAAGGTGTTCAGTTTTAAGGGGCCTAGGTGAAATAATGGACCAATGTTAACTATTTTCAATAGACTTCGTCTAAGCTTTGTCTAGAAGATCATGTGCCAAATTTCATTGAATTAGCACCAAAATTGCGACCTGTAGTTTGATTACAAGGTTTACAATCCCTATTCTGGGGTACAGTTGTATGGGGGCCAGGTGAAATAATAGACCGATCTTAACCATTTTCAATAGGCTTCGTCCTTGGGACAATAGAATATCATGTACCAAATTTCATTTAATTATCTTCAAAATTGCGACCTGTAGTTTGATTACAAGGTTTACATGGACGGACAGACAGAGAGACGGACGGACATAGTTAAATCGACTCAGAAAATGATTCTGTTATACTTTAGGGTGGATATAGAATCAATATTATTGTGTGTTACAAACATTAATACAAACCCACTATACCCTCTCTACTAAAGTGGTGTAGGGTATAAAAACTTTTCAAATTAACAAACGTCACAAACAATTTGCAAAACCTTGTAAGATCCCCTACAAAATCTCCATCTAATATCGAAAGCACTTAATAATAATTACAACTAATGACCATAAATTACAAATCACACGAATGCATCATAAAATGAAATAGGTTTTATATATATATTTGAAAAATATGACTAAAATAAAAGATGAAATAAAAACCACTTTGTAAAACACACATTTTTTTAAAAACATTTTAATTAAAAAATATTTACCCAGTTTTTTTACATTATTTTCCTTAAAATGTGTGAGAGTATAGCATTTTCAAAGTGTTAAAATATATATACGACTTAAAACAAGTATGTAATATATGATTTTGGTTAGTAACCTAATTACAAATTTGTTTTAATTTATTTAATTTTTTTTGGTTTTATATTTGTGTTATTTACCTTTTTTTCTTGTTGTTGATGTTTATTTAACTTAATTAGTTGACAAAATGACATATTGTTTTATTTAGCTTAAAACTAAAAGGTAGAATTTTCGGCAACTGCTAAAATATCATTAAGAATATATTTGTTTCGAATGTCTTTTAAACAATTTTAGAACCTTAATGAGGTAAACAAAGTTAAATTTGAAAAAATTCTCTAAGAATTTGATAAGAAAACATAATTTGTAACTTAAGAATGTTTAGACAATTAATTTCTAAACATTATTTTTTTGGTTTCGTTATGATAAAACTGTTAATGTTCGAAAAAGATAACAAATAATATATCAGAAAAACTTTTAATCTCTATTTCAAGGTAGAAAATCATATGAACGTTGCACGTTAAACTATATATTTGGATAGTATTGCACAATTTTTTGGTAAATATTTTATTTAAGTTAAAAAAACGGCATCGTTAAAGGGTTAACGTCAAGCATCGAGGTCGTTTGAATCTTATGTGATATCAAATCATGGTCCCTTTTCGAAAAAAAAATTTCTCTTCAGCTAACAAATAACGTTTCTCGATTCAATTTGATCTTCCATGTTAGATTATGATGAATAATTAACAACACTGTGAAGAAGAATCGTTAAAGACGTTCTCAGTTTTTATCTGATGTTCCGTAGTATTAACAAACGAGTAGGAGACACGGATTCAGTTTTTAATACATTCCCGGAACACACAGATATTTTTTTACAAGTTTGTTGTTGTTGTAACAGTTCGACTGTGGCCAATAGTTCATTCATAGGGAAAACACTTTCGGTTGATACAGCTGTCGCTGGGTCGACAATCTTTGGCCGAGTATGACTCGGGTCGTTCCGGAGCAAAGATCCAATTGTTGTGGGAACGTACAAGTTTGTCGAGATCTACAGTAGCTAAAGACTTTAATATGGAGAAAATGTCTACTTTCGTCGATCAAAATCTTAATAGAATTCAAATGGAGATTTAGATCGTTATCGAATGCTTCTGTTCTTCATTGGTCTTCGAGTTAAATTTTGTGGCAAACCAGAGGCGATTTCTTACTCGTCTCGAACAAAATCTTAATAGAATTACAATGGAAATTTAGATCGATATCGAATGAAATTTATTTAAATTTAAAGTAATCTTTGAGTTTCATGAAAGCTTGTTCTCAACTTTAGTGATCTATTTGAGGAGCAGTTAATAACAAATGCAATCCTTGATCTTCTTGGTAATTGTAGTCTTTGTTGGAGACTATGAGGTCTATTTGACTTAAATGTCCGAAAGTAATCTAAGGATTTCGAGTTCAATAGAGTTCTTGGCCTCTGTTATTTTCGGTAATTGTAGTATTTGGTGGAGACTAGTCTGAATATTTGACATCAATGTTCGCTAAAAGTACTAGAAGACCCACCTAGAGTACCCTCTGTCTGGTGATCATCAACCACCATTATTGGATCTTGAAGGTTTTTTCCTGCTCCTCAACTTCGGCATAGGCTTTTCTGGTGAACATTGCTGCTTATACAGAGACACTACTGGTTCCTATTGTCTGCCGGGACTAAGATCTGATGCAGTCATTTGCTTCACTGGTAAACATTGCTATTATTGCAATCCGGGGGATTGGCGGGTCTACAAATTGATTTGTTACCTAACTAGTGCCACGACTTAGGAGCATACGGTGGATGTGATTGAACCCAATTCGCTGGAAGATATTGTTGAGTTAAATGAGTTTGGTGTTGCTACCGAGTGATCATAATCTCCCAGATCACACCCACTGACTGTGGGACTAAATATTGGGAATGAGTTGAGATCAGTATAATGCGGAGCTCAACCCATTCGCGTATCCAAGAGAATGTATCGAATGATTTTCTGCATGAATGTCGGATAACAGTGATAGATTAAATACGTACTGCTACCGAAAGAACATGATCTCCTAGATCACTACCCCTGACTATGAGAATTAATGTTGAGAATGAGTTGATGTCACAGAAATAGGATGCTAAATGGATCAGAGCATGCGGAGCTCAACCCATTCTCGTATGTAAGTGAAGATATCGAAGGTTTTTTTGAATGAATATCGGATAAGAGTGATGCATGGAGTGCTGCTATTGAAAGAACATAATCTCCCAGGTCACACCCCTGACTGTGGGACTAAATATTGAGAATGAGTTGATGTCACAAAAATAGGATGCTGAATGGATCAGGAACATGCGGAGCTCAACCCACTTGCATACTCAAGTGAATGTGTCGAATGATTTTCTGCATGAATATCGAATAGGAGTGATAATCCCTCAGTCTCAATAGTAATTAGTGGTGGAAATCGTGCATATACCACATACGTTTCAAGGTACTGTTGTCGAATCACCCTGTGGATTTCGCAACAGAGTTGAGCAAAATAATTTTTTATGGACCGGATCGTTGCTATTTCGAGAAATAGTAGGAAAGTTAAAATTGTTATTTAGGGTTGGAATTGGTTTAAGAAAAACGTGCTGACGGAGACTGCATTTTGAGTGCTGACGATCACATTGAATGATTTGGGATGTCATATGTCATTCTGTATAAGCGTATACAATGTCATTGCTCTTCTCGGGAGCTGTCTTGTTCCTCTTTCAAAAGTACAGTACGTGAGTACAAAGCTAGATTGAATGCTTTATCATATTGTTGAAGAATAGGTACTGGTTTATCCTATAAGGATGACGTGGTTCGCAAAGCTCAAGGTCAAACACCTCAAAAGCTATAAATATTGTTTCGAGGACTGATGTGGAGTTTTCGTTCGATTTCAGAAAATTTGTTTAGCCTCCTAAGTAAAAGTGTACAATTTTTCCTACACTTTCTTAAAATTGTAATGACTAATTCCCTTAACAATGATTTATTTAACAGATTATGCCACACATCAAATGTTTAAGCTTCATTTGCATTTACTTTCAGATCTTTAAATCACACTCTTGAGATCTTATCAATTCCCTAAATACCACAACAATTTAAAGAAATTGATCATAAAACTTGACAATTTGTAAATGAAATTTTTGCACTTTATCTACTAACAAATTCCAACAAAATGGATATTATTTTATTAAAAGAGGGAGAGAAGAATATAAAATCACCACAAAACACAATGACATCAATTTGGAAATAATTAATTATCATTCTTAAATAACAGCGAATATTTTATAAACCATAAACCCATCCCAATTGTATATAATTAAGAATACTTTTGATCAAATCTTGAAAGAAATCGAAAGCTTATAAAAAAAAATTTTAAGTGCTTTATTTTTTTTTTATAAAAAAATTTCTTTTAAATTTAAATAAAGCAGAAACATGCTTGTGAGAAATAAAAATATACGACAAAAAAAAGATGCGTGGTTACTTTTACTTTTTAACAGGCAGCAGAAGAAAACTAACCACCAGCCAGTCGTCGTCAGCAGCCACTCAAACAAGCCAAACATCATCAAGTGGGCTTTAAAATAAATGATGATTAAAGAGTTGGGGATACTACAGCAGGCAGACCTGATGGACAGACGGACGACGACGAACAAACAAGAAGCTGGTTTAGTAACAATTTTTAAGCCAAAATATGGGGATACGGGGGCTTTGTTTTTCGTTGTTGCCATTTTTACTGGATAATAAAATGAAATGTAGCATTTACAAGAGATATGTATAAGAAAAAAAAAAAAACAACAGCAACAACATCGGCTATAAAAGTTAAGAAAACTACTTGATATTGGGTCGTCACTTAAATGGCATACGTTGATTATAGAGATGTTGCAGCAGCCGGCACAAGTACTTTTCTTTTACCATCACAAAACCAACCAACTTACTATCACGTGCATCAAGTGCAATCATGAACAATTCTACAGCACATTTCTCTCTTTGTCTCCTTGCCTGTCTCTCTGTCGTTCGGGCGACAAAAATAAGCCAAAATCAACAGTGTGCGCGCGACCCAGTTTAATTCCAAACAATCTTCTTACAAGTAAAATTGTTTTTGTTATTTAAACTTTTATAACTGGTCTCGTCCGTCTGTATGCTGGAGCGCAAGCGCACACTCGCGATGTTTGCTTTACTACTGGAGATATAGCAATAAATTTTTATTGTATGCGTTCTCATGCATACTCACACATATGCTGGAGTTTTAAAGCTGGCATCCCATTCATTGGCTCGGTGGTATGGCACAACATTTCATTGCGCATTGCCAGCATTATCCATTCGCACTTTCTTCGAAACATTGATTTTTTTGAAATGTCTTTTCTTTCTACAGGTATTTTTCATGTTTGTTTTTTATATGATATAGAAGTTACAAGCTGCAACATTGTTGCAATTCATGCATGACGATAAAAGAATAAACCATTTCTGATAAAAGAGTTTGGGAAGTGATTTATTTCATATTAGAGGCCGTAAGAGTCGATTATCGATCCAGGGCGAATAATATTGCTAATTTTGAATCCAAATTTACTTCAGTTCAAATCTAGTTCGGATCTACATCAGTTCTAGTTCAGATCTAGTACTGTTCTAGTTCAGTTCTACTTCAGTTCTAGATCAGATCTAGTTCGGATCTACATCAGTTCTAGTTCAGTTCTATTTCAGCTCTAGTTCAGTTCTAGTTCAGTTCTAGTTAAGTTCTAGTTCAGTTCTAGTTCAGTTCTAGTTCTGTTCTAGTTCTGTTCTAGTTCTGTTCTAGTTCTGTTTTAGTTCAGTTCTAGTTCAGTTCCAGTTCAGTTCTAGTTCAGTTCTAGTTCAGTTCTAGTTCAGTTCTAGTTCAGTTCTAGTTCAGTTCTAGTTCAGTTCTAGTTCAGTTCTAGTTCAGTTCTAGTTCAGTTCTAGTTCAGTTCTAGTTCAGTTCTAGTTCAGTTCTAGTTCAGTTCTAGTTCAGTTCTAGTTCAGTTCTAGTTCAGTTCTAGTTCAGTTCTAGTTCAGTTCTAGTTCTGTTCTAGTTCTGTTCTAGTTCTGTTCTAGTTCTGTTCTAGTTCTGTTCTAGTTCTGTTCTAGTTCTGTTCTAGTTCTGTTCTAGTTCTGTTCTAGTTCTGTTCTAGTTCTGTTCTAGTTCTGTTCTAGTTCTGTTCTAGTTCTGTTCTAGTTCTGTTCTAGTTCTGTTCTAGTTCTGTTCTAGTTCTGTTCTAGTTCTGTTCTATTTCTGTTCAAGTTCTGTTCTAGTTCTGTTCTAGTTCTGTTTTAGTTCTGTTTTAGTTCTGTTCTAGTTCTGTTCTAGTTCTGTTCTAGTTCTGTTCTAGTTCTGTTCTAGTTCTGTTCTAGTTCTGTTCTAGTTCTGTTCTAGTTCTGTTCTAGTTCTAGTTCTGTTCTAGTTCTGTTCTAGTTCTGTTCTAGTTCTGTTCTAGTTCTGTTCTAGTTCTGTTCTAGTTCTGTTCTAGTTCTGTTCTAGTTCTAGTTCTGTTCTAGTTCTGTTCTAGTTCTGTTCTAGTTCTGTTCTAGTTCTGTTCTAGTTCTGTTCTAGTTCTGTTCTAGTTCTGTTCTAGTTCTGTTTTAGTTCTGTTCTAGTTCTGTTCTAGTTCTGTTCTAGTTCTGTTCTAGTTCTGTTCTAGTTCTGTTCTAGTTCTGTTCTAGTTCAGTTCTAGTTCAGTTTAAGTTCTGTTCTAGTTTTGTCTAGTTCTGTTCTAGTATAGTTCTAGTTTAGTTCTACTTTTGTTGTATTTTTGTTCTACTTTAGTTCTAGTTTAGTTCAGTTGTAGTTCAATTGTAGATCACTTGTAGATCAGTTGTAGATCAGTTTTGCTCATGTATGTAGATGACACGTCATACTCCACGGTATGCTAACAACATCGTATAGAAGATTAGAAGTAAAGCTTTTCAATGCTGATCGTATTTTCATTTCAACATTCTTTTTGTTTAGAAATGGTGTATAACTTAATACTTAAGTATCATGATCTTACAAGTGAACAATTTTAGAGATTTCATTCTTTTTTTCTTAAAGCAAAAAGAAAACTTTTTTAAATTGTAATTCTTTAGTTCCCAATTCTCCCCCATTCTTTTCACATTAACAATAAACAGAAATTTTCTTGTCTTTTACTAAAACTTTTGTTGCCACCTGTTTAATTTATTGGCTTTAAATTTTAAATGTTCATGTGTTTCTAAATTAAACAGCTTAAAATTTCTTTCTAACTAATATTTATGTTAAGTAAGATAGTTATGTTTATACTACTCGTATTTAAGAATCTTGACCTGTCTTACTAAATCAAACTAACGAATGACACAGTTATTTGTTTGTGACCGATTGAAAGGAAAAGTATTTTTTCCAATTTAAATTTCTGCTTGGGAACTAATATTTAAATTTGTTTGGTTTTAATTTGTATATTTTTCAAAACTAAAGAAAATTATGAGAAATTGTAGAAGAAAACAAAAACCGAAAAAATAACTGAAATACTTGTGCTGCCTTTTTTCCGCTTAATTAAAACGTTTATAATGGGTTTTAAGGCTGGTTCACCTGTTGTTAGTTTCAGAAGCATTGACAACCAACGAACAGACAACATTAACAATAAAAATGTTATAAACGGGTTTTAAACTTTTTTTAAATACTTTTTCATTATTTTTTTTTCTTTTATTTTGTATGTTACTAGTTTATAACGAAAAAAAGACACGAAAAAACGTTAAAAAGAAATTGTTTACGACCAGGTTTATTTAGTAATACAAAACTATAAGTTTGTTGTTTTAGCAAAATGTTTGGTGTTTTGATTTTTTGTAAAATTTTTAGCATTGCAGCAAATGTTTGACTATGTAGTCAAGAGCTGCACTCTAATAAATTTTGTCAAGGAAGAAATACAAACTTATAGTAAAAATTCATTAGTTTTAAAGGGGGTCTTTTAATTAATGAATTTTACTGAAATTTGTTATGGATAAATTTGGTATATATCCCATTTATTTCAAAATTACCGTACGATTTACAATGGTTAACCAAACTATTTAAAATCACTCTGACTTGCTTATGGATTCGTTATGAAGAGATACTTGTTGTTAATTTTTTCAATGTAAAGAATACTTCAAGGTATATATATTAATTTATGTTTACGAAGTTATTGTCTTTGGAATTTTAGCTTAATTAGTACTAAAGTAGATCCGTAACAGATAAACTTAAGTTTCTATATATTTCCCAAAAACAGAAGTTCGTGGGTGGATTGGAAATAATTATTAAATATTTCTCTCACTGCGAAAACACTTAAAATTCTATTCCACTAGACAAGTCTAGAGAGTAGACTATATACTAGAATATATACTAGACTATAGACTAGACTATATACTGGATTATAGACTAGACTATAGACTAGACCATAGACTAGACTATAGACTAGACTATAGACTAGACTATAGACTAGACTATAGACTAGACTATAGACTAGACTATAGACTAGACTATAGACTAGTACTATAGACTATACTATAGACTAGACTATAGACTAGACTATAGACTAGACTATAGACTAGACTATAGACTAGATTATAGACTAGACTATTGACTAGAATATAGACTAGACTATAGACTAGACTATAGACTAGGCTATAGACTAGACTATAGACTAGACTATAGACTAGACTATAGACTAGACTATAGACTAGACTATAGACTAGACTATAGACTAGACTATAGACTAGACTATAGACTAGACTATAGACTAGACTATAGACTAGACTATAGACTAGGCTATAGACTAGACTATAGACTAGGCTATAGACTTGACTATAGACTAGACTTTAGACTAGACAATAGACTAACCATCTAACTGTCTAAACAACTAACTAACTTACCAACTAACTGAGTAACCAACTAATAAACTTACTAACTACCTATCTAGACTAGACAATAGACTAACTAACTAACTAACAGTCTAAACAACTAACTAACTTACCAACTAATTAACTTGCTAACTACCTAACTAACCAACTACCTAACTAACTAATTACCTAACTTATTAACTAACTTACTAACTAACTAATTACCTAACTAGTCTAACTAACAAGTCTGCATTGATATTCTCCTGTATCGCCTACAGAAGTAAAATATTTTCCACTAGAAGGGATATTGCAGTAAACATATAATTCACAATTGTGAATTAATTCGAGTCAAAGATTTGAACGAACATATAAAGTGAAAAGAAGATATAGTTCACATGATATATCATTGGCGATTAGCTGTGTGAATTCTTACAGAAATTTTTTTTTTAAGAAAACTTTCAGTTTATATTTGGCTCTACACGCTTTATAAGCTAAATTTCCTTTCCAAATTTTATTGTTTCATTATTAAACATTAAATATCGTAAATTTTGCAAACTTTTGTTTAAACGCTAGATTTCATAACTTTAAAAAATTTCAATTTTTTTTTTTTTTTTGAATTGGTGGAAATACAATTTGAAAATCTGTGGTAATATATCAAATTTAATATAAAATATATTTATTTCCCTTTTATTGTTGTACAAATTTCCCATTCACAATTAAGCAAAAATATATAAAACTTGAAACGAGAAATTACGAAAATTATAAAGAAGCGCTCAAATACATTTAACGTTTACGCTGGCAAAGTTAAGTTTGCAACACTTGGGCGAATTGATAGTGAATGTAAACGTGTAGTTTGATTGCTGCTGGTATGTGTTGCTCATTGCTTATGTTGTTGCTGTTGTGTTGATTATTAAAAATGTTTAATTATTACTTTTTTTCTATTTAATTTACTTTTTCTAAATTTCATTTTCCACAATTAGTTGTGTGCAAGTAGAAATAAATACAATTGTTATCGCACTTTATAGATAGACTAGACTATAGACTAGACTATAGACTAGACTATAGACTAGACTATAGACTAGGCTATAGACTAGACTATAGACTAGGCTATAGACTTGACTATAGACTAGACTTTAGACTAGACAATAGACTAACCATCTAACTGTCTAAACAACTAACTAACTTACCAACTAACTGAGTAACCAACTAATAAACTTACTAACTACCTATCTAGACTAGACAATAGACTAACTAACTAACTAACAGTCTAAACAACTAACTAACTTACCAACTAATTAACTTGCTAACTACCTAACTAACCAACTACCTAACTAACTAATTACCTAACTTATTAACTAACTTACTAACTAACTAATTACCTAACTAGTCTAACTAACAAGTCTGCATTGATATTCTCCTGTATCGCCTACAGAAGTAAAATATTTTCCACTAGAAGGGATATTGCAGTAAACATATAATTCACAATTGTGAATTAATTCGAGTCAAAGATTTGAACGAACATATAAAGTGAAAAGAAGATATAGTTCACATGATATATCATTGGCGATTAGCTGTGTGAATTCTTACAGAAATTTTTGTTTAAGAAAACTTTCAGTTTATATTTGGCTCTACACGCTTTATAAGCTAAATTTCCTTTCCAAATTTTATTGTTTCATTATTAAACATTAAATATCGTAAATTTTGCAAACTTTTGTTTAAACGCTAGATTTCATAACTTTAAAAAATTTCAATTTTTTTTTTTTTTTTGAATTGGTGGAAATACAATTTGAAAATCTGTGGTAATATATCAAATTTAATATAAAATATATTTATTTCCCTTTTATTGTTGTACAAATTTCCCATTCACAATTAAGCAAAAATATATAAAACTTGAAACGAGAAATTACGAAAATTATAAAGAAGCGCTCAAATACATTTAACGTTTACGCTGGCAAAGTTAAGTTTGCAACACTTGGGCGAATTGATAGTGAATGTAAACGTGTAGTTTGATTGCTGCTGGTATGTGTTGCTCATTGCTTATGTTGTTGCTGTTGTGTTGATTATTAAAAATGTTTAATTATTACTTTTTTTCTATTTAATTTACTTTTTCTAAATTTCATTTTCCACAATTAGTTGTGTGCAAGTAGAAATAAATACAATTGTTATCGCACTTTATAGACAGAGGTATTTTTAATTTAAACAAACATTTTATTTGTTGCACAATACTGAAAGCTAAGCAAACTTTTTGAAAGCAAGTTTGTTGGTAAATGTTTGTTGGTTGCTTAAAAAAAATCCAAATGCATTTCTATTGGCGGCTAGAAATCAAGCCATAATCACCAACAGTTATTTTATTATTTGCAACATATTTTTAACATTCTTTTTACGCAGCATAACATAAACAACAACATTGTTGGAGTTTTATTTTTTATTTGCTGCAATGTTTCATTGCAATTAAAAAACCGTTACGTTATGTACGTTCGTACGTTGTTTGGCATTTTTCCACAATTCGCACAATTTAAATTATTTCACAGCGTTTGTTTGCCTTTTTTTGATATTAAATTAATTTAATTCAATTCATTATTTGATTATTTATTTCTTTTAAATTATTTCTTTTGTATTTTGATTTGTTTTCATGTCTGTGAATCATGTGGGTTTTATAAACTTTTTTTATTGTATTTTTTTCACTTCGTCAATTTTTTGTATTACTAATCTTATCATTCTATTCAAATTATTAGTTTATGTTGTTGTTTTTTTTTTTTGCTTCTTTATAATAGAATTTTCTTTAAGTTGTATTGAACTGTTTACTATTTTTTTTTTTTTTCATTTGTTATTTGTACTTCTATTACTGGGCTGTTTTTAAAATTTTAAAAATAAAATATGAAAGACAATGTTATCAGTGCAAATAAAAAATTAATTGCAATAATTAATCTAGATTTGCGTTTGTTGTGCTTCTTCAAAATGAAAAATTAACATATTTGAAATATTAGAACAAATGTTATAAATAAATTTAATATAATATTGGTTGTATAATTTTAAAGTGCGGAACTTTTAGAAATATTAAACAACTATAGCCGATCAACTTCTAGTCTAGTCTATAGTCTAGTCTAGCGTCTAGTCTATTGTCTAGTCTATAGTATAGTCTAAAGTCTAGTCTATAGTCTAGTATATAGTCTAGTCTATAAATTAGTCTATAGTCTAGTCTATTGTCTAGTCTATAATCTAGTCTATAGTCTAGTCTATAGTCAAGTATAGAGTCTAGTCTATAGTCTAGTCCATAGTATAGTCTATAGTCTAGTCTAGAGTCTAGTCTATTGTCTAGTCTAGAGTCTAGTCTGGTCTATTGTCCAGTCTACAGTCTAGTCTTATGTCTACTCTATAGTCTAGTCTATAGTTTAGTCTATAGTCTAGTCTATTGTCTACTCTATAGTCTAGAGTCCAGTCTATTTTCTAATCTAGTCTATAGCATTGTCTATAGTCTAGTCTATTGCATAGTCTACAGTCTAGTCTATTGTCTAGTCTACAGTCTAGTCTATTGTCTAGCCTATAGTCTAGTCTATAGCCTAGTCTATAGCCTAGTCTATAGTCTAGTCTATAGTCTAGTCTATAGTCTAGTCTATAGTCCAGTCTATAGTCTAGTCTATAGTCTAGTCTATAGTCTAGTCTACAGTCTAGTTTATAGTCTAGTCTATAGTCTAATCTGTAGTCTAATCTATAGTCTAGTCTATAGTCTAGTCTATAGTCAAGTCTAGATTCTAGTCTATAGTCTAGCCTAGAGTCTAGGCTATAGTCTAGTCTATAGTCCAGTCTATAGTCTAATCTATAGTGTAGTCTAAAGTGCAGTCTTTGTTGTTGTTTTGGACTTTGAAACCTTTAGACTAGACTATAGAGTCTATAGTCTAGTCTATAGTCTAGTCTATAGTCTAGTCTATAGTCTGGTCTATAGTCTAGTCTATAGTCTAGTCTATAGTCTAGTCTATAGTCTAGTCTATAGTCTAGTCTATAGTCTAGTCTATAGTCTAGTCTATAGTCTAGTCTATAGTCTAGTCTATAGTCTAGTCTATAGTCTAGTCTATAGTCTAGTCCATAGTCTAGTCTATAGTCTAGTCTATAGTCTAGTCTATAGTCTAGTCTAAAGTGCAGTCTTTGTTGTTGTTTTTGACATTGAAACCTATAGACTAGACTATAGAGTCTATAGTCTAGTCTATAATCTAGTCTATAGTCTAGTCTATAATCTAGTCTGTAGTCTAATCCATAGTCTATAGTCTAGTCTAAAGTGCAGTCTTTGTTGTTGTTTTGGAAATTGAAACCTATACACTAGACTATAGAGCCTATTGTCTAGTCTATAGTCTAATCTATAGTCTATAGGCGAGTCTAAAGTGTAGTCTTTGTTGTTGTTTTGAACATTGAAACCTATGGAACATTTTAACCATATGCATCGGTGAGCTCAAGCGGCAGTAGTTTCCCCTTAACTGCTTGTATAAACTATTTTCTTTAAGTGTTCAATCGCCTGATTTAGTTAATAATATTTTTTTACAATAGTTGAAAATTATGTTTAATCAATCTAACAATAACAATTAAATAATAAAAACAGGAATATAAAGATTATAATTTAGTAGCAAAATGTGGTCAATGGCTTTTTTTATAATTTACGTGTTCTATTAAATTCAAATTTTGCAAAAACTTTTAAACCAGATACATAAACTTTGGACTGATCGTTCAGCGGTTGAAATAATTAAGTGCGTAATAAGAAAATATGATACATAAAAAGTTGTAGTATGTAATAACTTTATAAGTATTTGAAATCTCCAGAAATCTCTCATGATTACATTCACTGTTACTATTTTAATAAGGTTTAAAGCAAATAAAATGACAAATTGAATAAAATTTTGAATAATTTAAAATAAGTTTTATTTAAAATTTCATTTTAAATTTGTTTTGTTAAAGTTTAATAAAGCACAAAGCCCTCTTATGCAAAGAGTAAATGAACAAATTGAATAAATTCCAAGAAAAATCATCATCAATATCCTGCACACGCTTTAAAAATGAACTTGAACTTAAAAATGAAACGCATTTTTTCTATAGATATATATTTACAAAAAATGTATGTATTCATCGTATATAGTATAAATATTACATATATTTTATACCTATACAAATTTAAAAAAACTTAAAGTTTTTTAGGAAAAAAATTCATAAACCAAGAGGAGAGATGTAGAAACAACAAATTATAACCTACGACAATACAAATACATATGTGAGTTTGTAAAAATGTTGGAGAGAGTTTTTTTTTAACGAAAGAGAGAGTTTTTTATTGCGAAGAAAACTGCGCATGTCTAATGACCTTGAAAAAGGGATATTATGCTATTAATAAACCCATACACTCCCACTTTGTATAGCGGCAAAAAAACATATGTTTTCTTTTACAACAAAACTATTTATATAATTGTCTAGTTGTTGTTATTGTAGTTGTTTATTTGTTCTCCTTTCTAAAAACGGATATATCCTGTTACAGGAAATGCTGAACTTCTGTTAAATACAGCAATGGCGCTAGACAGACGTATGTATTACTGAGTGTAAACAGATATTTACAGACACACACACACACACTTACTACATACACATGTATTTATTCTTGTTATAGGCATAAACACACTTGTATGAATCATTTTTTCATTGCAAAAGTATTTAAGGAAATAGTTTGTTAACATTATTCCGTATTGATTTCGAAAAGTATTAAAAGAACTATGTGAATAATTTGAAAAGTTCTTTATAGAATATGATACAATAATTTAAGTTTGGTATTCATTTTGACATTTAAAAATGTCCTTTAAAACATTTGTGTCAAATATTTTAAAGGAACTTGTGCTAGAAACGACCTGGTCTACACGGAACTAGTCGTTGTTGTTGTTGTAGCAGCGACACGTGTAAAGTGGTTGTGGCAAGATTGACAATCCTTGATCGTTGTTCGTTGAACCCGAGTCGTTCCCGTGCGAAGAACCGATTGTCGTGGGAACTGTACAAGTCGTAATTAAGCCAGCTTCTCTGGTTTTCATAGAAGTTGGGAGACCTTCAAGGACATTGGTTTTAAATTGAAAAATATGATATAAGCTATTCAAATGTGGTAATTTTGACTCGAAAAACAAGGATCATCCAGTCTAGCCAATTCGAATACAAAGAATAGAAAGGTTTTACTTCATGAAGTTTTTTTATCAAACTCAACAAGGGCATGTGTAATCATTGAGAGCTAAACAACCAACTCTTGTAAAAAGTTTTCGATAAAAATGCTAATTTATTTGCAATTAGAAATGGATCCATTATGATAATCCGAAGCAAGCAGATATCGTATGGGAAGAACGACATACCAGCAGAAACCACAAGGGATCTACGACTATAGGTGCTGGAAGATCCGAAACGTTCAATGATTGTCAACTCATTCTCCCCCAGGAAAGACCTACAGTTGAGCTGTAAAAACAACAATAACAGAACCTAATATACATGACATTTTGAGGGGAACCAAAGGGTTTTATATATTGTGAAATCTGACTAGACCATGAACGTGAGATGATATGATAGCGTAATATTTAATCAACGATTTTCCACAACAGCATCAGAAGAATAGAAGTTATGCCTCTCTCGCCTTAAAGTCTAGACCATGCCCTGTAAAACTATTATTTTTTTTTTTTGCATACCTGCAGCATGATCTCTCTAAGAAAAGCTTAACTTGAGAACAGTGTATTCGAAATTGGTTTCATTAGTTTTTGTCCAGTAACATGAAACATCAAAGAGAAGTGATTGAGAAGTTTTGCCTCTCTTACCTTAAAGTTTGAACCATGATTAATTCGACTAATATTTTTTCGATCGATGCAGCACGATCTCTCTAAAATAAGTTTTATTTGAGAACAGCGTATTCGAATTGGCGCAGAACGTTTCCACAAAAATTAAAAATAAGACGAAAGACTTCAAAGTTTTTAGAGCTATTTATTACGATCAACAAAGATCTAAACTATCAGATTCGATCAAATATCTAAGCGCAAATAGAATGCCGTAAGGGAAATCTTAGTTCAACAGCTTTTATGATAGACTTGAAGATATTACACTAATAACTTCAGAATAAGACCGATTGGCTATTGAGAGGAAATATCTAGATGTGTATATTCAGATTGTAACTAAACAGTGGCGGGACGATCATTTCTTAAAAGTTTGAGTAGAAGCTCAGTGTTTGCTTTTGGTTATTGTATCTTCTTGAAGGAAACAAAGAAAACGGTCCAAAATAATGGGTTTATATATTCAGATTTTCAGTTTTTTTCCAAACTCTTAGAATTTTAAGAACCACTAAAATAATTCACGATCAATAAGGTTCTGATAAATTCCATTCTTTTCTCAGATATCCTCCAACAATTCCAACAACAATTTTGCGATTTCCTAAAGAATTTAAAGATATTAACATCGAATTGTCCACCATCATTTAGCGATAGCGCGAGAAGATCTAAATATTTTGAGGATATGTTTACTGTTAATGAATGTAGAAAGATTCTATGTGAACAAGCTTCACAATCTGATAGATGACGAATGAAATGTACAATGCATTGTTCAATTCTAGAA
The DNA here is from genome assembly GCF_022045245.1 of Lucilia cuprina. Classification (NCBI taxonomy): domain Eukaryota; kingdom Metazoa; phylum Arthropoda; class Insecta; order Diptera; family Calliphoridae; genus Lucilia; species Lucilia cuprina. The sequence goes on along the minus strand of NC_060950.1, from coordinate 27,693,205 downwards.
GATGTTGAGTTTGTTTTCAAACTCTCCAATAATTCACGATCAATAACGTTCTTATCATTTTTCTTATAACTTCGAGTAATTTCTGGATTATTGTAACGAACTCCTAGGGATCTGTTCACTAGTTTTGATGATACTCCAATAACGTTCTTATCATTTTTCTTATAACTTCGAGTAATTTCTGGATTATTGTTACGAACTCCTAGGGATCTGTTCACTTGTTTTGATGATACTCCAATAACTTTGAAAAGCTTCTGCAGAGTATAGTTACTGTTACCGAATGTGGCCTCCGGTAGGTTATTGATCTAGTCTGGTGGATCGGAGATGGTGGGTTCGATTTCCACCTCAGGAGCTCACAACAAGCCCGATAAATGCCTAGATGCATTTCTTTGGATCCGAACTAACTAACTAGGTTAGGTTGATAGGAGGATGTATACTACATCAAATCCGAAGAAATACACCTAGTCCACAATCGGGCCTGTTGTGCGCTCCTTATCAAGAAAAAAAGGGAACTGAATGAATTATTTTTCAGTGTTCAGAAACTCAGTTTCCTGAACGTAATAACATCATTTCCAAGATACTTGGATCTAACTTCGACGAATGCCTGGCAGTGGCAAAGAAAGTGCTCCAAAGTTTCACTGTCCTCTCCACATGCTCTACATACGTCTGAATCCGCACGTCTATCTTTCATAAATGTGCTAGTAATCCTGCGAGTCCACTCAGAATACGTACTATCATACTAACTTCAGACTTGCTCATTTTGAGGACATTTTTCGTCTTGCTCTCATCAGGGTCACCCCATAGGATTTTCGTGGATCTACCCATTGTTTAATTATTCCAAGAAGTCTTATGGGATTCTCTCACCGATATTTTTGGTTCAGCTTTTGTTGCATCGAATGATTTTGTCAGGTTAACTGCCTCTAGCTCCCTTCCCTTTAAAGCTATTAGATTCGCTCTTTCGTTACTGACTACTCCCGAGTGGGCTGGTACCCATATGATGTGAACCTTACATTTGGGAGAGTATTCAGTTAACGATCATTAGATATTCTATATTTGGTTCTAAACATATCTAATAGTTTCTCAGTTATCTTTCTGAAATTGTTGTTACGGTTTCCTAAAGATCCGTAGATCACGTTTGCTTTAGAGACAGGTTTATTTACAGGTTATCCCAACCAACTTTGTTTAAATAGGGGCCGTTCACAACCCACAAGATTCTAATAATTTCAAATAGTTTCTCCATGCAACAACAAAAACGTTGTTACAGGCTTTTTAAAGAATCCCTTGTTACTGGAATCAAATGTTTTATTTTTTAATTTACTAATAATTTCATTTCCAAGCAACATGTTGCAGCAACTTTATGATGAAACCAAAAATTCCTTAAAACAATTTTTTCATAAATTGTTAAAAAAAACTTTATTTTCATAAAAATCTTTTTTTATTATTGGCAACATGTTTGTTTATACTAATACGCTTGTAAACAAAGTTGTAAAACACAGCTGGCAGCTGTCGCAACATGTTGAAAACTCTTCCAAATTTATCTTTAGCATTCATTTAGCTATTCACCATGCCAAGAGATGGCCTATTAACAGCAAATTACGCAAAAGAAAAATGATGTAGCTGTTTGGTGGCTGCGTTAATCATCTTTCAAAATTCAAAAAACACAATAAATCACAATGTGTTTGGGTTGTTAAATAATAGAAAATTTAGTTGTTTCAGTTGGCTGCAATGATGCAGTTTTTTTTTATTAAAAAAATAGATATTAACTATGTATTTCTTTAAGACGACGCCAAGTGATTTATGCATATTTTTTCAAATGTTTTAATAGTTTTCATCATAATTTCAAGATGTTTTTTTTTGTTTTCGTCTTCAAAACACATTTTGGAAGGGGACAAAATTATATTAAGACAACATCTATAAATATTAGAGGTATTTAAAATTGCTGAAGATTTTGCTTTCATTTGGGTGTCTATTTGAAGATTTTCTTTTCTTAAAATAATATACAAAATTTCTGTTAATGTTGTGCGTGTTATTATTACATTCCAGTTAAATGTGCGTTTTTTTTAACATTTTTTAAAAGTTTCAAAGTTTTTATACCCTACACCACTATAGTGGGGAGGGTATTATACGTTTGTGCTGATGTTTGTAACATACAAAAATATTGGTCCAATACCCACCTTAAAGTACACCGATCGATTCAGAATCATTTTTTGAGTCGATTAAGACATGTCCGTCCGTCCATCCGTCCATCCGTCCGTCTGTCCGGCTGGCTGGCTGGCTGTCCATGTAAACCTTGTGCGCAAGGTACAGGCCGCAATTTTCAAGATAATTTGATGAAATTTGGACCAAGCATGTTTTTTGGCACAAGGACGAAGCCTATTGAAAATGGTTGAAATCGGTCCATTATTTCACCTAGCCCCCATACAACCGTACCTCCCGATTTGAACTATTTATGCTATAATTACGTCAAATATTCTGCTATCTCTCTAAAAATTGGCACAAATAAGTTTTATATAAGTATAAATGATACTGCAGATTTTCGTAAGGATCGGCCTATATTTGACCCTAGCCCCCATACAAACCCCCCTTCAAAAAATGACTTTAACGTCTAAAATTGACTTGTAACCATTTGTATGGCAATGAAACTCAACAAAACTAACTGTTATTTAGAAATATATCCTTTTCCCAAATTTACCGAGGATCGGCCCATATTTGACCTATATAAAGCCTCATTTAGAAATTTTAGTTTTTTATAAATAAATGGCTTAAATATTTTGGAATTATGGTAATATTCAACAGTTTCTTTACAAAAAATAAAAATTTTATAAAAGTAAAAATTGTAAAAATATACTCATGGTGTAGGGTATCATATGGTCGGCCATGCCCGACTATACTTTTCTACTTGTTTTTTTAAAGAAATCAAAACAAAACGCTTATAAAAAATACTTTAAATTTAACAAATAAAGTACATTCATATCTAAAGTAGATAGAAAGAAAAAAAGAGAAATACTAGTAGCAGGTCTCATTATAGAAATTAAGTGGTAATTTATACACAAATTATAAACCATACAAACTTAAACATATGAAAACCGGAAAAAATAATAAATATTTCACCATATGATCCATCATTAAAAGAAACAAAACAAAGCATACAACAACAACAATCACAATATAAAATAATAACAACAACTGCAAATAAATTAAAGTATAAATATACTTTACGAACATCATTATATTCATATAGATTTTTACTTCTTCTACACATCGCATACGTATGTATGTGTATTATAATGAATAGAGTCACAACTAGCGAAATCAAGACATATTTTCACTTCATAATTAACAGCAAATAATGAAAATATAACATCTATCCAATGTCTGTCTGGGTGTTATTGCTGCTGCTGCTGTTGCTGCTAGTATTTACTTGTTTTCATTCACAATAATAATTAAAGAAAATATGAATTTGTGAAGAAAAGTTTTTAGTTTTTAGTAAATTCTAAAGAGAAATGTAAATAAAAATTCCCACCGTTAACAGGGTTAGAGTTGAACAACATTGTTGTTGAGCAAACAACAATTGTTGTTGAGCAAACAAAAATTGTTGTTGAGCGAACATAAATTGTTGTTGAGCCAAAAACAATTGCTGTTGAGCAAAAAACAATTGTTGTTGAGCAGCAAATTCGTTGCACGGTGTTTTAGGCTGAGATATATAACATTGATGCGAGAAGAATTTAGGAAATGAATCTTGGACTGCAACATCACGTTAAGGACATCCTAGGAAATGGAATATCTGATAAATAAGCAATCGAATTATCATTCCAAAACTTAATCCTTAAACAAAGAGATATACTCACATACTCCTGAAGACCCTATCAAAATTGATAGATGACTGAGCTTTAAGTGAAACAGAACTTAGGTGGTCAAATATTACCACTTGTAGAATATAGGTTTATCTTGTCTTTTAGTAAGAACTCGACTAGGTTTCTTACGGATATAATCACTAAGCACTGTATAATTGGACAAATGTCTCAAAATAAGGCCTATCCACGTTATAGTTACATTTGAAGCTTTTTGGACGAGGAAAAACAGGAATCGGTACAACACCTTCTCTAAGACTGTCCTTACAAAAGAACAGACTAATCTTTCTTGGAAGAGCTCCAGTTTCATTATCTTTACTGTCTCAGGGATTTATCACTAGAAAACATGATCGGTTTTATTAGAAATGCCGGCTGGTTTTCACGGAGACCTCAAGAACCAAGTAGTCAACGAAGTTAGGGAAGGAAACCATTACTCCTTTAGTATTACAATAGGCCACAAGGCCATCTAGTGAACTCGCTAACGAAAGAGCAAACCAAGTAACATAATCTTTTATCAAATTCTTGAAGTAATATACTAGAAGACTACCAACTAACCAAGCAACCAAAGGCAACCAGTTTGGTTGTTTAATATTGAAAATATTGTGCTCACATTGAGTAAAAGTTGGAGATGATTTGAAAGGGACCAGTAAAGACAAAGCCTGCTCTAAACTAAAGTTGTAAGAAATTTCCTCTAGTTTAGGTAATTAGTTTGAATGGAGGCTGAGGATCGCACCTGCATATTGACGGGCAAAGTTTTGCGAGAATTATTTTGATTACTTTGATTATTAGTAAATTTAAGAGTATTACCTCAAATCCATAAAAAATTTGGCACGGAAATGGAACATAGGAAGTCTGTCTGGCAGACTTGAACACTCAAACTAACCAAAGAAATGCAATGTAGTTTGGTCGGACTCGGAGTTCAACGAACAACGACTAAAGATTATCAACCCAGCCACACCGACTTTACACGTGTCGCTGTTACATCAACCCAGTTTGTTTATTAAACTTGTGGAATTAACTTATGGATTTTGTCTGCAGACTGAGTATAAATTGCAGAAGATCTGAACAGACCCATGAATATTAAGCATGCTGATCTTTAAGATCTACCATTGTGTGAAAATAAACGTTCCCAAAGACAATTGAATGATCTCCTCGGAACTTATAATGTTCGTATGTAAGAAATAGTGAAATTGTTAAAACAACCCATTTTTGCTGATATATTTAATGCCCATAGAAATTAAGATCTATAGAAAGATCTTACCAGTTAAATCTGTGATGTTTAATGTATATAATCTTCGACCGAAGAAGGTTGTGTTTTCAGTTCCTAGTCAAAAGTTTCGGAGATCGGTAAAAATAATCTTATTTAATGACAGTAACTGGATATACCGTGATCGAAAATGAAATCTCGTTTGTTTAAGTTCTGTAGATCGGTAAAAAGATTCTTCTTTAATAGAAAGCATTATACATCCCAAATCATCAAAATTTTAGAGTACATAGTCGTTTCCAAGATTTTACTTATAGAATAGAAGAACTCAAGTCTCAGCGGTCAAAACGAGATTGTTCTACAAAATCATCAAAATACTAGTGCACTGAGTCGTTTCCAAAGTTTTACTTACAGAATTGAAGAGCTCAAGTCTCAGCAGGAAAAACAAGATTGTTCTACGTTAGACCAAAGAATCTTCATTACAAAGAATCTTCTTTCATAGAAAGCATTATACATCCGAAATCATCATAATAGTAATGCACAGAGTCGTTTCCAAAGTTTTACTTACAGAATAGATGAGCTCAAGTCTCAGCAGGGATAACGAGATTGATCTACGTTAGTCTAAAGAATCTTCTTCACAAAAAATCTCTTTTAATAGAAAGCGTTATATTTCAGAAATCATATAAATATTAGTGTACAGAGCCGTTTCTAATGTTTTACTTACAGAATAGAAGAGCACAAGTCTCAGCAGACAAAACGAGATTGATCTACGTCAGGCAAAAGAATCTTCTTTCATAGAAAGTATTATACCTCCGAAATCATCAAAAGTTTTTCTTACAGGATAGAAAAGCTCAAGTCTTATAAGGCAAAACGAGATTGATCTACGTCAGTCCAAAGAATCTTCTTTAATAGAAAGTATTATACCTCTGAAATCATCAAAAGTTTTACTTACAGGATAGAGGAGCTCAAGTCTTAACGAGATTGATCTACGTCAGTCCAAAGAAACTTCTCTAATAGAATGTATTACACCTCCGAAATCATCTAAATAGTAGTGCACAGAGTCGTTTCCAAGGTTTTACTTGCAGAATAGAAGAGATCAAGTCTCAGCAGGCAAAACGAGATTGATCTACGTCAGTCCAAAGAATCTTCTTTAATAGAAAGTATTATACCTCTGAAATCATGTAAATTGTAGTGCACAGAGTCGTTTCCAAAGTTTTACTTGTAGAATAGAAGAGCTCAAGTCTCAGCAGGCAAAACGAGAAGTCAGTCCTCTGAAGGTTTATTTACTGCCTTGCGATTTCTTTGTGAAAGCTGAATGGAAGTTTATATCGTCTATATTCTCTGAAGATAAGTATGAATCTGGGTTTATGACAAGATCTCTTCTGTATACTTTAATATATATAGCTGATAATCTCATAGATAATTTTTATGGAAAAGCTGAATAGAATGTGATGTACAATCTACTATCACTTTCTAAATATTCAAATCTGACAAGAATTACGAACTTTTACAAAAAAGTTAATAAAATTTATTAGGAGAGATAAAAATCTTACAATATTATAAATTGTTAAAACCAAATATTTTCCCATACCCAAACTATAACCATATATATACCTGTCTAGGTGTTAATTTGTAAAGATGTATAACTCAGTTTTCTAAATGGGCTAAACAACAAATTATTGTTTTTCATAAACATATATTTTCTATATAAACTGTGAAATCAAATCTTTACACAAATCATAAAAATTTATACAAGTAAACATAATACAATGTCTAAATAACAAAAACGTTAAATAATGTTATAGCATAAGTATTGGTAGCTGTTAATCTATCATAAGCTTTTCTTTCTTTCCATTTTTACTACTTTTTTTCTATAGATTTAAAGAAAACAAAACATTTACATCTCTTGACCGATCAAATACTAATGGCCAAAGGCTGGGGAGTTAGTGTGTAAATTGTAATATTTCGTTGTTGTTGTTGTTGCTGTTGTTTTATTAAAATGTGTGAACGTCTATGGCGACGACTTTCCAAAAAACATTCATAAATTTTAACAGTTTTGAGAAAAAAAATAAAACGAAACGAAATGAAACCAAATGCAGTGAACCACTACTACTTGCAGCATGTGTCGATAGATCAAATCAACTTTAGAAAAAAAGTAGGCAACTATATTGATAGTAAATATATAGAAGCAACCTGTAAATATGTATATTGATTGTCTTGATTTTTGGGTGCAGTATCGACTTGTTGTTGTTGTTATTTATATGTTTTGTTGAGAGTGATCTTTAAAGATTCAGTGAGTGAATGAGTACTCTTGCTGGTATAGAGGAGTTATATTTTGTAAACATTTGTTGGGGTGGAGGGGGATGGGTTTTCTGTTATTTTGTATCAGATTCCCATGAAATGTTTATAACAAAATATTTGTTTCTTTGTCCAGTTTGTCTTGTTGGTGATAAATTAACGTCAGCTGTTGTATTATGGATGAAATTTGAATTTATTTTTATTTACTTTCAACACTTTGTTGCTTGCAGCAGAGAGTGCGTTCAGTAAGTTGAATTTATTGTAGTTGGAAAGTTAAGTGTAGCGATCGGATACTTCTAAAAAATTGTGTCACCGATTCTTCTACGTCTTTATATCAAGAACTTCTATATGATAATTACTTTCCATAAAGTTGTGCCTCCCTAAATTGGGATTGATTAGGTATGTTAGTGACACATCCTTAATACAGTCCTGTTTACGAAATACGCATTGACTAATAACTGTTACGCTTATTGCCGATATGATCTGGTCATACAGTGCTCAGTTTGTATGTCTAAAAGAAGACTATCAAAGACTTACAGTCTGGTTCCTTTTGTAGTGAAAAACAGCCAAAACATTTTGGATATTTCGCATATAATATTCAGATTGTGTCGATCAAGGTTGATACTTTAACTGACGGAATATAAATAGTCATTTGAGTTTCAGTATCGATCAATAATGGGTTCATTAATTCATTTAATAGAATGCCCTCGTATCCTAGAACACAAACAAATTCGATAGAGTATCGTCTAAGTTGGAAACGAGAGTGAATGTCATTAAGAATACATTTCTTGTTTATGTATTTAAAAAGTTGAAAATATGTCTTTAAGAAGCCCATCAAAGATCCACAAAGTCAAGATATTTTTACTTCAAACTAAGTACAGGACAATATTGATATTTCGCAGAAAAAATTCAGATTTCTTTGATGGCATTCAATACCTTTAGTCGGTGGAATATGAATATTCTTCTGAGACGCAGTTTTAATCAAGAATGATACGTCAATTGCGCATTAGGTTGCGAAATTGGATGCTCTATCATCCTAAAAATCAAATTTATTCATCAGAATGTCATCTATGTTGGGAATGAGAGAAAAGGCAATCGAGAATATACACATCGACTTTAATACGTCCGAAATATATCCATAAGAAGCCCATCAAAGACCTACAAAGTCATAGCATTTTGTGTTGAAATACAAGACCAGAATATTTTTGATATCTCTCAGGAAATATTCAGATTTTGTCGATGGCAATCGATAACTATAGTACTTTGAAACATAGTGCCGTATATAAGACATAGATTAAATTCAATTAAGGAAAGTGTTAAGACAATGCGTGAGACTTGGCAAGGTCTCGAGTCTTAGTTTAGTTTAAGTTTCTCGTGCCACTGAACTGTCTATGTAGGCATCGCAACAAAGTCTACTAAGATTGCGTAAAGATCCATTTATTTGCAGGTTTATTACCAGATCTTACACAGCGAAAATGGAGACTAGGGTCATCATAGAAGTTTATCTAAAAATGTATGTATATACCGATTTTTAGTTGTCAGTGTATGCGTCTATTGTGCAAACTAGTGCATTTAAGCGACATCTGAAGGTGTATTTATATATGCAATAATGGGTGATATCATCTATGTTACGATCTCTGAAGATCAGTTAACAAAGTTAGTAGACTTTCTAAAGTCATAATCATAACTTTTCTAATAGATTTTGCACAGTTATCTGATATAGAAGAATTTGAGTTATGGCAAAATTTAGTGCGATACATTGTACAATGAATTCAAATCTACTAAATATCAATGAAGATCACTTTCTCTTTCTAAAGATCCGACATTCAATTTATGACAATAATCAAGGCTTTAAATGACAATAGCTGTTATAGAAGAAGTTTTGCTTAATGGATCATGAATTCAGCAGATATTATGCATTCTAATTGGGACAAAGCTCATCGTAAGTGACATCTTCTATATTTCGATCTCTGAAGATCAGTTAACATATTTAGTAGACTTTCTAAAGTTCAAACATTAGAATTATGTCATGATCATATCTTTTCGATCTCTGAAGATCAGTTAACAAAGTTAGTAGACTTTCTAAAGTCATGATATCTTTTCTAATGCCTTTTGCACTGTTACCTGATATAGAAGAACATGAGTTATGAGAAAATTTAGTGCCATCTGTTTTACAATGAATTGGCATTTAAAGCGTTGATTTATGACAATAATCAACGCTTTAAATGCCAATAGCAGACATTATGCATTCCAGTGAGGATCAAGCTCATCGTGGTTTTTGTTAATATGTTTTGATTGTGAAATGTCGGCAGGACTATTGGAGATCCTGCAATGCTTTTTTGAAATTTACTGACTCTCTTATGCCCATATTTCTTGCAAACTATGAAAATTCTCCGATACCAATACATCATTTTCACTTTTTATTACTGATTAAAATTGACATAAACATATTTATCATTTCAAATTAACCAAAAAACTCGTTTTGTTTTTGTTAAATTGATAAAAAGTATATAAAAGAGAAAGAGGTAAATTGAAGAAAAAAAAAACATTTCTGATAACAGCACTCAACACAAAATATCAAAATAGAAAATCCCCCCAAAACAATGTTGCTACCAGTTTAAAGTGCAAATGAAATTATGATCAAATAAATTTTTTCTTGTGGTTTATACACTTTTTGAGAAAATTACATTAAATATGAGAATTGTTTTGGTTTTTTTTTACTTATAAATCTCGTTTTCTTTTATCTGTGTGTATTATTTTGTTGTAAACATGAATTATAATTTATAATAAAATTAACCGTTAAGGTCATTTATTCCATTCATTGTTTCTATCACCAGTGACCCAGTGAATAATAAAAAGAGACAAGAAATCAAAAAATTACAAAAACAATAATTAAAATTACCAACAACCTACATGCAAACATTGGGTACTATGATGATCATGAATTAAATATGTATTTGTTATAAACAAATATGTACAATGTAAGTAATTTTAGTTGTTTACAACATGAACGAAAAGGAAAAACATTGTTGTTTTCATTAACAACAATAACAAAAAAAGATGAATTTTTCATTTCATTATCATTGAAGCAACCAAAGATGAAGAAGTTTTGGAGAAAACTTTCTCCCTAAATAAGTGAAATAATTATAAGAAATAAGAACTCTTTTTTAGTAATTTATAAAATTAAAAAAATACTATGAAGATCGGAAATGAGTTGAAATCTTTTGGAAGTTTGAATATTTTTTCAGAGAAGATCACATTGAAGAAGGATCTTTTAGAGATTAAACAGTTTGTGGATTTGTATTAAGTTAGAGCGAAAAAGATTACCTTTCTGTTCTCTGGTAGAATAGAATTTCTGATAAGAATCAGAAACCTTTCCCTTCAGAAAGATCGTGGAAAAATAAATCTAGTTTTACACGGGTCTCTAGAGCATATCTCGATTTTGCAGTATCTTTAAGAAGATCGTAGTATATCATCCTCTTTGTATAGCACTGGATCTTTATATATAGGAAATGCTTTTAAAATATCTTTCATAGATAGAACTCTAGGTCTTGCAGATGATTATTGTTGGAACACTCCAATCCAATAGTTGAAAGATTCTAATACGATTCTTCTAGGCAATTCTATTGGATTTTATAAGAAACAGAATGCTTTATATAATATATAAGGAACATTTAACTGAGTCCATGATCGTTAAATAATATGTCAGAAGTCGTGGCAAGATCAGAAGTCATGGCAAGATCATTTTGTACTTTTAATCAAATCCAGGTCTATACAACTATAAGGGACCAAGGAAAATAACGTTAAAGATCGCGGTAGAATGAAAATAAGATCAAATTTTTGACGATAGATCCAATAGTTGGATGATTCTAATACGAAAGATTCTTCTACGCTATTCTACCGATTTTGATAATATATTCTTTTAGGGATAAAAGGAGGAATTTACTTAACATATGATCGTGTAAGAATAGCACATACGTCAGAAGTATTGGCAAGATCACTTTGTGACATACTTTAAATCGAGTCTAGATATATATAGATCATTACGCAGAACAAGCTTTAATGATCGCTGTCGAATATGAAATAAATATCGCATTTCTGATTATCATTGTTAGATCGTTTTGTAACGAAATTTTGAAAGGTTATACACAGAATGTTCTATTAAAAAACTAACGCATCGATAATTAAACTTTTTTAAAGTTTGCATAATCTTCAGGAGCTAAATATGATCGCAGCTAAATATAAAAATAAGATTCCAGTTTATACACAAAAGACCTAAAAAGTGGGCTACTTTAACTGAATGCGTCCACAAATCCATTGGACAGAGTGAAGTAGGGTTGACTGTCGTTCAAAGCTGCCGAATACGAGGACTGATCCAGTGGATCCTGCACATATCTGCATATGTTTTCCTCGTATATACGAAGATCCTTCCCGACATGCATCGGGAGAGTATCGAACTGTATGATGTTAAAATAGGGATGACTCCTCCGATGACATCGCAGGACGAACTGTTTGGTCAACATGACAATATGTTCCTTTATTGGTAGGACCTTCGTTTCCTTGTACAGGTGATGTTCCGAGATAATTTGTATGGATCCCTTTTCAATACTTTGGGCGGCATTTTGGCAGCTTTGAATGTTTCTCTACTGGGTATCAGTGAGCGTGATTGAAGTGGCGTGAGCTAAGGAAGTAAAGAGGCTTTCAAATATGACCACCAATATTATTGGGTGGTGCACGTTCAGAATTTGTGATCCATCGACCATGATGCTTCTTTCGTCCAGTTGGACGAAAACAATACGTTAGCTATATGATACTTACGAATAATCATCTCAGTAGGGACAATTGTTTAAGCAAATTAAATCGAATAACATTCTATTGTAGAATAGTTTTCATACAAAAGATCGTATAATAGAAAATAAAAAACTTTTTAGATGTTTTTTACGCTTATCTTTTGCTGAAGAAGCTTTTTAAGAGCGATACTTTAGAGGCCCCACTATAGGTGGGCTTTTATAGAAAATCTTTATTGAATACAAAATTTTGTATTTCAAAGATCAATGAGCTGAATATTTTATTGCAAAATAATTGTCAATCACTATAGAACAGGAGAATAAGATTATCGTTGTTATTGTAACAGATTGGCTTTGACTGAATGTTCTTGCAGTTGATACAGCTGTTGCTGAGTTGACAATCTTTGACAGATTAAAGATCGGTTCGTTCTTTTAGTAAAAATCTTCTTTTTAAGAAATATCCTTTATATTAGATGCAATTCTTTAAGCAAACAAGATAACAACAACATGCCGAAGTTACTTTAACAGAGGGGTTCCTTTGTAACTCGATTCGAAAGAAAAACATTTTGAATTCATACGTTAAACTTATTCGAAAACTTTCAAATCGAAATACAGTGTAAGACCCTTATAATAGTTTTTTTTTTAGGTTCCCTACAAATTCGAAAAAGACTTTAGAATGTACATCGTTATATTAAGAACTTTTATTAAAAATTATCAAAGCATTTAAAGAAAGAATATAAAGAACTTAAGATGTTCCTTAGAATTCAGCTTAAATTAATTTCAATGACTATCGGAAGCATCATTTATAAAATCTGTTAATCATTAATTTTTAGGAAACTTGACACCAATGATGTCGTCAGCCTAAGGCTTTTATATATCTCTACAAAATAAAAGTTAAGCTGCTGCTAAACAGCTTTTACTAATATAGAAAAACATTTCCGTTTTTTATAGATTAACGATGAAGAAAAAAAAAACAATTTTTTTACAACTATTACTACTACCTGTACCGCTATCGATTCGTAGTGAAACAAAAAAAACAATAAGAATTTTATGACCAAACTGAGTGCAAATGAATGTATGCATATGCATCATGTTGCACTTTCAGATAAATAAAGAATAAAAACCATTAGCATACAAGTAGGTAGTGAAGTAAGTATATTACACATAATCAAACAAACACTTAAGGTGTTTTTATAACACACTGAACTTTTAACAACAACTAAACATATGAGAGAGAAGAATCAACAAAAAAAGTGTAATAAACCCAGATACACAGTTATGAATAAAATGGAAATACCTTTTACTGCTATTTGTTTGGCTAGAGTATGGAGATATTTAACATTTATTTTTAACCTAAATTATTGATCAAATGCTGCTGCAAAAGCCGCCAAAGATCTAAGTGTTTTTATAACAGCAAAATAAAAAATACATATTTAAACATGTAGGGAGTAGAGTATAAATACTGTAGGGATTCTAAAGAACTATAAAATTTTAACAATTTAAAAATTGTACACAGTTCTGGGTTTAATGGAATATTCTTTTAAAATATTTATGGAACAGATGGAGAATGAAAAGTATATTAGTTATAAATTTTTAAAATTTATATTGTTTCAATTTCAAAAGTCACTCTACAGCGAAAAAGAACTCCGCAAATAATCTAGAAAAAAGCTAAAGATTCTACAAAATATTCTAAAATCTTAAAGCTTCAAATTAAACAACAAATAACAACTTACCCCCACTTTGCTCCTCCTGTTGTTGCTGCTGTTGCTGTTGTTGTCTTTGATGTTGTTGACGCATTTTCTGTTCTTTTTTCTTGCGTTCTGCTTCCGACCAGGAACAGTGTACAGTACCATCACAATGTAAACTTAAATTATCCACAGCTTCAGGTATTTCCAATTCATTAAATATATGACGTTTACCAGCAGCTGCTATACGACGATATAGAGTTATAGTTTGATAAATTAAAGCCCAAGCTTGTTCTTCCGATAGAGGAGCCTTAAAAGATTCCAAAATATTCTTAACACTAACACAACCCATAGGATTATTACAGGCGCAAATTGAGGTTGGTTGTGTTAAAGATGTGGAGAGACCATTATTAGCACTTTCCATAGAATCACTAGGTTTGCTTAGCAATTCTTCGTTGGCACTATCGGGTGATGTGGAAAGAAAACCATCTTCAGCATCAGAATGTGCCGCCGTTGTTTGATGACATTTGCCTTTGATAATGGGTTTGGCTTTGGTAATAGATAATTTAGTTTGTTGTTGTTGTTCATCTTCTTCTTCATTGTTATTATTGCTGCTTGAGCTTTCATGAGCGCCTGCGTCATTACAAGTTGTTTTTGATGAAGGCAGATTTTGAGGGCCATCTCCTCCGCCCTCATCAACAGCTCGTTGATTGCTGGCTAATTCTTCGGACATTTTTTGTTTTGTAGCCGTTGACATATGATCACCAAATGTTTCTTGGATTTCGGTAGTCATTTTTTGGAAATTGTGTTAAAAGTTAGCCCAAGATCTGTTGGTTTGTTTTATCCTTTTGTTTTTATTAAAATATAGTTTTTTTTTAAGATATATTACTAATTTAATTTGTTGTTAATTTTGTCAATTTACATTGACCACATTTAATTATTTATTTAGACACACATAAAAAACACAAAACGTAAAATTTTTTCTCGGGAATTTTTATTTGTTCCACCAAAATAACACTGTTTACAAAAAG
>NC_060950.1:27653352-27675852 GCF_022045245.1 Lucilia cuprina | reverse complement strand
AAAACTTTAACTATGAAGCACATGTTATTTTTTAATTTTAATGACTATTCAAAAAATTTCTTTACTAAATAGTTAAGTTTATTTTTTTTAAACACATTCATATAAAAACTTATAAAAAGTTATGAAATGTAGATTTTATTTCAAATTTAATGATTCTAATACAAATAAAAAAATTAAAGTACATAGTACTAAATTTGTAATTAAATGTAAATTAAGGGCCGGTAACTTATCTAACTTTAATCAGTGTTTAACAAAATAATCATTGTTTATTTTTTTATTACAGTAACTTTTTCAAATTTAATCTAAAATTTTTTCAAAGCGTTGATTAAATTTGATCATAGAAATTTCAGTGTTTAAAAAACATTGTTTGCCAGGAATTTTTATTATAAAAATACATAAAATTTTGAAAAATTCAATAAAATGGATCTATTAGGAAAATTTTATTCAACATATTAGAAGTTTGTGGAGTTAATATTTTCCACAGAAAGTATGATTTGACACCAGTGCAAAAGCAAGTTTCAGATGCAATAGCAAGCTTGAGATCAAAATATATACAATTTCCAAAGATCAACTGAAATAAGTATCAAAAAGTTTTTGTACAATTTCAAAGTTTCCGCGGTGTTGCGATGAAATTGATTACACTCATGTCAAAATACCTTGTCCTGGAATACTTTATACAAAATTATTTTTAAACAATTATTCTTAATTATATCGATTTTAGTGGATTCTATTGGCAAAGTATTTAGAAATCTTAAAAATCTTAAGTTAAAGGATATTGTAGCTACATGGCCAAGGTCCATGCATGATTCAACTATTTTGAACAACACTTTGTTGATTTGTCATTCCGGTAATTCCTTCTTCAACTAATAAAGACATGATAGGTTCTCTAAATCGTTCAGTTTATTGATAAGAAGTGGCCCACCTCCTGCACCGAAAATATTTTTCCTGTTATCACATTTTTTGTGCCCTTATTTAAGATATATAAAAAAAAGAGAATAATATGGACTTTCAGACGACAGATTTTATAAATGAAGTTGTGCTTTTAAAGGTTTAAAATAGGATTAAAAATTGATTTTTTTCAGTTTTTAGTACTCAATATTTCGAAAACTTTATAAGGTGAAGGAATTCTGAAGCCTGTTTCGGATTAAGTCTTTCGAAAAGTATAATTTATTTGCCTGTTTAATTAAAATACGAATTCGTTTTTGTTTTCGAACTTTTTCAAACTTTTTCCGATTTATTCTTCATTAACTCTCTCATTCGTCATTCAATCCTCAATTTTTTTTTCGAACTTTTTTAAACATTTTCTTACTTAAATTTGTATCTGTCCCTAATTTTTAAATAAATCTATCGACTTTAACTCATTTCTCAACAGAACGCAATTCGTCGCTTTAGTGGATTAAATATGAGGTTTTTCTTTCAATATTCAAAATATTTGTTACACCCTACACCACTTTAGTGTTTCATAATTTCATAATTTTAACAATTTTATTTTTAAATATATTTTTTTAAATTGTAAAATACATAATTGAAATATCAAACCGTTTACCTAATTTTTTTTGTTAAAATTTTTACAACTTTAAACATTTAGCGTTAATCTTTTAAATAAACTTAAATAGTAAATAAATTTTTATCAAAGGTTAAGAAATCAAATTTTCATACAAATTTTTTTTTATAAACCTTTTATAAATGTTTATGAATAAGGTAGTAAATCTATTTTGATTTATTTTAAAATTTTCTATTTGTTAAAATAATTATAACATATAAATTAATAATTTATCAATTTCACATTAATTTATTAAATCCATAAATATGTCTTAATAAAGTTATAACCCTAGTTTTGTATTGTTTACAAAGATATTTTAATTTTTTCACATGTTTATTCATTTCTTCAGCTGATTTATGCAAATTGTGTAATTTATCATTTAAGCTTTTGGCAACACTGTTGATTATTGACACTTGTTTCTATGGATGTTGTTGTTATTGTCGGTTTCTTTTTTTTTGCCTCTGAAGAGAAACAAAAACAAAATAACATAAAAATTTAATAACGGTTCATTAGCTCACGTGCCCGCAAAAAAAACTACTCTGTTTATATTAAACAACACACGATGACAAAAACAAGAAAACGTGATGATATACAAAAGTCAAAATATAAATAAGAATAGAATAGATATAAACAGAATAACAAAAGAAAACATTAAAGAAAGAGTAAAAGAAGATTTGTATCGAAATGACATAAAACTTATCAACATAAATATTAATTATGTATTAAAGGTGCAGCACAGTGGTGTCTATTCGGTTACTGGAATAACAGTTTCTAATTTGAAATTTTTAAGTTTTTTTAACTTAACACACACATGTACACATTGTCAAAAGTATAGACTGGTTAAATGCGAATTATTTTTATGTTAAGAAAAAAAACATAACAAAATAAACTGGTTTTATTGCAACTAAAAAGAACTTGTTTTGGGGAAAAACTTGTGATTGTCTCATAGTTTTTATTTAAAACACTTTGGTGGCAAATTGTATAGAAACACTGAATGGCAAGAAGAAGAAACAGGTAGAAGAGTGTAAAAAAAAGAAACATTTTGTTGTTGTTGGTTTTAAATTTCCACACAATTAATTTAAGGGTTATAATTAGGGTTCTACCCAGGAATGGTAAAAAGTACAAAACTTTAGTACTTTTTTAACGAAATTTTCAAGTTTTTAGTCTTTTCTATAGTCTAGTATACAGTTTAGTGTAGTATTAAGTATATTCTATAGTCTAGTGAACAAATTAACTTTGTTCTTAAAAATTACTAATTTAAAATTTAAATTTTCCAAAAATCGTCTCTTCGACTATTAAAATCATATTTTTTTTAATTTTTAATCTATTTCTAGACTTTTATAGTTGGTACAAAAAGTCGACTTTTATCAATTTAGAAGTTAAAAACTGTATTTAAAAATTACTATTTTAACATTTTAATTTTCCAAAAGTTAAGTCTTCAACTATTAAAATCATATTTTTCAACCATTTTTGACCTATTTCTAGACCTTTATAGTTGGAACAAAAAGTCTACTTTTAGCAATTTAGAAGTTAAAAACTGACTGATTTTGAGTTTTACTCTTTGAAATTATTTGATGTTTTCCAATTTTTTTCTGCAAAGTCGACCTTTTTTCCGCCGATATTTTTATAACTTTAGTAGTCGACTTTAACAAAAAAGCCTATTTGTAGTACTCGGAATATTTCACAATATATTTTTAACGAATTTCTTAACTTTTTCGATGACTTTTTAAGTGTTTTCACTTTTTTGAACAAATTGATTGATTTTGAAAGTTTCTTTATAGAT
The DNA here is from genome assembly GCF_022045245.1 of Lucilia cuprina. NCBI lineage: Eukaryota > Metazoa > Arthropoda > Insecta > Diptera > Calliphoridae > Lucilia > Lucilia cuprina. The sequence goes on along the minus strand of NC_060950.1, from coordinate 27,672,526 downwards.
TTCTGTTTGTAAAAATATCGGTCATAGAGGGTATCGACCCTTTCCGACTATTTTAAACTTTACCCACTATTTTTTGAATAAAACAGTTGAAATTTGAACTTTCCAATAAAAAGTCGACTGTTCAAGAATCGTTTGGTTTTGAGATTTTTAAAAAATAAATCATCCGCTATAGATTTAACGACACTTTTTAGACGTTGAAAATATATCAAAACAATCGTGTTCGAATTTTTTCGAAAACTTATTTAGATTATTTTTGTATAAAATATAATATTGTATAAAATATAATATTTTTCAATCGACCACAACTTTTTTGATAAAAATTGTTTTTTTTATACGTCGCTCTTGGACTAGAACTATATGGACTTTGGAACTTTATCTAAATGATAGACTTCGAAATCCAAAATCGATTTACCTAAAGATTCAATTGATTTTGTTAATATTTTTATGTGGATATCAGATATGACTCTTTTTCCAACAAAATAATTGCCTACGACTTTTTTGCGATAAAAACTCCTTGATTTGAAAATCGAATTACAGACATTTATTGATGTTAATGGCTCTAGAGGATAGTAATTATATGGACTTTGAAACTATATGAAAACAATCAATTTCGATTTTTTTCGAAAATCGATTTTTTCAAAATAAATCGAATATATTGTTTTGTTTGAAAAAAGTCATCTTCAATACATCTACAAATAAATATTAACAAAATCAATCGAATATTTTGTAAATATTTATTTGTATATATTAAAGAAGACATTTTAAAAAAAAAAAAAAAATAATCGACTGCGACTTTTTTTGATAAAAAGTCGTTGATTCGCATATCGATTTACGAACATTAAACTGGTTTTCTTGATACTATTTGTAACAATAAAGGTCCTAGAGAACAGTAACTAAATAAACGTTAAAACTTTATCAAAACGGTCGACTTCGACTTTTTTTTCGAAAATCAATTTAAAGATATTCGATTGTTTTTGTTAATATAAAAGTAACAGTAATTATTCTAAAGGAACTATATATATAGATGTCCAAACTGTATTTGTGTAACAAAAAAAAATTGTTTTGTTTTTCCAATATTTATTATTTTAAACTTTTTAAAATTTTGTCGATTATTTTAAAATTTTATTTACGAAATCGATTTTTCAATAAGTTTTAGGCAAACTTGATATTTTTGACTTTAAAATTGATTGTTTAAAAATTTTTTTTTGTCATATTTTCTATCAGTCTTCAGAATTTTGAAAAATTTTTGTCAATTTCCTAAAAATTAGAAAATTTTACAAATAAAAGTATGTTTGACTTTTTGCGACAAAAAGTCGATTTTTTGAAAGTCGTTAATAAGACTTTTTTCAAACTTTTTAATATTTTCCAAAAAAAATTTTTGAGTTTAATTTTTCAGACAGTTGACACAACGACCATTTTTAAACAAAATAGCCGGCTTGTTTACTCCTAAACAAGAGTTATTTTTTTTGAAAACCTTTAGGTAGAACCCTAATTATTTGATTAAAAATAATAAAGTTATAAACCGGGGGGTTGAAATTCATATAATAAACACTTGTTTTTGTTTTAGAATGTTTGGAGAAAAAAACACTTGTTTCAAATTAAAAACACTTTTTTATATTAGTTTAGTTTTATTATTTTTCATTTTGGGGTTTGTTTTTATTATTTCTTTATTTGGTTTAAAATCAATTTTTTTCTATATTATATATATAGTAAATTGAAGTTGTTGTTTTTGTTGATGGATTTTAATTTAATTAAAAACTATTCAAATGACCGTTAAAAATTCTGTTACATTTATTTCTTTTAATTTATATAATTTTCCAAATTGCACTTTTTCGTAATAATTTCATATGCATTCTTTTATAATTTTTTTTAATATTATTTTCTTCTTTTACACAATTATATTAATTTAATTAATTTCACCAACCGTAACAAAAATATGTTATTATTTTCTCTCCATCTCACACTTTAATTTTTCATTATTTTTCTTTTCACAAAACTTTATCTGCTGCTCATTCATAAATTGTTGTAGCAGTAATACATATATGAACACGAACAAATTTTCATACAATTAACAACCAAAACAATACCGGAATACGTTCAATTGTCAATTTCTGATAAATAGTATTTCTTTTAGTTTTAATAAATAGTTTTTAACAACCGCTTCGTAATGTTTATTATTTACTTGCAAAACTCAGACTGATTTCAATGAAATTCAAAAAATCGGAAACAACATTTTTGTTCGTTAAGTGCATGAGAGTAAAATGTAAAATACTTAACGAAACTATTGCTCTCACTCTCTCTCTCTCTATATGTGCTTAACTAACAGCATTATGTTTCTCTGTTAATAAATGTAAACAATGTTATCACTTCATCTATTAACATTGCCGGCTGTTTAGTGAGAATGTGTGTTGTGAGTTTGTGTGTAAAATATAAAGAAATTCCTCCAAAAAACAAAAAGAAATATTTAATAAAAGAAATTAATTTTATAAAACAAATTGTTGTGCATATTTTGTGCTTAAAATATACCTTGTAAAAGTGTTTTTTGATTTGTTAATTAACTTGACATTTTGGTGCAAATTAACAAGTGGTTGTCTGTGGATCGTTGCCATTTTTTCAAGTGACAGCTGAAAATAACATTTTAACTTCAATGTTTATATGGGTCCTGTTAACTTTAACTGGTTGCCGTAAAAAGGAAAGTAGATAATGCAGTTTATGTTAATTTAAAGGAAAGGATGAATCGGCATTTGTTTATTAGTTCCGGTTCTTAGTAGAGGTAAGTAAATTTTTGAATAGAATGATCCTACTAACTAACTAACTAACTTACTAACTAACTAACTAACTAACTAACTAACTAACTAACTAACTAACTAACTAACTAACTAACTAACTAACTAACTAACTAACTAACTAACTAACTAACTAACTAACTTCTATCTATCTATCTATCTATCTATCTATCTATCTATCTATCTATCTATCTATCTATCTATCTATCTATCTATCTATCTATCTTAACGAGAATTTTTTTTAAAGCTTTTAAAAACGCGTTTTAATATTAATACTCGTGACAAGATCAATAAGAAAAGTAACATGTGACTAATTACTAGAATATTTTCAGGTTAAGTTAAAAAATAGGACAAAAAGAAAGTAATAAAATAACTAATAATGTCAAAGGTAAAACATTATGCTAATTAAACAAAATTCTATTCATTTTTGGCCCATATTTACAAAACGAGATAAACAGAAAGAGACAAAGTGAATGAAAGTGAAAACCAATAAATAACTTAAAAAAATAAAACTCAGCTGATTAGCATAATTTGTAAAGTGTAATTTATAAAGCTTTTGTTAGTAAGTGAATTTTTCTATATAAAAAAAACATTTTCTTTAAATTTCCATTAATAAAACAAATGAGAGAAGTGAATAGAAGAGGAAAAATACACAAAAATTGATTAGAAATATAAATAAAAAGAAGACAAAAAAAATGCATAAAAGTTCAAATGCATTATTGTAAAAGGTGAGGAAAAAGATCATGATCATGTTATAAACATGACTCTTTTTGGGATTTTCTTAACAACAAACAAATATTATGGCTAAAAGCCATGCAAGTATGCTAGCGTTGCAGCAACCTAAGTTTTGCTCACAACCATCTACATATTTTGAATATTTAATCACAGCTCATTAACAGATAAATTGCCGTTTATGTGCTGCATGCTTAGGTCTTTAGTTGTGGATCTTTTTTTCATAGAAAAGAAACAGGTAAGAAGGTAAAGTCAAGCGAGGCCGACCATATAATACTCTACACTTGTATACGAATAAAACGTGATTTAGTTTTCATAATAAAGCATTTAAGTGGAATTGTACCATGCCTCAGATATACCTACTTAAGCCATTTACTGTTTAATAAAACTGTGGATATTTAAGTAAAATTTTTGATGGGGTCTTTTTATAGGGGTTAGGGTCAAATGAGGCCCTATATTTATAAAATTTATGAGAGTCATCCAGGCTAATATAGAACTTGGTTTTGCAGCTTGTCGTGATACGAGTATATTAAACATAGTTATAAACTTATAAACTCTTTGGCGGGTTTAGTTGTATGGGTCCTAGGTGAAATAATGGACCGATGTTAACTATTTTCCAAATTTCATTGAATTATCTCCAAAATTGCGACCTGTACTTTGATAACAAGTTTTAAAAGGCCTATTTGGCGAGTTCAATTGTATGCGGCCTAGGTAAAATAAAGGACCGATGTTAACCATTTTTAATAGATTTCGTCTACGGTATCATAGAAGATCATGTGCAAAATTTCAATAAAATATCTCCAAAATTGTGAACTATACTTTGATTACAAGGTGTACAAGCCCTATTCGGGGTACAGTTGTATGGGGCCTAGGTGAAATAATGGACCAATATTAACTATTTTCCAAATTTTTCAAATTTCATGCCAAATTTCATTGAATTATCTCTAAAATTGCGACCTGTAGTTTGATTACAAGGTTTATAAGCCCTATTCGGGGTTACAGTTGTATGGGGGCTACATGTAATAATGGACGACATTCATAGAGACGTCATCAATACCGCGGTTTCAGGTTACCGCATGAATGTCGTTCTTAAAGGTCGCCCACCGCCCATAGCAGAAAAAGAGAAGAACCTGTCGCAGAAAATAAGAGTTGCCCTGGCACAACTGAGAACGGGATGGAGCAACAGGTTCAACGCCTACTGGTCCCGCATAGACCGTGTCGTCCCCAATATATGCCCAGCTTGTGGACAGGGTCCGCATGATACCCACCACATATTCAACTGTAAAGCACACCCTTTTTCACTTAGCCCAATTTCTTGGCTTGGACCTAAATACACAACCCCCGGATTAATAATGATATTGGTAAAGCTGTTTCAACAACAACATAGACTTCGTCTACGTACCATAGAAGATCATGTGCCAAATTTAATTAAATTATCTCCAAAATTTCGACCTGTAGTTTGACAAGCCCTATTCGGGGATACAGTCGTAAGGGGGCCAAGTGAAATAATGGACCGATCTTAACCAATTTCAATAGGCTTCATCCCTGGAATAAAAGAATATCATGTACCAAATTTCATTGAATTATCTTCAAAATTGCGACCTGAAGTTTGATTACAGACAGGCGGACGGGTATAGCTTAATAATCCCAGAAAATGATTCTGAGCCGATTGGTATACTTTAAGGACCAATATTATTGTGCGTTACAAACATCAGCACAAACCCAATATACCTCCTCCAATAAAGTGGTGTAGGGTATAAAAATATCTTCTAAAAAAGCAAATTATAACGGCATACTGCAGTTTCCCCATTTATGATGAAAAATACTTATTTCTAAACATAGACCAACAACAAAAACAAGGAGAGAAAAAAATCTCATATTTCAGTCTTGACATTTTCCATAAAAAAGCCCTCTAGACGAAAACTTTTAACTAAGTTTTCATTTAAAATTTGTTTACGTTTTGTTTATTTGAAAAATCTTTAAATGAAAAAACAAAAACGTATTTATCATTCATTTTTGTTAAATATAAATATATATATTTTTCCCTAAAAAAGTGTGTATCTTATCTGAAATGCATGTGAAAAGTGAAACTGGTTAATAAAACAAAAAATCCCCATGAATTTGTAAAAAAAGATGAAGAAGAAAAAATTATTTAAATCTTGACTTAAACTCCTCATACCAATTTATACAAGATAATATTTTTGGGACAGCCAGCAACAAACATTCGTTTTAAAAACAAACCAAAACCATTGCCGGTACCAAACAACCACCTACATGGTGGCAAATGAAATGAAAAGTTTTTTTTCGTTGAACCCAGCAAACATTTACCCTCCAAGTCTTTAATTTGATATATATTTGCAACATCTTGAAGTTGTCTTCGGGTTAATCTTTAGGTGAAGGATTAGCAATCCTCGAAAGTAGTTTTTTCAAAAAAGTCCCCTTTTATGGGTTGTCACTTAATCCAGACTCTACATACTTAATTTCAAGTTTCTCGGTTCAATATTATAGAAATTTCAAAAAGTACCTTTTGAAGAACGAAAAAGTACCAAAAAGTCCCATTTTATGGGTTTCCACTTAATCCAGGCTCTACATACTTAATTTCATGTTTCTACCCAGTAAGCATTTGGAAGATTGTTGGATGATTAATCAGTAAACTGTGTCATTTTTGACTCCATTTTATGACCTAAAAGTGACTAATAAGTTGAGCGTTTAAAAAATAACTCGTAAATGATCCCGATATATGATTGAAAACTGAATGTTTGAAAAACAATAACAAAATGTATAGCAATCATAAATTGATCATCCTGATGTTTAAAATATGATGGTTTTAAAAACTTATTTTGTGGTCATATTTCAAGCAGTTGGAAGATCTAAGATTGCTTCGTTTGTAATTGATTTAGACTTAAAAATGACTCAAAAATGAGTCGAAACTGATTGGAAATATGGCTCAGAAAAGACTCCTTTTTAAAGAGTTAGTAAAACATTTTATGTGGCCTAAAATGAGTTGATATAATTCTCTTTACGTTTATAAAATTAAATGTATAAGTATTTCAATTTGTGTTAAATATTATTAAAGTCGATATTCTGTCAAGGATATTGAAATTATATTATGTTTTAATTAAAATAATTTTATATTCTTAACGATCTTCTACAGAATATAGTTGGGCGACTAATCACTAAACTAAGTTTAAATAATTCCAATTAGTGTTTAAAATCTGATTTATTTGAAAAATACAATAACAAAATGTTTACCAATCATAAGTCTAAGAGACTCCGTTTTGAACGGACCACACCACTCGTCAGATGTCTTGTTGTATAGTGTTAGATCCAACCTGTAGCCGTGAGAAATCGCAGGATGTCATTGAGCTTAACTCCAGATATCTCATCCAGGTTGGATATGAAGTAGCTGCCTAGAAAACGATTTCTATTTACAGCTAGAGCAGGGCATTCGCAGAGAAGATGGAAGACCGTTTCTTCCTTTTCTCTTTCTTTGCAACTGCGACAGTTTTCATTGAAGGCGTGCCCAAGCCGACTTGCATGTCTGCCTAGCACACAGTGTCCTGTTATTACAGCTATCAACCTCGATATATCCCGTCTACTCAAGTTTATGAGGTGTCTAGTGCGTATTTCATTAAAGGAAGGCCACACTTGCTTGGCCCCTTTGCATGTGTCCAGATTAATCCACCTATTTTCAGCCTTCTGAAGAAAGAATCTGAAGATGCTACTCTTGATTAAGCTTAACGGAGTTGCTACTTAAACGGCGTTGGAGATATCAAGAGCAGATCCCGTTCTGGAAAGATCATCTGCCCGTTCATTGCCTTGATAGTCCCTATGCGCAGGGACCCAAATAAGGGTAATGTCAGACAGGCGACCCAGCCTTGACAGATCCTTCTTGGAATGTCTGACTAATAGGAAAGAGGTAGTATAAGATTTTAGAGAGAGAAGTTCCGCTTGACTATCGACAAAAAATTCCTATGTTGCCACGAATATTGAGGTCATGTAATATTCTACAAGCTGATATTATTGCAAATATTTCATCCTGAAAGACACTACAGTTGTTGGGAAGGCGATGAGATATATTTACCCCAGCTTCTTCACAGAAGACACCAGAACCGACCCCGCAGTTCATCCTAGAACCATCTGTATAGATTCTGGTGGTATATTCGTTCGGCAGGTTACCCCTACACCACTCGTTCCTGGAAGGAACTCTGATTTTGAAAGTCCTTTCAAAGTCCGTGTGTGGGGTAATATAAGTAGTCGGATGGTTGGTTGAAGATTGGAGGTAATAAGCTTAGATCTTTGAACTTTGTATAGTTGATCTACAACAAACTTCTTATTAGTTGAAGTCCACCATACAAGAGATCCATATGTGAGAATAGGACTTATAATAGCTGTGTACATCCATTAAACTATATTGGGACTAAGTCCCCATTTTATTCTCAACATCTTGCGACAGGTATAGTAGGCGACCGTTGCCTTCTTGACTCTGTGCTGGACGTTAAGTCTCCATGATAATTTGGAGTCTAGAATAATTCCTAGATATTTGGCATTGTTTGAAATTTGTAAAAATTGGCGCATTAATCACTCAAAAAAGATTAAATAATGAGTCATAATTGATCAGAAGTGGGGCTCATAAATGACTCACTTAGAAGAGTCGTGGGTAGGGTACCATTGTCTCCCGATGAATGTGTCAGAAAATGAACTCATATATGATCAATGTAATCATGCAGAAGAGTCATAAATGACTCGAATGTGATCAAAAATTTCAAAAAATGCTAGCTGGGTAGGTTCAATATTATAGAAAATTCAAAAACTATCTTTTGTAGAGCGAAAAAGTACCAAAAAGTCTCCTTTTATGTGTTCTCTCCTAATCCGGACTTAATTTCATGTTTTTTAGGTTCAATATTATAGTAAATTCAAAAAGTACCTTTTGTAGAATGAAAAAGTCCCCTTTTATGGGATCTCGCCTTATACTTAATTTCATGTTTCTATGTTCAATATTATAGACAATTCAAATTGTAGAATGAAAAAGTACCAAAAAGTCCCTTTTTATAGGCTCTTACCTAGTCAAGGCCCTACATGCTAAATTTCATGTTTCTAGGCTCAATCTATATATATATATAAAAGAGATTGATCACCGCATATCGTAGTTATTTCAATAAATAAGCGGACAGGTGTCTGGAACTTTAAATCGATGAAACTGTATTTTGGTACTTTTTTGAACCTTATGTACCTTTTTAACCAGTGAACATAGAAATAACATTTAGATCACATTCGTAACTTATTGAAAAATTACGAACATAAGTTTGGTACTTTTGGGAAATTAGAACGTTTAAGGGGGTAAAAATGTTACTTAGTTTTGGTACAAGTAACTGTTCCAAATCTTTATAGGTCCAAAGTTATAATTTTTATCTTTGCTTATGACAGCTGGCATTCATCAACTTTTTTGTTTTAGTTTTTTAAAAAAAGCCCTCAAAATCTTATTTGAAAACTTTAAAATAAACCAAATTATCTCAATGACTATTCTCTAAACCTTCAAAACATTATCTTTGCTGGGTTTTCCTTCTCATGTTGCTGTGGCGTTTAAGATGCGATACCTGACTGGCGTTTTATTAGTAAGTTTTGGTTGTTTGCGCCTTTTCGCTGTTCAGTTGCGGTCAGTGAGCGCCAATCATTTTAAACATTTGCATGTTGCATACAACAATTCAACAACGTTCAATCAACTAAATACCAAACATTTAAGTACGTACGTACAGACTACCCCACGAAATATACATATGTATATGGTCGTACGTTTAAATATGTATGTGTGCTAAAAAAAAACAAAACGTTAAATTATTTAAAAATGAAAACAAACCGTAAAAAAAACAAAACAAAAAAACTTATTGTTGCCGCTCCCGCTGCGGCATATTGTTGCATTTACAAGTCATGAACATCATTTAAACATGATGTGGACGAGAGTATGTTTGGAATGTACGAGTATAACTATTTGACTTTAAACATGATGCCATGATGTGGCATCGTTGGAAATGGAATTTGTCTTTACTTTTTGTTCCTCGCAAATAAGTAAGATGAGTTAACAGATTTTTAATTGTTACTTTTATGGTTTAAAATGCCGTTTTCTATTCTAAAATGCCCTACAAGTGGTTTTGAGAATATTTCAAATATCGAAATTTTCCAAAAGGAACTTGTTCCTGAAACTATATATCCTTTATAAGATTATTTTTATAAGATTATTTTTATCCAGAAATGGATGCTGTAATGAAAGTTTCACGAACATTCCTCTCTTGAATTGTCTGAAGGCCTTTTTCTTGGTTTATATATATTAGTGATGTTAGCATCACTGTATCCGTAAACAAAATTCTTTTGATCTTATCGATTGGTTTTCTTTGTCATCACTTTTTAGAATTTTAAAGTTTTGTTTCAATACTTCCCGAAATACATTTTATTTATAAATGCGTTTTACTTTTACTTTCTGTTTCCTAAAGGCGGCTCATTAAAAGTTAAATGATCAGCTTAATGAAATGTAAGGGTATCTTAGGAACGCTTTAAACCGCTAATAAAATCGTGAGTGTGTTTTTCTCTTGAAAATTCTTTGTTTTGTGAAACAAAACAATCAAATGCAGTAAATATTATAATTAATATGAAGTTTTTTTTATACACTCACTAAACGTATGCTTAAAATCAAGGCAATTACTTGGAAAACATTATTGTTTTTTAATTATAATCTTGTGTGTGAATTTTTCTAGTTATAAGTGAAGACACTGAGAGAAATGAAAGGTCTGTTTTAGTGCGGTTGCAATAAGTTTCTACCTCTAAGTAGTAAGTTAGTGAGTTTGTGGAAAAACACACAGGCCTATACCGGACCTGCGTTCTTTCACCAGCGCCTAAGGTGGGAATCGAATCCACTACTTCTGGTCTTCCAAACTTTTTTTTTTTAATTTAATCTTTATTTGCTTAAAAATTCATTTACAAATTTCTTAATGAAACTAATCCCGCGAAGCTATTAGGCTTATCTGGAGAACTAACTAAGTAACTAACTAGCTCACTAACTAACTAACTAACTAACTAACTAACTAACTAACTAACTAACTAACTAACTAACTAACTAACTAACTAACTAACTAACTAACGAACTAACTAACTAACTAACTAACTATCTATCTATCTATCTATCTATCTATCTATCTATCTATCTGTCTGTCTGTCTGTCTGTCTGTCTGTCTGTCTGTCTATCTATTTTTTCTTTTTTAAGATATTTTAATCTAAGGCATGATACTACAATCATGTTATATAGAAGACAGGTTGGACTTTTTAGATGACGTAGCAAATTTTATAAATAAGTCCTATATTCAGTTGTATCGAATCTTATATATCATTCACCATGATATAGATTCCCTTTTATTTAGGGCCCTACATCCTTAATGTCATATTTCTAAGTTCAATAGTATAGTAAATTCGATAAGTACCTTATGAAGATCGAAAATGTTCCAAAAAATCTCTTTTATAACTTTTCACCTAATTCGGGCTCTACATTTTTGATGTTATATTTCTGCTTCATATCTTTTTAAAGTATGTTTGATAGAATGGTTAATGATTCGGACCTTTTAAAAACTGATTCCAACAGACAGACAGACAGACAGGTATAGCTTAATAGTCTTCGCTCTCTATAAGGATACTCTCAAAGGTGAAGGGTTTAAAAGGCTTAATTAAGGGTTTAAAAGGCTTAATTAATCATTTGATTTGGAACCCTCGGATTTAACTACATTAATCATATAGATATATAGTAATTCCATCAAATATTTCTTTCAGTGCTAAGGCTTTCAATTGTATTTACATTGTTTTGTTTTAACTCTTTATCTGGCTACAAGTTTGTTTATAACTCCAAACATAAGTATAGTCTTTTTTTACGTACACACATAATCACATTCATAGTTTTTTTTCTTTTTGAAAATACAATGAAATTTGTAAAAATTCTAATTTGTACAAAAAAGTATTAAATATATTCACTTGTACAATAAACATATACACGAGAATGAGTTTCTTATTCAGCGAACCATGACCATACTATGTTTTTTTTCTATGATACGTCGTCTTAGTCTTCTTTATTATTACTAAACGCAGACACACACACACATTCTGACACATTTATAAAATGTAAGTAAATTTACACATACTTTAACACTCAAGAAGTGCTAGGTAGATTCGCTAAGATATCATTTGTATAGTTTGTGATGTATTTAGCCTGTTTATAGCGTAACATTTACAGAGAGAGAATTTTATCTAAATTCGCAGTTGAATAGCGAAAGTTCTAATAGAGTTATCGGGAGTATAATTCATATATTCTATAGCTTTCATGAAATATTTTTACTTCGCTCGATCTAGAAATATATTCTGCAAGGTTGTTGCTAACTAAGCACTGCTCATATGTTAGACGTCACTAGAACCAAGTTGTTAAAAGCTAGTGCAGATGAGGGAGTAAAAAAAATTGCTCCAGAACATGCAATTAAGTGACTTCAGAAAACTCTGAACGTTGGACTTTCCTTTAATGTCTTTAATAAAAAATTTCGTATTCCTGATTAGTTAAACTCTAACAGTTAAAGGAGTAGCAACTCGGGCGGCAACTCGTATTAGTCAGAAAGTTAGTCATAGGTCATGGTCATTCTATGATCGAAAAAAGTACTACAGTGGAAGCGGACAGAAGCGGACACTGAAAAAGAAATCTCGCAAAATGTTTGACAACCAGTATGGCAGGATGGGAAACTTTGAGTCTACTAGCCACACACTCTATCTATAAAACTCGGAAGGGTACATCGAACTATTTTTTTAAATTTTTTCGAGGCAAAGATAATATAAAAAATATGATAAGCTATACCTCTCTCAAAGAGAATTCGATCCCTTGATGGGATAAACTCAAGAATATACTGTCAAATTTCTTTCAAAGGGGTCTCTAGGTAAAATCGCATGACTAAAGAAGGCAAAACCAAGTCAGCTATAGGGAGCGCGTCTGCTAATGGACCGCCTATGTATGCTTAGTGTTTTTTAATGGTCTCTATCTAGAATCGTACTAGTAAAGCCAAGTCTACTATTAGCAGTGCATCTGCTAATGGACTGTTCCATAGCTTATGTATGCTTAGCATATGGTCAGAGCACTAAAAATTATATTGTTTTAAGTTGTCACGTTCATAGACTGGGAAAACATGTGATCCCTTTTAGACAGACCCTAGGCTGCTTTAAATATGTATCGGCTTTACAAGCTTTACTCTTTCAAATTCATGTGCTGCTGGTTGGCGTATTGAGAAACTTCACTCATATCGGCGTGTATGATTGTCCTTGGATTGGATTTTTTTTTGGTTTGATTATTCAAATGACTGTAGTTTTTCAGACACTGGATATTACTAAGAGTCTGACTGACAGGGTTAGTTACTCGACAGCGTTACAAGCTTTCCTCTTCCAACTTCAAGTGCTGCCGAGAAACCTGATTGATATTGCCGTGTAAGATTGACCTTTTTTCCAGGCACTGGATATTACTAGGATTCTGACCTACTGGTCCTGATGTGCTCTTCTTCTCTAGGAAAATTTTGGTTAGAAAACATTATACAGCTATCAATGAAAACAGTTAGAGACTAATTTTTAAAAATTATGTTTCCACGACCGCTATCGGTCACAAATCAATATTGAAAAACTTTATTTCCCAGATGTAGTTTTCTAGAATTTTGTAATCAGTGTTCCTGAGAAAGTTAATATCTGGAATAACATCGATCGTAAGATGTTTGGATTCGTCTGAATCCGTTAAGAAGTGTCTTTTTTGTCCTGTTATCGATCGTAAGATGTTTGGATTCGTCTGAATCAGTTAAGAAGTGTCTATCTTATTCTGTCATCGTTGAGGTCGTCCATATAGTGAACTTATTTTCAGTTCATTTCTTTCGTCCATGTTTTTTAATACAGATTTTGGTGTTCCCGAGCGCCTTGGTTCTTATGTAATGCAGAGGTTTTGGTGGATGAGTATTCAGTTACTGTTCTATTATGGACCAATATGATGTTATACTTAGCTTCTTTAGCTGAAGTGGTTCTAATGGACTTCTGGGTGTCGGAGAAGACATATATGAATCTGTGTTAGTTAGTTGGTGAGTTAGTTAAGCAGTTAGTTAGTTAGTTAGTTAGTTAGTTAGTTAGTTAGTTAGTTAGGTAGTTAGTAAGTTAGTTAGTTAGGTAGTTAGTTAGTAAGTTAGTTAGTTAGTTAGTTAGTTGGTTAGTTGGTAAGTTGGTTAGTTGGTAAGTTGGTTAGTTAGTTAGTTAGTTAGTTAGTTACTTAGTTAGTTACTTAGTTAGTTAGTTAGTTAGTTAGTTAGTTAGTTAGTTAGTTAGTTAGGTAGTTAGTTAGTTACTTAGTTAGTTAGTTACCTAGTTAGTTAGTTAGTTAGTTAGTTACTTAGTTAGTTAGGTAGTTAGTTAGTTAGTTAGTTAGTTAGTTAGTTAGTTAGTTAGTTAGATAGTTAGTTAGTTAGTTAGTTAGTTAGTTAGTTAGTTAGTTAGTTAGTTTGAAAGGAGGATTTGTCGTCAGAACATACATGGGTCTCAGGTGGGAATCGAATTCGGGACCTCGGAGTGCCAGATAAAATAGAAAGTGTAGAATGTGTGTTAATCTTTGATCAGCTATTTAAACGTGTAGAATCATCTGGTTGATCATACAATTTCAAATATGATCGTATCAAATACTTCAACTTTTCTAAATGTATAAAGAATGAATCAGACTTTTGTACCCTTTATACTTCGTGGTATCATTTTAAGCGTTTTTTTGTTCGTTTTGTATTCGTATCCCATTAACAACTTTGTATTTGTAATGAAAATGACTGTAAACTATTACAGGGGGGGGGTCGATCAATAACCTTTTTGTTTCTTTCATGGTATTAAATTGGATTTTTTTTTACTAGAACTGAGTAGAAGAAAACAAAAAAAGTTATATTTTTTTTCGAACAGTGAGTATTTGTTGCGATTGCAGCATAAATGGGCGTAGAACGGAAATGCTATACACTGTATTTAACGATGTCACAACAATATTTTATAAAAAATATATTTTTGTTTATAATTTTTTTTGTTCAAAATAAAATGAATATAATCCCAAAACAACAATAAAAACATTAAAACTTTTTTAGCTTGCAATATATGTAGATGAAACTGTGAGAATGCTGTTGAGTGGAAAAAAATTGACCCTTATTTTTAACGTTATAATAATTTTCTAATATTTCATAATATATTTTCTATTAAAATTTATCTTGTTTTCTTGATTTTTTTCAATTATAGAATTATATTGTTTGCAATTACATAAGAAACGGCTAATGATGTTTTATAAATTTCTATTATAAATCCAATCTTTTTTTAATCATTATCTATAACTTGGAGTTTGTTTGATTGGTAGGAACACTGACATTTATATTTCATAATGTTAAGCAAATCAAATCAAATGTTGTTTTTTATGATTAAGATTTTATTTGTAACAAATAATCGACAAATAAACGTGATCCAATTTACCGGACATCGTATGCAAAGAAGGTACTCAAAACAAAAACAACACCAGTCAATAATAATCTCCAGATGCAAACTCTGTAAGCAAAAAAAAAAAAAGAAAAACTAATCTAGGTTTATATTGATCATTATGTTCATTATTATGCTGATCATCATATTGTTTTACAATATTGTCTCTGCTTTTGTCGTCTCAGTTGTGTTGTGTCAATTTAAAAAATCACTTCTCTCGTCCACAAGTCATCAGTCAGCCGCCAGTAAGTCAGTCAATCATAATTGGCTTTATTCTTCGTTACGGCCTTAAGGGTATTACAGTGGCCTACACGTTTAGAGTTGCATTTCCTCAATGTAATTGATTTATTTCTTTTTTTTAAATTTTCTGTTTCATTAATAATATTGCAAATTGGTTAAAAGGGTTTTTTTGTTTATTCATTATCCGCTATATTTATTACTTTTTAATGAATTTTGTTTTAATTTAATTAAAGTTTTTAATTAAATTTTTTTAATATTGTATAAATAAAAATAGAGAAAATGCAGAAATATAGAAATATCAGCAGATTTTTTATTAGAAGCGTTCGTTACGATCAAACAATTTTCTATAGAATAATCTGAAAGAGATCATTAACAATCTTGTGATCGTTAGGGCTTTTTGTAGAGGATCTATTAAACACTAATGATCAGTCAGCAGATCGCTAAAGATCCAACACATGTCTATTTTAGCGATCTTCTGATCGAAAATCACTCATAGACTTTTTTCTAAAAAGTCGTGTGATTTTTAAAAATCGAAGATTTTTGTCAACCTTTAAGATCACTAATATATTTTTCTATAGAAAAATTTTTATCGTTATCGATCACTAATCGTTTCTTCTATACAAAATCTATTTTGATCGTTAACGATCATTTAAAAATTTTTTTATAGAAAATCTTATGATTGTTCTATAGAAATTCTTGTGATTATTAACGATCAGTTATAGATTTTTCTATAGAAATTCGTGTGATCGTTAACGAACACTTATATACAGTTCTATAGAAAATATTGATAACCTTAATGATCACTTATATATTTTCTACATATATCTTTCTCTTTTTCTATAGAAAATCTTGTGATTGCTAACGATCACTAATATATTTTTCTGTATGATATCTTGTGATCATTAACGATCAATTATAGATTCTTCTATAGGAAATTTTATGATCGTTTACGAACACTAATCGATTTTTCTATACAAAATCTATTGATCGTTAACGATCATTTATAGATTTGTCTATAGAAAATGATTTGATCTTTGACGATCAATTATAGATTTTTTTCTATAGAAAATCTTGTGATCATTAACCATAATTTATAGAGTTTTGTATAGAAAAGTTTGTGATCGGTAACGATCACTTATATATTTTCTATATGATATCTTGTGATCGCTAACGATCAGAAATATCTTTTTCTATAGAAAATCTTGTGATTGTCAATTATCTCTAATAGATTTTTCTAAAGAAAATCTTGCGATCGTTAACGGTAACTTATAGATTTTTTTTTTTGGTATTTGCGATCACTATTTAAAATTTGGACTCTTCTGTACACATTTTTGTAATATTGTATACAATCACTTTCAGATCTTTTTATAGAATATACAATCGTTTACGATCACTAATTGATTTTTCTATAGAAAATCATGTGACCGGCTACGATCACAAATCGAATTTTCTATACAAAATCTATTGATCGTTAACGATCATTTATAGAATATTCTATAGAAAATGATGTGATCTTTAAAGATTAGTTACAGATTTTTCTACATTAAATATTGCGGTCGTTAATGATCATTGATCACATATACACGTTTCTATAAAAAAAAATCCTATAATGTTTAACGATCACTTATAGATTTTTCTATATCGTCATCGATCCTTAAAAATTTGTATATATAACATCTTAAAGATCACAGTCATCTTTAACGATTATAGATTTTTATAGAAAATCTTGTGATTGTTAACGATCAGTTATTTCTTGTGTTGTTTAACTCTTTAGAAAATTGTGTATACAATCACTTTCTGATCTTTTTATAGCAAATACAATACGATCTTCACATATTTAATTAAAAAAAATATCTAGTGATCGTCACTAATGACTTGTAGATTATAAATCATGTGATCCTTAAAGAAAATTTATTGAAAAACATATAATTCACGACCATGTTTCATAAGAAACCTTGTGATCGTCCACGAATAGATTCATAAAAAATCATGTGATCCTGGATGATCGATCAATAATTTGTATTTTAAAAACTCTGTGATCTCTAACCATTGCTCATAGATTTTTCTTTATAAAATCGTGTGATCTTTAATGATTATTTAAAGATTTTACTATAGAAATTCTTGTGATCGCCTACGATCACTTATATAGTTTTCTTAACGATCACAATAGTTCTTAGGAAAAAAGCTGAAAATTACTAAAACTTTTTATGGAGTGCATGTATGTGTGATCGTTAATCTTCATTTTGAAATCTTTTAAAATCATTAAATAAATATTTGTCAATCTGTTAGCATTAAGATGATTACCAGATTGCATCTAAACCTAAAAAAAAAAGAATTTCGTAAAAAGTATTAAGTTTCATTGACCTTAATGGTTTAGCAAACATTTTAAGAACTTAAAAAAACAACAAACAAATAGATTCTATAGTCATACATTTCCTATTTCCGTAACCGTTGCTATCTTAAACACTTCTCTTTGAAATTATTTTCCAAAACACTGAATAACAGAAATTCTTTAAACACATTTCGAAAAAAAGAAGAATTTCAACATCTCATGATCAAAATGATCTACAAGTCTAAATGACATTTACAGAAACCAAAAAATCTAAAAAATAATGAAGAAAATTAATTTGTGTCATGCTCAGGTGATTTTGTAGCATGAACAAAGAAAGACGAAACAACTAAACGCAGACTCATCATTTGCAGCAAACGGAACAATGACAACAATAAATACACATGTATTTGTATAATGATCGTACTACAAAATATTATTTAGAAAAAATAAAAAATAAAACTCCAAAAAAAAACTAAACTAGAATATAATAATGACAAGAATTTGATGAATGTATGCCATCTAAACATTTAGTCAGCTAAGCAGTCAACCAGCCCGGCACCTTTGTCACATTTAACAATTGGGAAATTACTTCATTAATATCCCACAATTCCCTCTATTCACGCCACCAAATGCCACACAAATTTACAAACAAAATAAACAAAGTTTATGACAAAAAAAAAAAACGAATTTTAAACGAAAAATTAAAAATAAAATATAAAAATTAATCTGCTCTAGAATGTCTCCCAAATGTATGTTACCCGAATTATGTCTACAACAAACAGACAGACCAGACCGATAGCTACAGATTAGAACACATAAAACATTCCAATTGAGAAACCTAAACGTATTGACGAAACAGGCACCATATTACAAAATATCCAAAAAATTTTAGACATAAAAAAATACTATACGCGTCATGTGCATATTAGTGGCCCACACAAACTATTAGGAAAATATAGAGTAGCTGGATATAAGAGAGACAAGATCGTAAATATTGTTGATATATAGTAAATCTTGTGATCAGTTAAAATCTGTAGCTGATATTAAAATGGAAATTGTTATGATCTTTAATGATTTTTAACCGATTTTTTAACTGTAGCAAAACGTTAACATAGTCTTATGATCGTTAATGATCTCTATATGATTTCTCTATAGAAAGTCTTGTGATCGTAAGCGATCACTAAAAGACTTTTCTATAGAATATATTGTGATGGTTAAAGATCACGACGAGAATTAAAAAATAATGTGATCGTTAGCGATCACTAAGAGACTTTTCTATACAAAATCTTGTAATGGTTACCGATTACTAAGAGACTTTCCTTTAGAAAATCTTGGGATGGTAAATGATCACTAATGGACTTCTCTGTACAAAATATTGTGAACGTTAGCGATCAGAAAGAGTTTTCTATATAAAATCCTGAATATAGACTAGACTATATATTAGACTAGAGTATAGACTAGACTAGACTATAGACTAGACTATAGACTAGACTATAGACTAGACTATAGACTAGACTATAGACTAGACTATAGACTAGACTATAGACTA
>NC_060950.1:27648356-27653252 GCF_022045245.1 Lucilia cuprina | reverse complement strand
CTAGTTCAGTTCTAGTTCAGTTCTAGTTCAGTTCTAGTTCAGTTCTAGTTCAGTTCTAGTTCAGTTCTAGTTCAGTCCTAGTTCAGTTCTAGTTCAGTTCTAGTTCAGGTCTAGTTCAGGTCTAGTTCAGTTCTAGTTCAGTTCTAGTTCAGTTCTTGTTCAGTTCTAGTTCAGTTCCAGTTCAGAACTAGTTCAGATCTAGTTCAGTTCTAGTTCAGTTCTAGTTCAGTTCTAGTACAGTTTTAGTTCAGATTTGGTTCAGTTCTAGTTCAGTTCTAGTTCAATTCTAGTTCAGTTCTAGTTCAGCTCTAGTCCAGTTCTAGTTCACTTCTAGTTCAGTTCTAGTTCAGTTCTAGTTCAGTTCTAGTCTGTTTTAGTTCTGTTCTATGTTTCATTAAAAAATGTTCACAAATTTCTCTGGAAAATTTTCACACATTTCTATAGAAAATATTCTTGTTAGCGTTTACAAGTAGTTTCCATACAAAATCATCTTGTTATCGATAACAAAAAATTCTTCTTAAGTAAACCTTGCTGCTATCGATAATGAAAGTTGTTTTTAAAGAAAATAGTTTTTTACCACTTAATGGGTTTAATTGTCAAAATATAAAAAGAAATTATTTCAAACTAACTTGCACTTGGCTAATTTTGGCTATCGATTTCAACTTCGTTGTTATTATTTTTCTGGTGGTATAGACATACATAGTTGCAATAATAGTCGTAATTCAACATGACATGGTCGAATTAAATTTTACTAGCTTCTAAAGGTGTGGGAAACTCTATTCGTACTGGTACTAAAAATTGTTATCGATTTTATTTGTTTTTCTACTTTTTTTCATACATTTTTCCACCGACAAACATTTTAAGTAAAAAATGTTTTTATTTGTTGTTTAAATAAAGCTTGACCCACATTTTAACGTGGGTTTCGTTTGAAATCAAAATCAGCAACAACTAAACTATAGAAAAGAAAAAAAAAACACTAAAGAGTATTTGAGTTAGTTTTGAGTTTTACTATAAACAATTTCAAGTATTATGTAGTACCAAATAGTAAACTCTACTCGTATGTGTTTCGAATAGATTTATACTTTTCTATAGATTTTTTATGTCCTGGAGCACCCTCCGTTCTGACGTTTGTCCTAACTCTTTTGTTTTTCTGTTTGCTTTTGTTTTCTTTTCCAACAAAATATTCTGTAATGTTGCCTCTTGTTGTTGGTTTAGTGCATATTTTGTATGTTGCAACAAGTTGCTTTTTTGCCACAGCCACCAACCAAAAAAAAAAAAAAAAAAAAAAACAACCTCATAAATCTTCGTTTGCATTTATTTTGCATTAAAGTAGGAAAAAATGTTTCTAGAAATGACTAAGTGAGTGTGTTCCTCCTCGTAACTCGTACAAGAAGTATAATGGGATTCAAGTACTCACTCGTATTGCTGTTGCTGTAACAACTTTTGTTTCTTTGTGGCAAGTTAGTAAACAGAAGAAAACATTTATTTATAACAAAAAACTACATTAGAATAGTAAAGTTTTGATGAGAGATGAGAACTTTTGCAAATACCTGATCCCGTAATTACAAATCTGTCGCAAAAAAGGGGGAAAATAAATTTAAAGTTATGGACATTAATAAGATTTTCTAAAGAAGAACCATTTGCTATTACCAACAACAAGACAAACATTCGATAACTACATTTCGA
This sequence comes from Lucilia cuprina, assembly GCF_022045245.1. Lineage (NCBI taxonomy): Eukaryota > Metazoa > Arthropoda > Insecta > Diptera > Calliphoridae > Lucilia > Lucilia cuprina. Next base: position 27,651,566 of record NC_060950.1, on the reverse strand, counting down.
GTAAAGTTATCGACACATCTTTAGAAACTGTGTGACCATTTTCCATAGAAATGTATAAAATTTTCTTTATAAAATGCTTTGAATATTTTCTTTAGAAAAGTTTCCTATAGAACATTTTCTATAGCAATACGTGCACATTTTCTATATGAAAGTGTTAACATATTCTATAAAAATTTATGAAAATTTTGTGAACATTTTCTACAGCAATGTGTGAACATTTTCAATAGAAATGTGTAAACTTTTTCTATAGAAATGTGTAATTTTTTTCTATAGAATTGTGTAAACTTTTTCTATAGAAAGGCGAAAACATTTCCTATAGAAATGTTTGAACATTTTCAGTAGAAGTGTGAGAACATTTTCTACAGAAATGTGAGAACAATTTCTATAGAAATGTGTGAACAATTTCTATAGAAATGTTTGAACAATTTCTATAGAAATGTGTGAAAATTTTCAATAGAGATGTGTGAACATTATCTATAGAATTGTGAGAACATTTTCTATAGAAATGTTAGAACATTTTCTATAGATATAGAAATGTGAGAACATTATCTATAGAAATGTATGAAATTTTCTATAGAAATGTGTGAACAGTTTGAATAGAAATGTGAGAACATTTTCTAAAGAGATGTGTGAACATTATCTATAGAATTGTGAGAACTGTTTCAATAGAAATATGTGAACTTTTTCTATAGAAATGTGAGAACATTTTCCATAGAAATGTGTAAACATTATCTATAGAAATGTGTAAACATTTTTAATAGAGATGTGTGAAAATTTTCTATAGAAATGTGTGAACTTTTTCTATAGAAATGTGAGAACATTATCTATGGAGATGTGTGAACATTATCTATAAAATTGTAAGAACTTTTTCTATAGAAATATGAGAACATTTTGTATAGAAATATGTGAATATTCTCTATGAAAATATGTAAATATTTTCTATAGGAATGGGTGGATATTCTCTATAGAAATATGTGTACATTTTCTATAGAAATGTGTAAACATTTTCGGTCGCAATATGCGAACAATTTCTATACAAATGTTGGAACATTTCCTATAGAATTTTAAGAACATTTTCTATAGAATTGTAGGAATATTTTCTACAGAAATGTTAGAACATTTTCTATAGAATTGTAAAATTATTTTCTATAGAAATATGTGGACTTTTTCTGTAGAAATGTGTAAACATTTTCTACAGAAATGTGTGAACAATTTCTATAGAAATGTATGAAATTTTCTATAGAAATGTGTGAACTTTTTCTAAAGAAATGTGAGAACATTTTCTATAGAAATGTGTGAACGTTATCTATAGAAATGTGAGAATATTTTCTATAGAAATGTGTGAACTTTTTCTATAGAAATGTAAGAACATTTTCTATAGAAATGTGAGAACATTTTCCATAGAAATGTAAGAACATTTTCTCTAGAAAGGTGAGAACATTTTCTATAGAGATGTGTGAAAATTTTCAATAGAGATGTGTGAACATTATCTATAGAAATGTAAGAACATTTTCAATAGAAATATGAGTACATTTTCTATAGAGATGTGTGATCATTATCTATAGAATTGTGAGAACATTTTCTATAGAAATGTGTGAACATATTCAATAGAAATGTGAGAATATTATCTATAGAAATGTGTGAACATATTCAATAGAAATGTGATACTCTTTTCTATAGAAATCTATAAACATTTCCTATAGAAATTTGTGAACAAAACTGTCAATATTTCTCAATAGTTGTCAGTCATTCCAAGTCAATCCAATTAATGTCGAAGATAAAATATGTCTATTAGCCTCTAGCCTACATAATAACTTATCCGAAAATACTTAAAAATTTTAACCCAAAAACTAAATTGAGATATTTATTACCATTATGACCATCATACAACACAACCACATTATGTCAGGGAAATCATAAGAGTTGCTGCATGCATGCATCGGAATTCAATTGTTAAAGGTGAACATTGGAAAAAGATTGTTTTATCGATGGTTTTGAAAAACAAAAGGAATAAATTGAAAATGTCCACCCACCAAATAAACAAATTTTAAATGCATCAAACCAACGCCACTTGTTGAGTGAATTGTGAAAAACTGGAAACTAAGTAAATGGCGCACCTAAAAGCAAAAACAAAGACAAACAAAAGAAATCTATTACTTATACTAGAGTATAAATATAAAAAAATCTAGAAATAAATATCTAGTTGTATTAAAAATAAACAAAATACTAAAATTAAAAATACTAAATCATGTCATAGTTTTATGTTGCTGCTGCTGCTGCTGTTGTTGTTGCTCAGTCTGCCTCTGATTGTGGTGGCATTACGAGCAAATTGGAGAATTTGTGCAACAAACAGAATGGAACTTTACGAAATATTCTGTGTTTTTTTCATCAAATATCAACAGAACGGAAATGTACAAAACAAATGCTTACAACCAAAATAGACAGACAGACGAATAGATATGTTTTTCATTCTTGGGGAGCGAGCGGCCTGGCGCGTACGATTATTTACATTAAAAAATTTCGTAAACATTTTTTCATTTTATTAATGGATGCATTCAAAAAGTGTGACAGATTTTACCTTAACAATTGTTGTAGTAGTTTTGTGTATTATTTCAGCCCACAAATGCAACTAAATGTTGTATGCAACATGTGTGTTTATATAGAGTAACTAAAACATGTGGCAACATTGGCAGCAAATTATTATTTGATATAGTGAAATAAATTGATAATTTATTTCAAAATTTTGAAATAATTACAGGCTTTTTGTTGTCAACCGAATCTTTGAGCAGTGAGATTAATGACAATAAAACTTTATTACTTTTAAAATTCTTGGTGACAATATTTGGAATTTACTCCTTTACAGCAGCACAAAGTATAATTGAAGCAATCATAATATTTTTATCACAAGATTTCCAATCGAAAATTCTGTAAATTCTGTAAAATTTTAGTCTATAGTCCAGTCTATAGTATAGTCTATAGCCTAGTCTATGGTATAGTCTACAGACTAGTCCATAGTCTAGTCTATAGTCTAGTCTATAGTCTAGTCTATAGTCTAGTCTATAGTCTAGTCTATAGTCTAGTCTATAGTCCATTTTTATATTAACTAGTCTATAGTCTAGTCTATAGTCTAGTCTATAGTCTAGTCTATAGTCTAGTCTATAGTCTAATCTATAGTCTAGTCTATAGTCTAGTCTATAGTCTAGTCTATAG
>NC_060950.1:27618513-27648256 GCF_022045245.1 Lucilia cuprina | reverse complement strand
AACTGAACTAGAACTGAACTAGAACTGAACTAGAACTGAACTAGAACTGAACTAGAACTGAACTAAACTAGAACTGAACTAAACTAGAACTGAACTAGAACTGAACTACACCATTTTAGGTTTAAATTGAGAAAATACAAACTCATATTAAGAATTTCAATTTAAAGTTTAGAAAATTCAAATTAAAGTTCAGAAATTTAAATTAATATTGAGAAAACCCCATTTGAAATTGAGAAATCCAAACTAATATTGAGAAATAATAAAATTAATTAAGAAATGCAAAGTCATATCGAGAAAAAATAAATTGAAATTCAGAATCCCAACATTATATTAAGAAATTACCAAGTGAAATTGAGAAATTAAAATATGATAATGAGAAATTTAAAATTTGTATGAAAGCATTTTTCTTATAAAATATTTAAATAGGACATGGACTTAAAATATTATAAATTTCAATACAAAATTAGGTTTTCTTAATATCATTTTGTATTTTGTCAATTTCAATTCGTATTATCTCAGTATTGATTTCGACTTCTCAATATCAATTGGTTTTTTCTCAATATTAAGTTGAAAATTCAAATTTCAATTTGTTTTCTCTTCATCAATTTTGATTCCTAAATTTAATTTGGTATGTCTCAATATTAAATTGGATTTCTGAAATTAATTTTGTTGTTTCACAATATAAGTTTGGATTTTCTCAATTTAAACTTGAAATGGTGTAGAACGGAACTGGAACTGAACTAGAATTAAACTAACCTAGCACTGAACTAGAACTGACCTAGAGATGTATGAATTATTTCTACATAAATAAATAATAAATAAATGTTATAAAATTTTGTTTCGAATTATATAAATATTTTCTACAGAAATATAGGGATATATTATTTAGAAAATTTTAAACACTTTCTGTAGAAATTCGTGAATATTTGTTTAATCTATAAAAATGATAAAAAGTCTTTTAAGAGAATGTAATACATGTTGCCATTTTCAGCAGATTGTACCAAAACTTATCCCCTCCCACCCATAAAAAATAGGATTCAATTAAGGAAACAGGAAGTTTAATACAAGCTTCTTGTAAGATGTAAATTTATTATAATTGCTGCATCTTTCTCACGGTTATAAAGCAGTCTACTGCAGTTGCATTACTTTGTAAAGACTAACGTATGTTTAAGAGATAAAACAAGTTGGTTAGTTCGTTCTGCAACCAATTAATGAATGACTTTAACTTAACAACTTGTGTGTAATTTCGATATTGCAATTAATGTGACTACATAAATTCAGACATCTAAATGAAATGAAATGTATGCGTCCGTTAGACCACTAAAGATGTACAGGAATCACATTATCTGATGATAGAAGTGTTTAAAAGGAAAGTTTATTTTTTCAATTAATAAAACATTAGTTATAAAGTAATAATTTAAAAATTATTTAAACAAATGTCATATTTCAAAAATATCATATAGCTTTGCCTAACCTGTTTCTTAAAACTAATCTAAAGCAAGATCATTTAGCAGTATTTAGCTCCCTTCTTTCTATTCCTTTTAAACATTAATCATGCGTTTTGTCTTTACAAGAAAATTACTTTCATACGAGTTCGTGTTCAGTCTATGATATGGTTTGAAGTGGAAACCAGTAAAAAACCTTCTTTCTAATCAAGCTATAATATCTAGACTTTAGACACATTGTACTTGCACATACTTATACATTTTATTTGTTTTTCTTATGTTGCAGTTGCTGCCATTTTTAAAATTGCATTAATATTTTGTTGTTGTTTTTATTATTATTCAATAGATCAGGTGAGTGGGTGGATTTGCTAGATGGCTGGGCGAAATAAAAAAATTTTCTTGGCTGATTGACTGCATTTATTTTTATTTGTTGTAGAGTTTTTTTCTTCTTTTGACTGCCACTTTGCCAAGAGTTAGAAATATTATGAAATTTTTCAAAATTTATATATTTATTTAAGCCAAGTTTATACCCTACACCCCTACATTGGACAGGGCAGAACTAGAACAGAACTAAAACAGGACTAGAACAGAACTAGAACAGAACTAGAACAGAACTAGAACAGAACTAGAACAGAACTAGAACAGAACTAGAACAGAACTTGAACAGAACTTGAACAGAACTAGAACAGAACTAGAACAGAACTAGAACAGAACTAGAACAGAACTAGAACAGAACTAGAACAGAACTAGAACAGAACTAGAACAGAACTAGAACTAGAACAGAACTAGAACTGAACTAGAACTGAACTAGAACTGAACTAGAACTGAACTAGAACTGAACTAGAACTGAACTAGAACTGAACTAGAACTGAACTAGAACTGAACTAGAACTGAACTAGAACTGAACTACAACTGAACTAGAACTGAACTAGAACTGAACTAGAACTGAACTAGAACTGAACTAGAACTGAACTAGAACTGAACTAGAACTGAACTAGAACTGAACTAGAACTGAACTAGAACTGAACTAGAACTGAACTAGAACTGAACTAGAACTGAACTAGAACTGAACTAGAACTGAACTAGAACTGAACTAGAACTGAACTAGAACTGAACTAGAACTGAACTAGAACTGAACTAGAACTGAACTAGAACTGAACTAGAACTGAACTAGAACTGAACTAGAACTGAACTAGAACTGAACTAGAACTGAACTAGAACTGAACTAGAACTGAACTAGAACTGAACTAGAACTGAACTAGAACTGAACTAGAACTGAACTAGAACTGAACTAGAACTGAACTAGAACTGAACTAGAACTGAACTAGAACTGAACTAGAACTGAACTAGAACTGAACTAGAACTGAACTAGAACTGAACTAGAACTGAACTAGAACTGAACTAGAACTGAACTAGAACTGAACTAGAACTGAACTAGAACTGAACTAGAACTGAACTAGAACTGAACTAAAACTGAACTAAAACTGAACTAAAACTGAACTAAAACTGAACTAGAACTGAACTAGAACTGAACAAGAACTGAACTAGAACTGAACTAGAACTGAACTAGAACTGAACTAGAACTGAACTAGAACTGAACTAGAACTGAACTAGAACTGAACTAGAACTGAACTAGAACTGAACTAGAAGTGAACTAGAGCTGAACTAGAACTGAACTAGAACTGAACTAGAACTGAACTAGAACTGAACTAGAACTGAACTAGAACTGAACTAGAACTGAACTAGAACTGAACTAGAACTGAACTAGAACTGAACTAGAACTGAACTAGAACTGAACTAGAACTGAACTAGAACTGAACTAGAACTGAACTAGAACTGAACTAGAACTGAACTAGAACTGAACTAGAACTGAACTAGAACTGAACTAGAACTGAACTAGAACTGAACTAGAACTGAACTAGAACTGAACTAGAACTGAACTAGAACTGAACTAGAACTGAACTAGAACTGAACTAGAACTGAACTAGAACTGAACTAGAACTGAACTAGAACTGAACTAGAACTGAACTAGAACTGAACTAGAACTGAACTAGAACTGAACTAGAACTGAACTAGAACTGAACTAGAACTGAACTAGAACTGAACTAGAACTGAACTAGAACTGAACTAGAACTGAACTAGAACTGAACTAGAACTGAACTAGAACTGAACTAGAACTGAACTAGAACTGAACTAGAACTGAACTAGAACTGAACTAGAACTGAACTAGAACTGAACTAGAACTGAACTAGAACTGAACTAGAACTGAACTAGAACTGAACTAGAACTGAACTAGAACTGAACTAGAACTGAACTAGAACTGAACTAGAACTGAACTAGAACTGAACTAGAACTGAACTAGAACTGAACTAGAAGTGAACTAGAGCTGAACTAGAACTGAACTAGAACTGAACTAGAACTGAACTAGAACTGAACTAGAACTGAACTAGAACTGAACTAGAACTGAACTAGAACTGAACTAGAACTGAACTAGAACTGAACTAGAACTGAACTAGAACTGAACTAGAACTGAACTAGAACTGAACTAGAACTGAACTAGAACTGAACTAGAACTGAACTAGAACTGAACTAGAACTGAACTAGAACTGAACTAGAACTGAACTAGAACTGAACTAGAACTGAACTAGAACTGAACTAGAACTGAACTAGAACTGAACTAGAACTGAACTAGAACTGAACTAGAACTGAACTAGAACTGAACTAGAACTGAACTAGAACTGAACTAGAACTGAACCAAAACTGAACTAGAACTGAACTAGAACTGAACTAGAACTGAACTAGAACTGAACTAGAACTGAACTAGAACTGAACTAGAACTGAACTAGAACTGAACTAGAACTGAACTAGAACTGAACTAGAACTGAACTAGAACTGAACTAGAACTGAACTAGAACTGAACTAGAACTGAACTAGAAATGAACTAGAACTGAACTAAAACTGTCCTGAACTAGAACAGAACTAGAACTGAACTAGAACTGAACTAGAACTGAACTAGAACTGAACTAGAACTGAACTAGAACTGAACTAGAACTGAACTAGACTGAACTAGAACTGAACTAGAACTGAACTAGAACTGAACTAGAACTGAACTAGAACTGAACTAGAACTGAACTAGAACTGAACTAGAACTGAACTAGAACTGAACTAGAACTGAACTAGAACTGAACTAGAACTGAACTAGAACTGAACTAGAACTGAACTAGAACTGAACTAGAACTGAACTAGAACTGAACTAGAACTGAACTAGAACTGAACTAGAACTGAACTAGAACTGAACTAGAACTGAACTAGAACTGAACTAGAACTGAACTAGAACTGAACTAGAACTGAACTAGAACTGAACTAGAACTGAACTAGAACTGAACTAGAACTGAACTAGAACTGAACTAGAACTGAACTAGAACTGAACTAGAACTGAACTAGAACTGAACTAGAACTGAACTAGAACTGAACTAGAACTGAACTAGAACTGAACTAGAACTGAACTAGAACTGAACTAGAACTGAACTAGAACTGAACTAGAACTGAACTAGAACTGAACTAGAACTGAACTAGAACTGAACTAGAACTGAACTAGAACTGAACTAGAACTGAACTAGAACTGAACTAGAACTGAACTAGAACTGAACTAGAACTGAACTAGAACTGAACTAGAACTGAACTAGAACTGAACTAGAACTGAACTAGAACTGAACTAGAACTGAACTAGAACTGAACTAGAACTGAACTAGAACTGAACTAGAACTGAACTAGAACTGAACTAGAACTGAACTAGAACTGAACTAGAACTGAACTAGAACTGAACTAGAACTGAACTAGAACTGAACTAGAACTGAACTAGAACTGAACTAGAACTGAACTAGAACTGAACTAGAACTGAACTAGAACTGAACTAGAACTGAACTAGAACTGAACTAGAACTGAACTAGAACTGAACTAGAACTGAACTAGAACTGAACTAGAACTGAACTAGAACTGAACTAGAACTGAACTAGAACTGAACTAGAACTGAACTAGAACTGAACTAGAACTGAACTAGAACTGAACTAGAACTGAACTAGAACTGAACTAGAACTGAACTAGAACTGAACTAGAACTGAACTAGAACTGAACTAGAACTGAACTAGAACTGAACTAGAACTGAACTAGAACTGAACTAGAACTGAACTAGAACTGAACTAGAACTGAACTAGAACTGAACTAGAACTGAACTAGAACTGAACTAGAACTGAACTAGAACTGAACTAGAACTGAACTAAACTGAACTAAAAACTAGAACTGAACTAGAACTGAACTAGAACTGAACTAGAACTGAACTAGAACTGAACTAGAACTGAACTAGAACTCTAGAACTGAACTGAACTAGAACTGAACTAGAACTGAACTAGAACTGAACTAGAACTGAACTAGAACTGAACTAGAACTGAACTAGAACTGAACTAGAACTGAACTAGAACTGAACTAGAACTGAACTAGAACTGAACTAGAACTGAACTAGAACTGAACTAGAACTGAACTAGAACTGAACTAGAACTGAACTAGAACTGAACTAGAACTGAACTAGAACTGAACTAGAACTGAACTAGAACTGAACTAGAACTGAACTAGAACTGAACTAGAACTGAACTAGAACTGAACTAGAACTGAACTAGAACTGAACTAGAACTGAACTAGAACTGAACTAGAACTGAACTAGAACTGAACTAGAACTGAACTAGAACTGAACTAGAACTGAACTAGAACTGAACTAGAACTGAACTAGAACTGAACTAGAACTGAACTAGAACTGAACTAGAACTGAACTAGAACTGAACTAGAACTGAACTAGAACTGAACTAGAACTGAACTTTTCTACAATTAAACTGTGTCGAGATTTTTTGAGTTCTTCGACTTGAGAGTATATATATACAAAAAGAAATCTCTTTAGGCCAAATATATGTAGTAGGCCTCTGTTCTTATTTTGACTCTATTATGAAAAGTACCAATTAGGTCTTTCTTGGATTTAGTAATTATTAGGCAGACGTGAATAGGGATATACTATTCACGTCTGGAAATATTTCAAATGTCAGATAAGTAAAGTGTATTAATGGAGGTTTAATAGAATATTTTAGAAGTACCGTTTCTCTTGACAATTTCTATATTCACAAGATCCCCTTAATTAGAGAAAGTGGTCGTGTATCGTGTAGATTAACTTGATGTCGTCAATGTCTGACCATATGTTTTTAAGTTTATATTATTTCTTTGTTGCTTGATTTATGTAATATTATAAAAAATATATGTACAACTTTAACAAATTAAACAAATAATAGAAATAATACCGCTAAATTATTTTTATATCAAGCAACAAAAAATATATTTATTCAATTGACAAAATATGTATGTTTTGGAATGTAGGTTAATAACATGCTGTGGAATGATATTAAATGGATTTTGAAAAAGAACTTGACCAAATACAATAAAACGTTAGAATATTAAAAAATTCTGTAGGTTTTATGGATTGAGCGGATGTAATAATGTTTCTTAACTAAGTTCAAAAGTTGCAACATTAAATACGATATATAAACTGAGAAAGTGGAACCAAAGGGATCTGATCTGAATCTTCACTAGATCTGATACATATGAATTTGGGACGATTCATAATATTATAAACAAACTAAATTACATATTTATGTATTTAATTTAACTTTTATAAATAACTTTTCATGTGAACCTCGTACGTGAGATGTTTGATCTTCATCTAAATTTCAACAGTTTTTCAACTTTCATTGCAACAATTTCCAACACCCCAAAAAATATTTAACAACAGCAAAACATTAACAACAGCAAACAATCAAACATACGTACTTACAAAGCTACTTACAATAACAAAAGCAACAACAAAAAAACAACAACTAAAATTGTTATTATTGTATTTAATACCATGATCTGTATTGACCTTCTTTAATGTACAATTTTGCCTAAAAACACATTGCCACGACAAGAGCATCAACAACAAGAAACAAGCAACATAATCATGATGTCGCTCACGATCATCATTATGATGCTCATTAATAGCAAAAACAAAATCGAAAAAAATTCACTAATAAAACAAACGATTTTTTTCAAAAATAAAATAAAAATCCTAAAAATACCAAATATTCAAGCAGCAGCCCAAGCAACATCAACATGATCATCATCATCATTATTTGTGAGGAAGAAAGTGAATTTGTGTTGTTGCTGCAATTGATGCTGCTGCCAATGTTGCTGTTGTGGCATAGTAAACCCACAATCATATCCAACAAACCAATACTTAATTGCAAGTTCAATGTGTCCAATAACTTTTTCGAGTGTGTGTCTTTCTTTTTTAAAAGAAAGAAATGAAAAAAAAAAAATAATAATTGCAAGTAAAAGTTTTGAAAAGAATTTGAAACGAATCTGTAATACACTAAAGGAAATTATGGAATATAGCAGAGGCTAAAGAAGACCCTTTAGACCAGATCGTTATGTGCTCTCTTCGAATGAGATGATTATAGACATTAATATAGTCTAGACTATAGAATAGAATATAGTATATAGTCCAAACTATACTCTTGTCTACATTCCAGACTAAAGTCTTGTCAATAGTCCAAATTATAGTCCAAACTATAGTCTTGTCTATAGTCCAGAATATAGTCTTATCTATAGTCCAGACTATAGTCTTGTCTATAGTATTGTCTATAGTCCAGACTATAGTCTTGTCTATAGTCCAGACTATAGTCTTGTCTATAGTCCAGACTATAGTCTTGTCTATAGTCCAGACTATAGTCTTGTCAATAGTCCAGACTATAGTCCTGTCTATAGTCCAGACTATAGTCCTGCCTATAGTCCAGACTATAGTCCTGTCTATAGTCCAGACTATAGTCCTGTCTATAGTCCAGACTATAGCTGTAGTCTAGTCTATAGTCTAGACTATAGTCTTGTCTATAGTCCAGACTATAATCTTGTCTATAATCTACACATTATTCTTGTCCAGACTATAGTCTTGTCTATAGTCCATACTATAGTCTTGTCAATAGTCAAAACTATAGTCCTGTTTATAGTCCAGACTATAGTCCTGTCTATAGCCTAGACTATAGTATTGTCAATAATCCAGACTATAGTCTTATCTATAGTCTAGACTATAGTCTTGTCTATAGTCTTGTCTATAGTCCAGTCTATAATCCAGACTATAGTATTGTCTATAATGTGGACTATAGTGCTGTCTATAGTCCAAAGTATAGTCTTATATACAGTCCAGACTTTAGTCCAGAATGTGGTCTTGTCTATAGTCCACTAATGCAAGACTTAAGTCTTGCATTTAGTCCAGACCATAGTATAGTATTGTCAATATTCCAGATAATAGTCGTTGCCCATAGTCCAGAATATAGTCTTGTCTATAGTTCAGACTATAGTCTTATCTATAATCTTGACTATAGTCGTGTCTATAGTCTTATCAGTTCAGTCCATTCATAGTACAGTTTAAAGTGCTGCCTATAGTCCAGTCCATAGTCCAGACTATATTGTTGTATACACTCTTATATGTAGGCTAGAGTTTAGTCTTGTCAGACAATAGTCCTGTCAATAGACTGGTCAACAGTCCACCAGACTATAGTCTATTAATGTTCCACACTATAGTCATGTCTATAGTCCAGACTATAGTATTGTCTATAGTCCAGACAATAGTCCTGTCAATAGACTGGTCAAGACTATATTGTTGTCTGAAACCTTTTCAAGACTTAGCTAAAGTCCAAACTTTTCTATAGTTCATACTATATGATTTTATGTATAGTTTTTTTCTGAGTTTTTCTACACTATATACCCATGGATCGAACAACTTAAAAATTTCTCTGTGGGCTTTAACGTACGTATAAATAACAGAAACCTGTGTGCAAGTACACCAACAATTTTTATTTATTTTCTTCTTATTTTTATTTTGGCGGTGAAATTGTGTTTCTCTTTAACTGTCAAACAGGTTCAGTTCAGTACACAGTGCAAATGAAGAATTTTTCCAGTGCGGCCTTTCGATCCTTTTAAACAGCAATTGCAACCAAAAAAACAAAAAGAAATAATAAGAAAATCAGCCAACAACACACTATAATTGTGTGTGAACTTAAATGATATTGGAATTAAAGGTGCAGCCTACAGAGTCGGTCGGGCAGCAAACGAAAATGGTAGAAATTTTTTTAGTCAAAGATTTTTTTTGTTAAATTTTATTATCACTGATGACCTAGAATATCTCATAAACAACAACAGCTAATATAACGACAGCGGTAACAGCTAAAACAGCTAAAACAGCAACAACCACAACAACAAATTGTTGTTGTGGTTGTTGCTGTTTTAGATCTTTTTGTTTGTTGGCTTATTTTAACCAATGATCCGGAGCCGGTATAAATAATAATGATCTTGTCACTTTTGCTTAATCACTATCACCAACATGTTTGTTGTTTGGCTCATTTGACGATAAATTCCATAGCACGTTGGAATTGCGAGGGTGGACTGTGAAGACTTGTAATTGTATAATTTATTAATATTAATTTTCATAATGTGGCAAAATATACTATCTGTAACGATCGGGATAATAAAGGATGTTCGATAAAGTAATTATAGTCTGCACTATGATGACAAGGTTGTAGTCTGGATTGTAGACATGACTATAATATAGAGAAGATATAGACACAGGTCTATAGCCTGGATTATAGGCAAGACTATAATTTGGACTATAGACTATTGGCAATATTATCGTCTGGACTATAGACAATATTATAGTATGGACTTTAGACAAGACTATAATAGTCTCGACTTTAGACAAGACTATAATAGTCTCGACTATAGACAAGACTATAATAGTCTGGACTATAGACAAGACTATAGTCTGGACTATAGACAAGATAATAACCTGGAATACAGAAAAGACTGTAGTTTGGATTATAGATAAGACTACTGTCTGGATTATAGATAATACTATAGTCTGGGCTATAGACAATACTATGGTCTTGACTATAGATATGACTATACTCTAAAGTTTAGAGTCTAAACTATAGACAAGACTATAGTCAGAACTATAGACAGGACTATAGTCAGAACTATAGACAGGACTATAGACAAGATTATAGTCTGGACTATAGACAAGACTATAGTCTGGACTATAGACAAGACTATAGGCAAGACTATAGACAAGACTATAGACAAGACTATAGACAAGACTATAGACAAGACTATAGACAAGACTATAGACAAGACTATAGACAAGACTATAGTCTGGACTATAGACAGGACTATATTCTGAACTATAGAGAAGACTATAGTCTGGACTATAGACAAGACTATAGTCGGGATAATAGACAATAGTCTGGACTATAGATAAGACTATAGTCTGGACTATAGATAAGACTATAGTCTGGACTATAGATATGACTATATCCTGGACTATAGATATGACTATATCCTGGACTATAGATAAGACCATAGCCTGGACTTTAGATAAAACTATAGCCTGGACTATAGATAAGACTATTGTCAGGACTATAGATAAGACTATAGTCTGGACTAAACATAAGAGTATAGCCTGGACTATAAACAAGATTCTGTATTACGGATAAGACTGGAGTATAGACAAGTCTATAGTCTGGACTATAGATAAGACTATATTCTGGACTCTTCATATAATAACCTTTTTACCCAACCTACGTATGTTATTGCATGGTCCGGACTATAGACAAGACTATAGTCTGGACTAAAGACAGAACTATAGTCTGGACTATAGATACAACTATAGTCTGGAATATAGATAAGACTATAGCCTGGACTATAGATAAGAGTATAGTGTGGACTTTAGACAAGAGTCTGGATTATAAATAAGACTGCAGTATAGACAAGTCTATAGTCTGGACTAGAGACAAGTCTATAATCTGGAATCTTCATACAATAACCTTTTTACCCAACCTACGTATGTTTTTGCACGGTCGTCTTTATTGTAGTATATAAATTGGTAGGTCGTCTTGGTTTTTTTTGTATTTTTTTAGTTTGTAATATTTTCTTAATTTTTTCTTGTAGTTTATATTTTTCGTTTTTTCGGTTGATTGGATACATGGGGCGTTTTTGTATTGGCACTTGGTTTCACTCTCTTTGGGAAGTCGTTGTCTTTCACTTTTGTTTTCTTCTTCTGCATCATCTTTCTTTTTGTTTTTGTTGGTTTTCAATTAGGCAATAAATCACCTGAATTTTTCAGCAAACACTGAAACTGCTAACCAAACTCTGTGAATGAGGTTTGTGCGTCTGTCTGGCGGACGGTCGGTAGATCGGTCTGAGCATATGAAGAGTATGGTGCGTGTACACATGCAACAAGTCAAGATCAATGTAAAAGAAATGTACAAGTACATACGTTCATAAAGACGACATAAGCATCAATTTGCATGTTTTTAATATTTGTTTGTTTGCAAGTTGGTTGGTGAATTTCTCAATTGCACAAAAAGTAACTGTAACTATAACTTCCGTAGTTTGTTTTTTTTTGTTACAGTTACAAAGAAATCTCATTAAGAAAACCAATGCACTTGCTTAACTTCCAGGAAAGGGTTTTGGAGCAGCTTATGTACAGTTTTCTAGCAATAATAATAAAATATTTATAAAAAATATGAAAATGTATATTTAATACAATAATTATTATTTTATATTTTAGTTAAAATTTTTATTCTGCTGGTGGTCCCTCCAACTCTTCTTCCTTGCGTCCCTTACCCAGATTTTGATGTTTAATAGACCATGAAGGTACACTTAGCAAACCCCATATTGGTATGATCATCATTAGCAAAATACTGCCGCCGCCAATGAGAATTTTTTGTCCCATTGACATGGGAAATCTCGGTGGTCCACATACCGGATCTATATTGCGTGAAGGAATTTTATATAACAAATTATTTTTAGGTTTTAACCACGAATTCTTTGGTATAAGGGAAAACATTTTGATATTGAAAATAAATTTTCGTTTGAAGAAATGTCAAAATTGACAACTATTGGCGCAGGGTATTAGATATACGTTTAAATATGGAACAATCAGGGATATTTTATAATTATAAAGTATAAAGTATAAAGTATAAAGTATAAAGTATAAAGTATAAAGTATAAAGTATAAAGTATAAAGTATAAAGTATAAAGTATAAAGTATAAAGTATAAAGTATAAAGTATAAAGTATAAAGTATAAAGTATAAAGTATAAAGTATAAAGTATAAAGTATAAAGTATAAAGTATAAAGTATAAAGTATAAAGTATAAAGTATAAAGTATAAAGTATAAAGTATAAAGTATAAAGTATAAAGTATAACTTGATGTACGCAAAACTATGGGTGGGAAGATCTTGTAAAGCTTCTTGGAATAATGAAACGGTGGGCAGGATCACAAAGATGTCGAACGCGAAAATCTTCTAGTAAGTATTCTGAGTGGACATACAGGATTACGAGCACATCTAAAACAAAATTGGACGTGCGGACTTAGACGAATATAGAGCATGTAGAGTGGACAGTGAAACTTTCATTGCTACTGTCAGGCATTTGTCAAAATTAGACTTGGAAAAAAACACTTTAAAATCAATACTAAATTTGTTGTATATTCTATCAAAATCGGAATATTTTCTCTTGTAACTCCCGATTTCATTTCAATATTTGATTTTCACCAAAAATAAAATGTAATTCATAGAAACAAAACACAACTTGCTAATTGAGAGTTAATTGATTAATGAATTATTGGAAAATGAAGACATTAACAGAGAAAAACATGATATTTTAACTATTTTTATATAATTTTTTTTGCGTATTCATGATAATTAAATGAAAACAGTAGCCAATGGCTTGTGAGGCTGGTAATCGACCCATCAGATTATGACTTTCAATTACCACATGAAGATGTAACAAAATTTTTTATTTAATTTTTTGTGTTTTTAACTTTTCTCTTAAAATTAACAATTTGTAAAAGCCACAAAAAATTAAAAGAAAACTTCATCTTACGAAGCATGCAACAGTATTATTAAACAATTGATGACTAAAATAAAAAACAACTGTTAAAAAACGGCACCTCTCACTACAATGAAAATTAATGATGGACCTGAATATAGTTTTTTTTTTGAATGTCTACTTTTGCTTTTTTTTTGATACTTTAAGAGTCTTTTACCCCACGCAGGAATTGAATTATAGCACATGCGTATGAAGCAATTAACGGGGCAAGCAGTTGGATAATGAAACATACTTGTATTGCGTAAGTTTGAAATTATTTTCAAAATTTCCAAAGTTGGTAGTTGTTAATTTGACATCAGATGGATGATATTATGTCACCCCGTTTTAAACATTAATTAAAAGTTTTGAATGAAAAAAGGTCTCGTACAGTAGTTTGAGCGGGAACCGTTGCTCAAAACCCTCGATCATCAGAATGGAAAATGTAGCATTTATAATTACTTTCAATTGTTATGAAATTTCAAAAATGACGAAGTTGTTATGAAATAGTTTCAGAACACTTCAACTAACTAACTAACTAACTAACTAACTAAATAACTAACTAACTAACTAACTAACTAACTAACTAACTAACTAACTAACTAACTAACTAACTAACTAACTAAATAACTAAATAACTAAATAACTAACTAAATAACTAAATAACTAAATAACTAAATAACTAACTAACTAACTAACTAACTAACTAACTAACTAACTAACTAACTAACTAACTAACTAACTAACTAACTAACTAACTAACTAACTAAATAACTAACTAACTAACTAACTAACTAACTAACTAACTAACTAACTAACTAACTAACTAACTAACTAACTAACTAACTAACTAACTAACTAACTAACTAACTAACTAACTAACTAACTAACTAACTAACTAACTAACTAACTAACTAACTAACTAACTAACTAACTAACTAACTGACTAACTAACTAACTAACTAACTAACTAACTAACTAACTAACTAACTAAGTAACTAACTAACTAACTAACTAACTAACTAACTAACTAACTAACTAACTAACTAACTAACTAACTAACTAACTAACTAACTAACTAACTAACTAACTAACTAACTAACTAACAAACTAACAAACTAACAAACTAACAAACTAACAAACTAACAAACTAACAAACTAACAAACTAACAAACTAACAAACTAACAAACTAACAAACTAACAAACTAACAAACTAACAAACTAACAAACTAACAAACTAACAAACTAACAAACTAACAAACTAACAAACTAACAAACTAACAAACTAACAAACTAACAAACTAACAAACTAACAAACTAACAAACTAACAAACTAACAAACTAACAAACTAACAAACTAACAAACTAACAAACTAACAAACTAACAAACTAACAAACTAACAAACTAACAAACTAACAAACTAACAAACTAACAAACTAAAAAACTAACAAACTAACAAACTAACAAACTAACAAACTAACAAACTAACAAACTAGCAAACTAACAAACTAACAAACTAACAAACTAACTAACTAACTAACTAACTAACTAACTAACTAACTAACTAACTAACTAACTAAATAAATAAGTAACTAACTAACTAACTAACTAACTAACTAACTAACTAACTAACTAACTAACTAACTAACTAACTAAATAACTAACTAACTAACTAACTAACTAACTAACTAACTAACTAACTAACTAACTAACTAACTAACTAACTAACTAACCAACTAACTAACTAACTAACTAACTAACTAAATATCTAACTAACTAACTAACTAACTAACTAACAAATTAACTAATTAACTAACTAAGTAACTAACTAACTAACCAACTAACTAACTAACTAACCAACTAACTAACTAACTAACTAACTAACTAACTAACTAACTAACTAAATAGCTAACTAAATAACTAACTAAATAACTAACTAACTAACTAACTAACTAACTAACTAACTAACTAACTAATTATCTAATTATCTAACTAACTAGCTAACTAACTAACTAACTAATTAACTAACTTACTAACTAACTAACTAGCTAGCTAGCTAGCTAACTAACTAACTAACTCACTAACTAACTAACTAACTAACTAACTAACTAACTAACTAACTAACTAACTAACTAACTAAATAACTAATTATCTAACTAACTACCTAACTAACTAAATAACTAATTATCTAACTAACTAACCAACCGACTAAAAAGCAATGTGACAAATTTTCTATTTCTATTTCTATATTTTCCAAACCCAAAGCAGCCCATTATCGAACAGTTCGTTCCCGACAGTAACCCACAATATAGCAGTATAAGAGATCGCCCTAGCAGCAGCTAAAGAAGTTTCGCATTACAAAATATCAGCCAGCCTAAAAGCTGCTAACGAGCAGACTCGTATTAACTGAACAAGCCAGTCTATATACGATATCACCAAGACATCAAACAATACCATCCTCCACATCAATTGTCCAAAAAGGATAATTTTTATTGAGGTTTTAAACACAATATCTAGACATCTAGAGCATAATAATATAGTATATCAAAAAAATATATATTACAAAATTATATAATTAATTCAAAATGGCAGCCAAAAGATCTTATAAATTTGTTATAAACAAAAACAAAAATGAAACTTACATAAAAAAATTACAAAAACAATTCTATATAATATATATACAAACTTCTAAAAGATAAACAACTATATATACATATAAAAAAGAAATGAAAAAAAAATCAGTTAATTTTAGAGTGGTTCCTCGCTTGGTCGGAAAGCAGAACTTGTTGAGTCGTCTCTCGAAACAATTGGTTCCTCGTCTTTGAACGAGGAACTTTGTTCCGAAACACGACGTGTTGTGCGGCGTACAATTTCCAAACGTTCGGCAATCTAGTAATACGAGAGGAGGAGGAGGAGAAAAATGTTGAGGTTCTTGATTTTTTCAATCTCTTGACTTTTCTTGAACCACTTACCGATCTTTCTGATGTATTATGCAGTCTATTAAAGTTGGAAAGGCTAAAAAAAGAAAGAACGAACGAAATTTTACATCAATTAATTTTAGTAATAAATACATGTTGCAACCCACTTTAATGAAGACACTTTAAAACGATCCAATTCATTTTGCAGCAGACTATAGTCTTTATAGAGCTCATGAAAGTTATCCATTAATTTCTGTTTATCCTGCAACATTTCCTCTATACAATTTTGATAGATTTTAAAATTTTCTCTTGTTGTATGTTCGGCCTTCAATTGCTGTTCCTTCCATTTGCGAAAATTCTCGAGTAATTTCAGCTGCTGCAAGTTGATCTCTTTCTGCTTGCTGCAATATATGAGAATAACTGTCTGTATTAGTTTGAATGTGTTGTTGCTTCGTTTAGAATTATAGTTAAGTACTAACGAAACTCACTCGTGTTCATCTTGTAATTTTTTATAGTCCTGTACTAGTTCGGCTAAATTTCTTTTAAGTTCGGCATTAGTTTCTTGCAATCTTCGTTGGGCTTCGTTTTGGGCGAAGTCGTTGCGTTGCATAATAGCTTTTTGCTCTTTAATGACATCGTGTGCTTGGTAAAGTTCTTTTTCGGTTTTGAGCAATTGTTCCTGCAGGCTCTTTTGTTGACCCATGGCACAGGCGTGATTTTCCTTTAGCGATAACACTTCTTCGCGTAGTAAATTGCGCTACAATTTAGACAAAATGAGAAAATAAATACATATACATATATAATCCAACACGGAGAGAAAAAACTCATCTATTTACTTTCATAATACATGACCTTGTTCGCCGTTACCAGTCTATAGTTTAGATCTGCAATGATCTAAGTAACTTTAAAATTGCAAAAAAAATAGAAGTACTAGCCGAGAGGCATAAGGAGTTATAATCAATGTATACTAAACATATTGGAGGGTTACACACAAACAACAGATGTGCCCGATCGGAAATGAAGATATCCCCCCAGGGGCATGTTACCTTGGTGAAACCTCCAACTTGGTGTTATTGCAATCCCGGGGAACAGAGATGTTATCAATTCCTCTAGTCGCCCGGGACTATAAATTGGTGTTTACAGTCTACTGTATGGCTTAGTCCCTGCATAGATTGAAAAGAGGTCGAACCAGAGCACTACATAATCTGGTACTAAGGGTGACCAGTTGCCCGCAGGACTATGTACTGGCTGGTCAGTTGGTTGAGGTTCCTTTGGGATCCACGTAGTGGCTGTGGTTGAAATCTAAATTCGCGGGAAGAGTGAGTTGCGGTTAGAAGACTGATGTAAGGTAAAGTCAATATTTCGGGATAAGTTCGGTGCTGTTGCCGAAACAACAGATACCCCACAGAGGACTGACTATTGGACTAAGCGTTGGAAATGAGATGAGTATTAATTGTATATGGTACGGGATGAATGTGGGGTAAGACGGGCCTAATTCCACCCTTCTACCTATAATGAATGAATATGGGGTAATGTGTCGGATAAATGAGTTGTCTGCTGAGTTGTCTGATGATCGATAAAAGGTATCATATACAAATGATACCATTGAATTTTCCTTCCTTGTCCATATATGTTCAGAGTATACTCTGTTCATATCAGAATTACCACAGTGTGTCCCTGTGAGTAAGAACAAAGTCTTGGTTTATTTGTTGGATTCGTACTTTGGTCTACCGGTTACTTCTCTTGGTGCTGTTGCATTTTATCAACAGGTGCCATCCCATCTGCATGGTTGTAAACGGGAGTGATGTTTAACATCTCGGAAGTTAAGCAACGGAGCAGCAATGATCAGAGATTAGATAGCCCGAATACTTCAGCAAAGTCCTTGTACACCTGAGTTCTTCATTGAAAGAATCAGGGTAGGCCGTTGTCAAATCTACCCAGTGGATGAAAAAGACCACCGTGAAATAAGGCCGTCAAGGCAGGTGTTCACGTAAAGCACTCCGAAATTCGTGTCTCCGAGATACTTGACTGTCATCCCGTAAAGTGATCTTTATGATGCGAAAATTTAGTGATAGATTGGGAATGTTTCTGTATATTGGAGATTAGTTCGGAGTTCTTCAACAGGATATATTGATACAAGCTACGCGAATAATTGTCGCGGCAATTATGAGAATTTATTGACTTTGGAAATTCCTATTTGCTTTGTCACATAGATCGGTTCATAAAAGTGGGATACGCGGGCTTAAAGAGGTTAAGGAATATACTAGAATGGGCCATTAAATGATGGGGATTGCAATTTAAATAATGCAATATTTCATGGCATCTTATCGATTACACCTGATGTTTGGGTTCGTCTCCCCTTCTATTGACTTTAGACCAGTGATTGCTTTTTCCTTGTCGAAGTGTATATTAGGCTTGAGCCTATGCTGCCTGTCATCCCGCAACGGGGCTACTATGACAAGAGATTAGAAAGCTCAAGTACTTCAGAAAAGTGCTTGTACATGGACCGGCACATTCATTTACAAAAATTGCCACCTGAGTTCTTTATTGGAGGATTCTTGAGCGATAGTAGACCGTTGTTAAGTCTACACAGTGAATGAAAAAGACCACCGTGAAATAAGGCCTTTAAGGCAGTTGTTGACGTTAAGCATGTCCTGATGCAATAAAGGAGGGAATAATAATCAACATACCTAAGAAGATATATCAGACTCAAAATAGAAACTGGTGATATATTACGTTCATAAACATGATTATCTAGTTGATCAGATAATCAATAAACTTCAAGCTTATGTCTTTAATCCCACTCTACGAAATGATTAAGATCATGTTAATAGCGAAGGGATTGCAATTGAACAATCTGTAGAATCGCGTTATTCCTTATACTTGGGCCCTTTAAGATTTCGAAAATCTGTAAAGAAGTCCAGTTTCTCAAAAGTTATCTATGCAAACACAACAGGCTACAACGGAAACATACCTAAGTTTCAATCAGGCCTCTCAACAGTATCTCTGGTGGGAATTGAATTCACGACTTTTGATTTAAAAGACTAGAACACTAGGCCTTGGATTTCGAACTGAATATAACCATTCTGCTTAATATACATAACCAAAGAACCTACGCTTTATGGAAATATTTAAACTTACCTCCATATTATATTCATTTTGATTCCGTTCCATAGTTTGAAAACGTTCGGTCAACATAATCAGCTGATTGTTGGCAGTCCGTAATTTTTTAGCTTGATCTTCATAGTTTTTCTCTAAAGTTTCATATTTGGCAGCCAGTTCCATGCGATGACTTTCTTGACTTTTCAAAAGGTTGCCCAAGCGATGAGCCTGTGTAATTAAGTCACCTAGAGTAAATAAAAACAATAATTATAATAAGATATTCCCAATCTTCCTAAACGCTAGACCTACCATTCTTACGTTTACTCTCATTTAACTCTTCATTAAGTTTACGAGTTTCTCTATGTAAGAAATTCTCCTGTTTCATTGACTTATCCAACTTTTCCGTTAGATCTTCAATTTTCTTTTCCAGCTCAGCGGTAAAGTTATTGCGCGAAGTAACATATTCGAGAGCAGCGCGTTGAGGTTCTATCGATTGTATTTGAGAGACATTTTTAAGCATACTTCTCAACTGTAGAATATGTTGATCTCTTTCGTAGAGTGTGCGTTGTAAATGGGCAATTTGGCATTTGAGAGTTTCATTCTAAGTAGGTGAGATACAAAGAGTTTGATTATATCGAGAAAAAGAGAGAGAGAGAGAGAAAAATGAGTAACAGAGTGTTGGTAAATTGTATGTTTGTAAGTTTATCACACATTTGTTTGTAGCTCCATAAAGGCAGCTTCTCTGGTTTGAGTTTCTAGTTTCAGAGCCTGCTCTAGACGATCGTTTTGAGTTTCTAACTCTTTGAGAGAGAGCTCCAAACCTACATCGTCGGTGGCATGACATTGATCTTGATCACTGCATTCCTTTTGTACCAAAATCACTTCACATGATATTTGTTCTAGATCATTTTTTAAATCATCTATAATTTTTAAATACGATTCATGAGTACTGGTCATTAAGGTGCCATCATCATGACACTGTTTAAGAGTCGATTCCAAACGAGAACTGTGAGGACAGTCGCCAGCCTTTTTAAATTAATAATTCAAATAAGTTCTAAAATTTTATGTAAATTAGTCCAACTATCAATCTTACCATTTTGTCGATTTTTTATTGGCGTGTTTTTAGTTTTAACAAATTTTAAATCCTTTCAACGTTAACATTGTTTAGTTATTATTGTTGTTTTATTATTAAATATTTTAAATTCATTTCCACTTTTTTTGTATCGCTATTCGTGTTTTGTTGTATCATAAGTATCAAAAAATTATATACAAGTATTTGCCATCATTACTATTTTTGAATTCAATAATTTTGCAATAAAAACTTTGTCACGAAAAGTTTGAAACACAACAACAACAAAACTAAATAATAAATAATTTACAATTTGAACTAACGCCAAAACAACCTGTGATACATCATTGACATACAAACACATTCTGTTAAATCAAAGACACTAATGCAAATTTTCATAAAGGTAGATATTTACTTATAGAGTGCGATAAAATTCAAATAATTTTGAAAATTTTTGAATTGATTTTTCTGCCTTTACCTGTGTCCTTGGATCAAAAGAAGAGTATATTTTAAATTTCATTAAATTATTCTTGAATTAAAGTCGTAGCTTGCGCACAAGGTTTTCACGGACATACAGACAGATGGACGGACAGACAGATAGCTACATCGAATATTAGAATATGAGTGAGACCCAATTAATACCCCAGCAGTTCGACGGGACAGTCCGGAACTGACCAATTAACCTACCACTTGTGGTGGCCCCTAGCCACCTGACTACCCAGGTGACAAACCATTTTAACATAGGCTTGTCCTAAGAGGATGTCAATCGTCACTCTACACCCTACAAAGAGACAGCAAAGAGACGATTGCCTCCGCTCTCGCTTACAAAGGGGACACTAAAGTTACGACTGTCTCTATTCTCGTTTACAAAGAGTTTATTTGTGACGAAAGTCCAAAAACATACGAATTGGAATCAGCCAGGTGGTAAGATATTAATGGAACTAAAATATAAAAATTTCAAGTGTCTACTCTCTAGAATACTATGGGACAATTATGTGACGATTGACCCGAATTGACTCGAATTGCTGGGATACTTTACGGTGTGTTATTGGTGCTAAACTCTAATAAATACTTTCCAAAGTCAAGAAAATTATGGTTAATTTCAATTATAGATCAACAACTCTTTTAGAAATTAAGACAATGAATGGAGTAGAACTAAAAGATTTCATTTCAGTGTTGCATTTTAACTCAGAGAATTGTGATAGATATAATATTGTTTCACCAAGATTGGTATAATTATCAAGGAATCGGAAACTCCTGATGTTTTAAGTATGGGTATATAAGACGTCGACGAGCTTTACGTAAACTCTTGTCATGTTGGACTTATTTCACTGTGACTACTCACTAATGCTTCATTGTATATCTTACACGCAGGTGCTTCTGGCGATCCATTTACAAACATGCACATTGCTTAAGTATTCAATATATCTAATTTCCAACCATTGCTGGCCCGTTGCACACACTCATTCTAGGTATGCGGGCTGGCAAGACCGGTATACCCGTTTATTCATTTATTCATCCTATATCATATGCACTTAGCACCAACTCATTTCCAACGCTATCTAATCTCTGAATATTGCTGTCCCATTGCTCCTAGATGTACACTTGTATGGTAGACCAAACACGAATTCATTGAATAAGTCTAGGACCTTGTGCTTACTCACACAGAGAACACAATGTGTTAAATCTGGTACAAACAGAGTTTTCCCTGAACATATCTGGAAAACAAAGAAAAAGTCAATGGTATATCTTGTATAAGATAGCTCTTATCCATTTCCATTCGCCCAGCACACTTCTCATTCATTTGATACACCCATAGAGGACAACTGTACTCACTATAGGTTTACGTCGGGTAAGATACGTATTCATCATAGATACTTAACATTATCTCATTTCTAACACTTAGTTCCATGGTCACTACTCTAATGGGTATTTGTTATCATCTGGCAATAGCACCGAACTTATATCGAATCAGAATTTTCACAGCATATCTGTCTTTTTTCTTCGCTTGTATTTCAATTAAACTACAGCTACCACATGCACCTAGAAGGTACCTCTACAGCAACCGGGACAAGACAAAGTCAGAAATCTCTCATAATCTATCGGATTATGTGGTTCTCTGGTTCCAACCCATGTTAAATCATTCCATTGAAAGACCGAAGATACATTTTACCATTATCAGTTTATAGTTTCGGAAGACTAGTAAGTGATGGTAGCACCTTTTTCGCCCGGTATTGCAATAGGATCTTTCAGCAAGGTAACATGCCTCCAGGTGAAAGTATGAGAATGCAGTGCGGTATTCAGTGTTCTAACACTTTTCTCAAATAAGACTTTATTTTGAAGCTACCCGGCTGCATACAAGTGGCAAGTGACTTATTGTTGACAGTAGAGTATTAATTCAATAGATCACCATTGCGTGGATCTACCTATATTATTGAAACGAGTCTCATTTGTGATCAATTGGCCAGAAGATCGCATAACACATTATATAACACATTATATACTACAACCTTTATCTTCCCTCCCGCAACTTATTTTTTTAAAAATCAATGACAGGGAAAGTTTTTCAGAATTTCACTGTCCACTACATATGCTCTATGTTCCTCTGAAACCATTTGTTAAATTTTATACAGTTCTGCGCCTTAACCTGTGTTTCCACAAAGAACCATCATACTAACATCGGAAATATTACATTTAAAGAGTTTTTACGTGCACTCGGCTCAAGCACGCTATATGATATCATTGGTCTTATACAACAGTGATTTTGCATTTATCATGTAAAGTTCCTTAAGTTCCCCTGACTTTGACATTCGCTTTTTTATTACCGATTATTCTGGATTAACCTGTTTCAATTATGGCTACCATATAATAATATATTTAGACCCAGCTGTCGCTGGCTTGACAATCATTGGCCGACTATAATTCGAGACGTTCCTGAGCGAAGATCCAATTGTCGTGAGAACTCATGTAAGCTGTTGTGTTTAGAGCTTTCCATTTTTTAATCTTCAAAACCCGTTATATCTTGCAGAACTATATACAGATACCTGCAAGTATCGCTTGACTACAAACAATCGCCTATCCTTATTGCAACATATGCTTTCAAGCCAATTTCTAAGAGAACAATGATTGAAAGAATTAGTAGTTGAAGAGGGAAAGGTCTGGACTTTAAGACGGTTAAGGCAAAATTTATCAAACGCTTGTAGAGATCGTCATCGTAATGAAATATTACTTTTTAATGGATGGCCGCATGTTCTATGCTTTTGTTTTGTTCCTGACTGATTTTATGAGATTCATTTCTCGGATGTTTATCGCTATCATAAGAATCAGTATTGTGATATCTTGAAATGATTCCTTTTTTATTTCAGAAGTCTTGTTATACCTGTAGTTTCCGAAGGAATCGGTTGAAACTTCTAGAAAATTCGTTAAGATTATTGAAATAGTCCAGATTAGTCTGTTATGCCTTCAATCAAAGAGCTATGCCTAAAATCAGGGTCCGTTTTCGTAAAAGACAGGACATGTAAACGTCACCAGAAATGCATAATAACAGACTAGCAAAAATCATAATCCTATGTACAAACCGAAAGTCTTATACAATCTAAAGACAAGTTTCAGGCTGACCGATTGCTATGTGACTAGATCAACCAAATCCAAAGGTATAGATGAATTAACTGCATGATCTACGATGTAATTATTACGAAATGGGTATTTCGCCGTAGACCAACAGAATGAGATTTTATCACATCTTTCTTTTTGTACATTCCTGATTCCGAGGGGAAAAATCTTGCTTAGTAGACTACGGCGGAGTACGCATTTCGTAGATCATGCAGCTTATTCACTTATACCTTTGCATTTGGTTGAAAGTACTCTTAAGATTAGACAAAACAGTCGGTTTGTACAACCCCCGGTAGCATGTTAACTTGGTGAAGTCTCCATCTTGGTGTTATTGCAATTCCGGGGAAAAAAGAGGTGGCCAATACCTAAAGTCTGGCCGAGACTAACAAATTGGTTACAGTCTACTGCCTAGCTTAGTCCTTGCATAGATTGAATAGAGGTCAGATCATAGCACCACATAATCTAGTAATACGGGTGACCAATTGCTCGCAGGACTATGTCCTGGCTGGTCAGTTGGTTGAGGTTCCTGCGGGATCCACGTAGTGGCTGTGGTTTAAACCCAAATTCGCGAGAAGGGTAATTGGTGGTTAAAAGACTGATGTAAGGTAAAATCAATATTTCGGGAAAAGTTCGATGCTGTTGCCGAAACAACAGATACCCCACAGAGAAGTGGCTGTGAGACTAAGCGTTGGAAATGAGTTGGTATTAATTGTATATGGCACGGGAAGAAATTAGGGGTACGGCGGGTCTCCCCCACCCGTCTACCTTAATATGTCGTATGAATGAGATGTGTGCTGGGTTGTATGATGATGGATGAAAGGTATCATATACAAATGATACCATTGAATTTTTCTTCTTTGTCCAGATATGTTCATAGTATACTCTGTTCATATCAGAATTACCACAGTGTGTCCCTGTGAGAAAGAACAAAGTCATCGGCTTATTTGATGGATTCGTCCACCGGTTACGTCTCTAGGTGCTGTTGCCGAATCAACAGAGGCCATCCAATGGTCAGAGATTAGATAGCTCGAGTACTTCAGCAAAGTGCTTGTACATGGACCGGGCAAAAATATGTACAAAAATTGTCGCCTGAGTTCTTCATTAAAGGATTCAGGGGCGATGGTAGACCGTTGTCAATTCTACCCAGTGGATGAAAAAGACCACCGTGGGCTAGGGCATCATGCCAGGTACTCACGTAAAACACTCGACATTCATTTGTCGGTTTGTACATTCCTGATAACGAATGTCCGTTCCAAGGTTTGAAGTAAAAGGGAAAAGGCTTATAGGTTGATGAGACTTTGGTATCGTAAAACTTGGTTTATTCCTACACAAAAAATGATTAAGATCCTGAATGAACTCAAAAGTTATATAAAAATTCATTCTGTAGGGTATTTGTATAATCGAACTTGCCTGTACTTTTGTACTTGTACTTTCTTTAAAACGTAAGCAATATTTGTGTCGTTCTTCTCATTGACTCTCTAATCAGAGGAGTCGCAAAGTAATCAACACTTTTGTGGCACAATGACTTATAAAAACGTCTGTGAGACACACAAACTAATAAGTAGACAAACACACACACATATGTCAATTTTCATCGCTGATAAATACAAATCAAATTGCGTGGCAATTGTTGTTGTTGTTGTTGTGATTATTTTGCGTACAACAAATAAAAATTGCGTGTGAAATATAGTTTTTTTTTAAGAAAAAAATATAGAAAAATTAAAACGTTACATTAATAACATAGACTTTTTATATTCAAAAAGAGCTAACTCTAATTTAGACCAAAGGGAGTTTTTGATGGCAAATGATTCTTTCATAAATTCTCTACGGTTAGTATAAATTTGGAAACAAACTTTTAAACTTAAACTTTATCCTAAGTTAACACTTTTTGAATATAGAGTCTTGGCATATAGTTGATAGTGTCATGGTTGTTGTTGCTTTTTTTTGTATAACTTAATATTAAAGACGCCTTTGGGTGATAAATATGACAAATTATCTATGACTGGCAGATGTTAATTCCAAAGACAAAGTAACAGATAGCAGATACTCATATATAAACTATAAAACCAGAAACTATAAGGTGTTTGGGAGGTCCCCATTTCTTTCTAATACTTTTATGAAAAAAGAAAAAACTCACTCACTGTGTGGCAGGTCAAGTTCGTAGATTCGTGTTTGAAAGTATTTTGTTTTCTATTTATTTTTTCGTTATCATGAATATATAATTTAAATATTTTCTATATGCGTCTGTGCGGCTCTGAAGCCGTTGAATACATACATATTTAACCCACTTATATATGTCTGCAGACAATATTCAGACACCCAAATATGCATAAAATATTCGGTAATAAGACTACAATAATAACAAAAAAATAATGTAAATAAATAATAAAACTGTTTACATGATATAAGCATGTCTATTTATTTACTTTATATATTTATTGGTTGAGAGTCCTGGAATGTATAGTTGTATATATAGAAAGGAATGTTTTATTGAGGAGCAATTTTTGGAAGTTTGTTTAAAGAGATTCCTAATATTTGGGGCTCTAAATAGTTTTAATTGTCATTTGGGACTCTAATCAGTTTGAATTCTGATATATTGTAATCGGCATATATAATTAAATCTAAGACCGTATTGGATTGTAAGAAAGCTTTAACAGAATATTCTCCCAGAGGCAAGGTTCAATTCATATAGGTGCCAGCTCACTCGGAAGTAGTCAGTAACGAAAGGTTGAATGTAATAGTTTTAAAGGGAAGGAAGTTCGTGGCAGTTAAGCTGACAAACGCAAAACCATTCGACGCAACAAAAGCTGAACTAAAAATATGGGTGAGAGAATCCCATAAGGCCTCTTGGAATAATAAAACAGTGGGTAGAACCATGAAGGTCCTATAATGAGAACAAGACAAAAGATGGTACGTATTGTGAGTGGACACACAGGATTACGAGCACATCAATGCAAAATTGGACGTGCGGATTCAGACGTATGTGGAGCATGTGGAGAGGACAGTGAAACTCTAGAGAACTCTCTTTGCAACTGGCAGGCATTCGTCGAAGTTAGATCCAAGTATCTTGAAAGTGATGTTATTACGAAAATATCATTCCTGACTAACACAGATTGGAAGATTCTTAGGAATTACGTTCAGGAAACTGAGTTTCTGGACACTGAAATATAATTCATTCAGTTTCCTTTTTTCGTGTTAATGAGCGCACAACAGGGCCGATAGTGGCCTAAGTGTATTTCTTCGGATTTGATGAAGTATACATCATCCTATCAAACTAACCTGTAATAGGCGGAAAATCCCGATTTTGGAGAACTTTGTCTGTAAATTCTTTCTGCGCGAAAACATCTATGTCCAAAAGTCTGCATACTTCGTATGCAGATTTTTTATACATTGGTAACAATTCCGAGTACTCTGAAAATTTGCTGTGGGGAAACTCAATTACTTGGACGTAATTCATAAGAAATGTCCATGTTATATATATCCGAAATAATAGCACTTTCAAGATTTTAGGTTATAATTTCGACGAAAGTCTGACAATGGTAATGAAAGTGCTCTAGAGTTTTACTATGCTCTATAGATGCTCTACATTTTAAATGTCCTATTTTGTGTAGTTAAGCCTGTAATTCCACTCAGAAACTCAGTTTATTGAAAGTAATTCCAATAAGGCATGTTAAATATATCCGGAATAAAATTACTCCCAAGATATTTGGATATAATTTCGACCAAAGTCTGACAATTATAATGAAAGTGCTCCAGAGTTTCATTATCCTCTATATTCGTCTAAACCCGAACATCCAATTTTATAGAGATATGCCAGCATTTCACGTCTCTCTAAACCTCAGATCATTATGAGGAGATTTCTTTTTCAGCTCTCGATAAGTTCACCCTATAGAATATTTGTGGTTCTAACGATCGTTTCATTATTCCTAGAGGCCTTGTTGGATGCTTTAGCTCATACTTTACATTCAGCTCCTATTTCTTCCAATGATTGTTTGTTCATTAGTTTAACTACTTTGAGCTCTCTTCCCTTTAAATACATTCATTGTTGACTACTCCCAAGTAACCTTGTACCCTTTTAATGTAAACCTTATATCTGGTCGAATATTCATTACATTTTTTTTAGTCCAATACGGGTTTATACCATGAAATCGCCTTAATAGCTTTCAGACTATCTGTTTGTGTCGTAATTATTCTAATCAAATTTATGCATTCCAAAATATCTTGCAATTCTTTCGGGAAGTTTGTGTTGTGATTAGGAAAACGTTAGTGCATTTTTGTTTCACGGTCTTCAATATATTCCGCTTTCCACTTATATTAGAGCCATCTGTGCAGCACCTGATGTTCCGCTTGACCGTAACATTCTATCTGGGGCACAGTAACCTGTGTCTGCTACGACATAAGGGACCTCGGGGGTGTGTAAAGCCTTCCAATGTTTAGCAAACATTTGGCCAGTTCCCCTAAAGTTATGAGCCTTTTGGTTCATAAATTTTAGACGTTTATGATATTTTTTAAGGGGGTTTGTATGAGGCAAGTGTCAAATAAGGACAGATCTTTCAAAAAATCTTATATATAATACTTATTTATAGCCATTTTTTGAAACATAATGGTATATTTGACGTAAAGATGGTCTAATACCTTAATGGATTCCGATATGTCGGCCGCAACTCGACGCACTTTGCACTATAGTGTTGTAGAGTATAATAAGTTTACTTTATATTAGGTCCGTATAATCCCTTAAGAGATTCTAGTATATCAGCCGCAACTTGACGTCTTTGAAGATCTACAATACTAGAGATTTGAAGTTCATGTAAAATCATGGGATTTTAATGACTTGATATAGGGATTTTAATGACTTGATCAGTCAAGTATGTTTGGGACGAAGTGTTTACCAAAGCTTAAGGTATTGGTAATATGAGACAGATTTCTCTAAAACAAACAAAATAGATGAAAAGACATAAAATAATAGCCCGTGCAATCCAAAATCAAATTCCAAAAACTATAAAGCCTTAAAACATAATCAGAATCCTTAAAGATAGTCGATCTAGCCATTTCGGTTCGTCCATCTGTTGAAAGCACGATGGATGTTGCTAGTGAGCTGAAGTTTTGCATAAATACTTTTAGTTCATGTAGTTTGTTTGGTATGAAAATGGACAATATTACGATTTCGCCTAGCCCCCATATAGGACCAGGATAAACCCACAATGGACCCTACCCCGTATATAAAGTCCCCTTCAAAAAATTACTTTAATGCTCATAATTGTCAGAAAGAAACATCTATAGCGGTAAAATTCTATAGGAACATATTTCATAGGAACTTAAATATTTTCGTAAAATTTACCCTACCCTCTATATACGGTCCACTTCAGAAAATACTTTAATGCTATGAGCACCGACCTTAAGAAGAATACATAGCAATTAAAAAAGTTTTATAGAACCTTAAATCATTTTCTGATTTTTAGGAGGATGGTTCCATAATTGCTCCTCTTCAAAAAGTGACTTTAACACTCATTACTGGCTTTAAAATAAAAGAGTACAGCTATAGAATTTTACATAAACAAGATTTGTGCCGGACAAAAAGATAAGGATCGGTCCTTAATTGATC
>NC_060950.1:27566013-27613513 GCF_022045245.1 Lucilia cuprina | reverse complement strand
CGGATCTATTCTTATCTATAAACTAAATTATAATCTTAAAATAGAATCACTACTATATATTGATCTAAAATGAATCATGATGAAACTATAGTTTAGAGCATAATCTGGACTATAGCTTGATCTTTACATAGACGGATCTATATAGTTTCCAGTTAATATATTTCTGTATCTAGTCTCTGATATATACTGCTTGGCATTCTCGACTAAAGACTGATTTTCGGTATTTTTCTATCAACATTTTTGGTCGTTCTATAGATCAGCTGTCAACTGATCTATAGACTAATCTGTAGTCACAATATAAACTGATCGCGATAATGAACTGCTTTACAAATAATTGGAAAATATATATTATTAAATATTTTTTATTAAATATAAATTAACAAAAAATATTTTATTTATATCTTAAATGTAATATTTTTTTTAATTTAATTTTTTTAATCTAATTTAAAGTCCTTGTCATTTCGATGTCTGATTATTCTGCTCTTATCCTCTCTGTCTCCCCCTTTCAAATACTTTCATCATATAGTTTTTTTTTATTTTTTGTTTGTTTATGCTTTAAGGACAATGTCGTATATAGTCATTGTTTACTTTGTTAAATGTATAGTATTCTTGTGGTTGGATATTCGATTCGTATGTTAAATTTGTTGATTTTTCTATTTCCATTAAATATAAAAAAATTGTAATTGAGACCCTACATACAACACATGATTATTTCTTTAGAAATCCTTGCAGGGATGTCGCTGTTGTAATGTTTAATTGCTGGCCAGTCAAGGTTGATGTTGTGGAGGATAATGCTGTTGTTGATGATGTGCTAATAGAAGTGTTAGTTACTGGTTGTGTTGCTTGTGCTGATGTTGTTGTTGGTATTGTGCTGGTAGTGTCCTTCACATTATTATGATTCTATTTATTAATATTGAAGGAAATATATAATTTCAAAGAGATAATTCAAATAATTCATTCTCAAACTTACCCAATTCAGTATTCTTTCTTCATTAAAATCTTTTTCGTTTTTTAACAACGATTCTGTTAATTCTTCTACCTGTAGATCATTTACATATATATTTCATCTGCATGTACATAAATTTTCAATATAATATACCTGTTTGTTTCTTATGCCTACTGCTTTCATTAGTTGACTTTCTCGATCTTGAAAATCTTTTTTCATTTCCATAATGGCTTCACAGAAAGGATTCATCTCATTAGGTGCGGTATTATAGATGTCGGTATAGGAGAATTGTTTGCCTTTCTAAAAATTAAAAAAATATATAGCAAAAAATAGCTTATATAAAATAGATAAGTCTAAGGTTGGGACTATGTCTATGTTCGGGCTATGTCGAGACTATTGGTCAGTTTACCGTAGAAACTATAATCTCGACTATAAATAATTAAACAGCATAGCTCATATTCGGGACAATTAAAGGGACAACAGAACTATTAGAACAGTCTATAGTCGATACTATAGAACAGGCTTTGGTCGAGACTATAAAACAGTCTCTAGTACAGACTATAGAAAATCTATAGTGGAGACTATAGAACAGTATATAGTCGGGACTATAGGACTGCTATAGTCGAGACTATAGAACAGTTTATAGTCGAGAATATGGAACAGTTTATATTCGAGACTATAAAACAGTTTATAGTCGAGACTATAGAACAGTTCATAGTCGATACTATAGAACAGTCTATAGTCGAGATTATAGGACAGTATATAGTCGAGACTATAGAATAGTCTATAGTCGAGACTATAAAACAGTCTACAGTCGTGACTATAGAACAGTCTATAGTTGATAATAGTCTATAATCGAGACTATAGAATAGTCTATAGTCGAGACTATAGGACTGTCTACAGTCGTGACTAGAGAACAGTCTAGAGTCGTGACTAGAGAACAGTCTATAGTCGTGACAAGAGAACAGTCTATAGTCGTGACTATTGAAGAGTCTATAGCCAAGACTATAGAATAGTCTATAGTCGAGACTATAGAATAGTCTAATATAGTACTGTTATAGTTGAGACTATAGAACAGTCTATAGTCGATACTATAGAACAATCTATAGTCGAGACTATAGGACAGTATATAGTCTCGACTATAGAATAGTCTATAGTCGAGACTATAGAATAGTCTATAGTCGAGACTATAAAACAGTCTACAGTCGTGACTATAGAACAGTCTATAGTTGAGACTATAGGACAGTCTATAATCGAGACTATAGAATAGTCTATAGTCGAGACTATAGAATAGTCTTTATACTATAGAATAGTCTATAGTCGAGACAATAGAATAGTCTATAGTCGAGACAATAGAATAGTCTATAGTGGAGACTATAGAATAGTCTATAGTTGAGATTATAGAATAGTCTATAGTCGATACTACAGAATAGTCTATAGTCGAGACTATAGAATAATCTATAGACTATAGAATAGTGTATAGTCGAGACTATAGAATAGTCTATAGTCGAGACTATTAGACAGTCTATAGTCGAGACTATAGAATAGTCTATAGTCGAGACCATAGAATAATCTATAGTCGAGACCATAGAATAGTCTATTGTCGAGACTATAGAATAGCCTATAGTCGAGACTATAGAATAGCCTATATTCGAGACTATAGAATAGTCTATAGTCGAGACTATAGAATAGTCTATAGTCGAGACTATAGGACAGTCTATAGTCGAGATTATAGGACAGTCTATAGTCGAGACTATAGGACAGTCTATAGTCGAGACTATAGAATAGTCTATAGTCGAGACTATAGAATAGTCTATAGTCGAGACTATAGAATAGTCTATAGTCGAGACTATAGAATAGTCTATAGTCGAGACTATAGAATAGTCTATAGTCGAGACTATAGAATAGTCTATAGTCGAGACTATAGAATAGTCTATAGTCGAGACTATAGAATAGTCTATAGTTGAGATTATAGAATAGTCTATAGTTGAGATTATAGAATAGTCTATATTCGAGACTATAGAATAGTCTATAGACTATAGAATATTGTATAGTCGAGACTATATAATAGTCTATAGTCCAGACTATAGAATAGCCTATAATGGAGACTATAGAATAGTCTTTAGTCGTGACTATAGAATAGTCTATAGTCGAGACTATAGAATAGTCTATAGTCGAGACTATAGGACAGTCTATAGTCGAGACTAAAAAATAGTCTAAAGTCGAGACCATAGAAAAGTCTATAGTCGAGACCATAGAATAGTCTATAGTCGAGACTATAGAATAGTCTATAGTCGAGACTATAGAATAGTCTATTGTCGAGACTATAGAATAGTCTATAGTCCAGACTATAGGACAGTCTATAGTCGAGAATATAGGACAGTCTATAGTCGAGACTATAGGACAGTCTATAGTCGAGACTATAGAATAGTCTATAGTCGAGACTATAGAATAGTCTATAGTCGAGACTATAGAATAGTCTATAGTCGAGGCTAGAAAAGACTAGAAAATAGTCTATAGTCGAGACTATAGAATAGTCTATAGTCGAGACTATAGAACAGTCTATAGTCGAGACTGTAGAACAGTCTATAGTCGAGACTATAGAACACCCTATAGTCGAGACTATAGAACACTCTATAGTCGAGAATACTTTATAGTTGGATTTTAAGTTCGTTTTTAATAATTAGTTTTTGTCTACATACCAAGCTACACAATAAATCTGCAACTTCCTTTAAAGTCTCGCTATTACGTTGAGAAAATGTTTTCTCCGACTGCAAACTGTTAGACAACTCTGCAATAATGTTAAATATTGTTTTAATCAAATTTAACCCTTAAACAATTACTTAATTCTACATACCATTGTTTTCTAATTCTAGCTTTTGCAACCTTTTTTTTAGGTCACTATTAGTTTCATTTAATTTGCGCAAACGTTTGCGTACGGCCTCTAAAAGTTTGGCATCTTGATTATTTTCACTCTTCGAATGAAATCCGGAATCACAATCGTTGTTACTCTCAATAGAGTCTGATTCCAAGTCAATAAGTTGACTGCGTATAAAGTCTAGTTTACGATAAGCAGCAGCTTTTTCGGATTCCTGTATGATGGTTAAGGGATAGCAAGTTAATATGTGTAAATATTAAAAAATTTTATATATATTACAGATTTTTGAAAAATGTCCATTAAACGTTTACGTTGATTCTCCATTTTCTGTTTATTTAATTCCTTATTCATTTCGAAGAACTCATTCATTTCCTCTTCTAAAACTTTGAGCTTTTGTTGTTCTTCAAATTCTGTATAACTAAGAGAATCGAATTGTGAGCCATTGTCATCGGGGAACTGAAGAAGAAATGTTAAAATTTATTTAGCTAAAACTTCAATTAAAATTTATAAACTCACCCTGGGAGTATCGATTATTTGTGTATTTGCACTGCGAGAACTTTGATCTTCAAAGTTAATAGGAGGCATTGTCAAACTGTTTTCCGCTGAATGATGGGCCGAGAGCTAGATTAGAAGAAGAAAAAAGAAAAAAATATATATTTATCAATTTATTTTAAACAAAAATTAAAATTTTTTTAGTTTGTTTTTTATAAATAATTTTGTTTAAAGAATTTTAAATTTTGAAGTAAATCTCAAATCAAATTATTATCAAAAACATACCTTGTTATTGGCAGTTTTGAGATCATTTCTTAACTCCTTGATAACATCATCTTTTAATTGGATTTTCTGTTGGGCTTTCTGTATCTCATCCTCCATAGATATAACCTGACGTTTAAGCTCTCTCACTTCATCATGTTTCTCGGCCACTTCGTGAGCCAAAGCTTTCATGTTGGCATACAACTGGAATAAGGAATTTGAATCATGAACATTTATTTCAATTCATAATTTTATACCGTTTTCAAAGTTAACCCTAAAATCAAAATTGCCCATAAATTATGTCCCTTTATATCTTTAATAACATGTTTTTTGATTAATATATATTTTTTCGGGAATAAAAGATACCGATATGTGCAATATTACTCTAATCATTTCCTTATTTTTTTTAACAAAACTACTTAAAGAAAAAATATACTATAAAATGCAATTTCATTAGAAGAACGTTTTATTTAAAGTAAAATTACAAAAGAAACGGTCAAAACCTAATTTAAAATAGTCCCTTACGCACCTTGTTTCTTTGCATGACTTCAGCATCATTGCTATTCTGAAATTTTTAGAAGAGAACAACTAATTTAATGTCTAATAAACAAAATTAAACAAAACTCACCTTTGTTGCATCTCCAGTATTGCCTTCAATAGTTAAATTTTCAAAATCGCCCATATCAAATAACTGCGAAGGTGTTATTGTCTCAAATGTAAAACCCTGCAGATCCCAACTATTATAATTTCGAGCATTTTTAATATATTTCAGTAGCGTATCTATGTCTTTGCGACATTTCATTAACTCATTACCCTGACTGTGACGACAATTGCTATTGACTTTTCTCTGTACCAGTTCCAGCTGTTCGGCTACTTCTGTTTCTAATGCTTCCATATTCACGATAAAGGATTCGTTAATTTTCGTCAACATTTCAACCCATTCTTGGTAGGTGATAATTTTTAACTGAAAAGGCAGGAATATTTATTAGTTATATGAATTATCTGTCTGTCTGTGTATCTATCTATCTATCTATCTATCTATCTATCTATCTATCTATCTATCTATCTATCTATCTATCTATCTATCTATCTATCTATCTATCTATCTATCTATCTATCTATCTATCTATCTATCTATCTATCTATCTATCTATCTATCTATCTATCTATCTATCTATCTATCTATCTATCTATCTATCTATCTATCTATCTATCTATCTATCTATCTATCTATCTATCTATCTATCTATCTATTTATCTATCTAATATTATTACTCCAAAATAAACTTACATCTTTATCTCCCCAAACATTGGCATCGATGTCCTCTATCCTCTTCGAATATATACTATTTAAATGGCTGTAATTTAATTTAGCCGAATCGCCTATGCAAACATCTGAACCCGATCTATATTTCTGATGCAGCTCCCCGTAGCCAAGCAACGGATTCTCCGACAATGATGTATTATTTTGAACATAAGTACAATGTGAATTAGTCGATATTGAATGCGGTTGTTCAACGGTGGGACACTTTACATTCTGTAAAGTACTAGAAGCACTGGGCGTAAAGTTGCTGTGGCTAGCATTAGGATATTTTAACGATTGTGTGGGATATAGAGAAGCCGATGAGGTATATATATTATTATGTTGTTGTTGTTGTTCCGCTTTCATTGTATTATCGAAATTCCATTGTTGTTGCGATGGTGATTTTGGTGATATATTTGGCGAAGGGGTTTTAATGGGATACCCAGAGGTCCTAATCGACGCATACGAATTTGTGGGAGTATTTGAGTGAGTACTGTGAAAAGAGGCATTTGATTCTTGTTTCAAATCGGAAAGTAGTCCCACCATAGGCTTTTTACTATGTCTTTCGTAATAAGATTTCACCTCTACTAGAGGTGGTTCTGGCGGTGGTGCTTGTTCTTTATTGGGTGTAGGAGAATCGGAGCGTAAATTCATACCCATACTTTCGGGAGTTAGAACGAATCTAGGATTAAATGATGTTCGCACAGGCACCTGTTGATTGGTATTTTCTGGAGATTTTGTCGAAGGGGTAGCAGAGGTTTCATTAGTATTATGTTGCATATTTTGAGATTTATAGGAGATTCCGAGTTAATTGCCTTCAAAATTTACAATACAAAAATATATTAGTAAGATTTAAGATATTTTACGAATATAATTATTTAATTTTTTTTATTTTTTAGATTTTTTGTTATAAATTTTTAAGGTTTTTAATTGTCAAAAGAAATTGTCAAGGCGAAACATTTAAAAAATGAAAAGTCATAAATGTTCTAAAAACTAAAATAAATTCGAGTTTCCAACTGAAATTGTTTCTGAGTTCTAGGGTTTTCAAATAATAATAATTGATTTGTAAATAGCTTTGAAATTAACATTCTAATTAAATCTCTTTATTGAAAATCAAAGTTATTCAATTTTTTACGCAGCAATCAAGAAAATTCACTCCGATTACTGGAACACGTTTGGGTTATTTAAATTTTATTGTTGAACATTAACATTTTTGGACGATATCAAGATTAAAGAAAGCACGTTCTCTAATTTGATCACCTAAAGATCCTCTTAAACATTCACCGTATATATCTACATATTTGTTTTTTTTCTTTGCAATAAACAATCTTTTTTGATTTCCAGCTGGGTTTCCAATGAAAGATTTCATTTAAAGTTGTTGCGTTATTGTGACATATTTTTATTAGCTTTTTATTTCTATTCATTTAAAGGTCAAGCAATCTTTTCAATCATGATTTTTTCTATACAGAAAACATCGTAGAAAACTACACGTTTCATTTATTTGAATCAAATTTGCAAAAAATACAAAAAAAGAAAAAAGTAGTATTCATGTTGTATGTCGTTTCAGTTTGTTTTCTAAAATGAATTACAGAAAAAACGGGTACAAGCTCAACAGAATTTATTAAAGATTTAACAGAGCTTTTAAAGAGTGATTGGTTGTTTCAGAAATAAATATTTAAATTGATTTTGACGCCAGGTTTACTATCCTCTTCACATTGGTTTACATAATTATTATATTAATATTAGAGTGCGGGCCTTCGGCGGATTAGTAGTTAGTATGCTAGTCTGGTGGTACTGGGTCCGACTTCCGCAAAAGACAATGTATTTAAAGAAATACGCAAGAGGACCATGTGTAGATTTTATGTAAATTGTATACTTTCACTAACTAACTAACATAATTACTTACTTACTAACTAACTAACTAACTAACTAACTAACTAACTAACTAACTAACAGATTAACTAACTAACTAACTAACTAACTGACTAACTAACTAACTAACTAACTAACTAACTAACTAACTAACTAACTAACTAACTAACTAACTAACTAACTAACTAACTTACTTACTAACTAACTAACTAACTAACTAACTAACTAACTTACTTACTAACTGACTAACTAACTAACTAGCTAACTTACTTACTTACTTACTTACTTACTTACTTACTTACTTACTAACTAACTAACTAACTAACTAACTAACTAACTAACTAACTTACTTACTTACTTACTTACTTACTTACTTACATACTTACTTACTTACTTACTTACTTACTTACTTACTTACTTACTTACTTACTTACTTACTTACTTACTTACTTACTTACTTACTTACTTACTTACTTACTTACTTACTTACTTACTTACTTACTTACTTACTTACTTACTTACTTACTTACTTACTTACTTACTTACTTACTTACTTACTTACTTACTTACTTAC
The DNA here is from genome assembly GCF_022045245.1 of Lucilia cuprina. Classification (NCBI taxonomy): domain Eukaryota; kingdom Metazoa; phylum Arthropoda; class Insecta; order Diptera; family Calliphoridae; genus Lucilia; species Lucilia cuprina. The sequence goes on along the minus strand of NC_060950.1, from coordinate 27,605,187 downwards.
TTACTTACTTACTTACTTACTTACTTACTTACTTACTTACTTACTTACTTACTTACTTACTTACTTACTTACTTACTTACTAACTGACTGACTGACTGACTAACAAACTAACTTACTAACTAACTAACTATCTAACTAACTAACTATCTAACTAACTATCTAACTACCTAACTACCTAACGAACTAACTAACAAACTAACAAACTAACAAACTAACAAACTAACAAACTAACAAACTAACAAACTAACAAACTAACAAACTAACAAACTAACAAACTAACAAACTAACAAACTAACAAACTAACAAACTAACAAACTAACAAACTAACAAACTAACAAACTAACAAACTAACAAACTAACAAACTAACAAACTAACAAACTAACAAACTAACAAACTAACAAACTAACAAACTAACAAACTAACAAACTAACAAACTAACAAACTAACAAACTAACAAACTAACAAACTAACAAACTAAAAAACTAACAAACTAACAAACTAACAAACTAACAAACTAACAAACTAACAAACTAACAAACTAACAAACTAACAAACTAACAAACTAACAAACTAACAAACTAACAAACTAACAAACTAACAAACTAACAAACTAACAAACTAACAAACTAACAAACTAACAAACTAACAAACTAACAAACTAACTAACTAACTACCTAACTAACTTACGTTGACATTATATTAATATCGGACCTAATCGTTCTGAAGAGGCTCCAGTTGTGAAATTATGTCACATTAGATAGAACTGTCGTTCTGTCGGACGGTATTGAATTCGTTAAGTTAACTTCCTAAGGATGACCTTCCAAATTAATTTGCGAACTCTAGATGCTAGTGTTGTCAGTAGTATATTTTGGATTGCGGGTTGTCGGCGGAAATCCTTTTACTATTCTCCATTTAGATCCATTATCAATACAAGCAAAAATTTATTGATATCAACTAACAGACTAAGCACAAGTCATAGCGTTCAACATCGAGACAGTTTTGAATAGAAATCATATTACCAACTAAAACCTGGATCGGTTAATAATTGACCATAGTTCGCATATAAGATCAATTAGACAATCATTATTTATTAATAAATAACCATATTGCGACAAAAATTAACATGAATATGTCATTTACATAAGCAAATTATTTAACGTGATTTTTTCCGGATCGGTCCATAATTGGTCATGGCAATGATATAAAGTCCACTTTAGAAAATCATCTAATCCTTAAAAACTCTTAAATAAACAATGATAATCGGTATAAATTCTATATGAAGAAGAATTTGGTTCATACTTGACAAAAGCTTGATTAAAAGCTATATATTGGTCCTATACCCATCTTAAAGTATACCAATCGGCTTAGAATCAATTTCTGAGTTTAGCTATGTCCGTCCGTCTCTCTGTCTGTCTGTCCGTGCATGTAAACCTTGTAATAAAACTAGAGGTCGCAATTTTAAAGATAATTCATGGTATATGATATTCTATTGCCCCAGAGACGAAGCCTGTTGAAAATGGTTAAGATCGGTCCATTTTTTCAACTGGTCCCCATACAATTGTATCCCCGAAAAGGGCTTGTAAACATTTAAATCAAACTACAGGTCGCAATTTTGGAGATAATTCAATGAAATTTGGCACATGATCTTCTATTGTACCGTAGATGAAAATGGTTAACATCGGTTCATTATTTCACCAACCCCATACTGAACCCCCGAATAGAGCTTGTAATTCTTGTAATGAAACTACAGGTCGCAATTTTAGAGTTAATTTAATGAAATTTTGGCAAATGATCTTTTACTTTTATGGTACGTTGACGAAGCTTATTGAAAATAGTTAACATCGGTCCATTTTTTCACCTAGGCCCCATGCAACTGAACTCGCCAAATAGGGCTTTTAAGTTGATAATTATGTTTAATATACTCGTATCTCGACAAAAAGCTACAAAACCAAGTTCTATATTAGCCTTGATGACCCTGATGAATTATATAATTATATGGCCTCATTTGACCCTTGCCTCTATAAAAAGCCGCCTTCAAAATTTTACTTAAATATCCACAGTCTTAATAAACAATTAATTGGCTTGTGTACATAAATCTGATGCAAGGTACAATTCAACTTAAACGCTTTATTATGAAAACTAAATCACATTTTATTCGTATACATGTGTAGGGTATTATATGGTCGGTCTCGCTCGATTATAACTTCTTACTTGTTTCTAACTTGTTTTAGTTATGATTTTTAAAAGTTTTTATAGAAATAATTTCAATATTTGACTGTCAAAATGAAAATGTGAAAGTTTAATGCGCAAACCAAAGACTTCACACCTTTAGGTCTCTGGCTAAACGTGAAATATTATTGAGCTTCAGTTTACGCATTTGCCAACAACACACGAGTAGTAAAGTATCATTCACCAATTTAAACAGCAGCAATAACAACAACTACAACAACTTTAACTGAAATAAAATAATGGTTGCTTGGATCGTCGTTTACGGTTATTTGCAATTGCTGCTGTTTGTTATTGTTGTTGTTGCTGCTGCTGTTAAAGCAGTAATAGTTGTTGTTGTTATTGTCGGCAATAATAACAAACAAACAAATAAATGTTTTGTATCTGCAGCTGTTTAATTTTTCATTCAATATTTATTTACAGAATTTGTTTTTATACAAATTGTGTGGCTTTTTTGGGTTTTCGTTTGGTTTGTTTTATTATTGTTGTTGTTATTGCCGTTCTTGTTAATATTATTATTGTTGTTATTTTTGGACTTTCATTTGTAAAAAAAAATTACTTTGTTTTGACGTCACTTGTTTACAATTCCAAATAGTATTAGTTGGTTATTTGTTGCTCTCGTTGTTCTTATTATTGTATGTCTTCGATTTTAATATTTATTTAATATTTTTTACTATTTTTGTTGTTTTTGTTCTTAAAGCTTATTTAAGAGAGATTGTGTTTATTTCGTTATTTTTGTTTTTATTTTAAAACCGTTTATTGTTTGCGACCACGACACGTTCGTTTTCAAGCTAAAGTGAGACTGTCTCAGTGAAATAAATGAAAAAAAAAACTGATCCGTTCCAATGTTGAGGTGAAATACTCCCAATTCTCTCAATGTCTACAACAACCAATATTTATTGTTTATAGATACATATGTATGTATGTATGTATGTATGTATGTATGTATGTATGTATGTATGTATGTATGTATGATTTCTGAATTCGTATTTTTTTCGCTTTTTGTTTTGTGTTACGAAGTTGTTTTTGCTGTTTTTATCAGTTCTTTAAGAAAATTACACACAATTTGTTTTTGTTGTTCTTTGGTTGCATTAATCGTACAATGTGTTGTATGAGCAATTAATACTCAATATTCAACTTTCAATGCAAGTGAGAGGGAACAAATAATGAGATGGTTTTTGTAATATTGAACACTTAGCTGTTATATTCGGACATGCTCAACCACATGACACCCTTCATCAGCTTTGAATACGCAAACATATGTATATGTACATACACATGTATTTTTAAATGTCTTTTGAAGGGAACTGATAATTTTGCACCGAAACTCCTAAAATGTAGTATATTTCCTATTTATTTAAAGAGAATTCTATTAAACTTACTTACTAACCAATGTTTAGGTATAAATACCAGCAATTTCGATATGTTTTCTCTATTACGAACTTTAAGTTGTAGTAATTTGTAGTGTGTTTTTGTATTGCCTCGATCAATCATTATGTCGCTTGGCTTTTGAAGAAATAATTTAAAATTTACTCTTTTATAAGACTAAACGTGCTATAGATATTCAAAGTAGATCCCGTACTGGCTAATTCAATGTCGTAATAGTCTCAGTCTCAATTAGTTATTGGCAGGCTGGACTAGGAACTATAATATTAACAAGGGAAAGGTCTATCCTATTGACTAGGACTAGCTGACAATAGATAATGGACTATTAATGTATTTAGTATAGAAAGCTGTATGTGGACTAGTAAGTATGTGACGGACTAGTCTATTGAATAGCATTGACGCTACAGAAGTCTCTGAACTTTGAATTTATTAGCGGAAAATTTGCAATATAAAGTAATATTTTGAAGAGATGGAAGTGTGCTTTATATGAGAGCTATGGGCAATTATGAACCGTTCGTGCATGTGCTGGTATCAAAGTAATAACTTGTATAGTAAGTAAGTAAGTAAGTTAGTTAGTTAGTTAGTTAGTTAGTTTGTTTGTTTGTTTGTTAGTCAGTCAGTCAGTTAGTTAGTTAGTTAGTTAGTTAGTTAATTAGTTAGTTAGTTAGTTAGTTAGTTAGTTAGTTAGTTAGATAGATAGATAGATAGATAGATAGATAGATAGTTAGTTAGATAGATAGATAGATAGATAGATAGATAGACAGACAGACAGACAGACAGACAGACAGACAGACAGACAGATAGATAGATAGTTAGTTAGTTAGTTATTTAGTTGGTTAGTTAGTTAGTTAGTTAGTTAGGTAGTTAGTTAGTTAGTTAGTTAGTTAGTTAGTTAGTTAGTTAGTTAGTTAGTTAGTTAGTTAGTTAGTTAGTTAGTAAGTAAGTAAGTAAGTTAGTTAGTTAGTTAGTTAGTTAGTTAGTTATTTAGTTGGTTAGTTAGTTAGTTAGTTAGTTAGTTAGTTAGTTAGTTAGTTAGTTATTGAGTTAGTTAGGAAGTTAGTTAGTTAGTCAGTCAGTTAGTTAGTTAGTTAGTTAGGAAGTTAGTTAGTTAGTTAGATATTTAGTTGGTTATTTAGTTGGTTATTTAGTTAGTTAGTTAGTTAATTAGTTAGTTAGTTAGTTAGTTAGTTAGTTAGTTAGTTAGTTAGTTAGTTAGTTAGTTAGTTAGTTAGTTAGTTAGTTAGTTAGTTAGTTAGTTAGTTAGTTAGTTAGTTAGTTAGTTAGTTAGTTAGTTAGTTAGTTAGTTAGCTATTTAGTTAGTTAGATATTTAGTTGGTTAGTTAGTTAGTTAGTTAGTTAGTTAGTTAGTTAGTTAGTTAGTTAGTTAGTTAGTTAGTTAGTTAGTTAGTTAGTTAGTTAGTTAGTTAATTAGTTAGTTATTAACATATTTTTTAACGGTTATGTCTACAAAATTGATTTTCGATTTTAAATTTCTTTCCCTTAAGTTAACACTGTGGATTAAGTATCAATATAAATAACTTACTTGTATGCAAATACGATTTTAGGTTTATAATTATTAACTTTATTTTAAACGCTGTTCAATGTCAAAAATGTTATTCGTTTATGCACTATAGACCTCGAATATGCAAAACATATTGTTATTGAACTTGATCTTACATGTGTTATCAAATTAAACATTCAATTAGAAAGGATATAGACATTTGAGGCAATTAGTTCGGCAAACTATAAAAGAAAGAGATATTTCATAAACTAATTCAGAATTGAATTCTTTGGAAAAGAAACTTGTTTGGCATACTTACTGATTCTCTTTCCAGTTCAGGCAGTGATTGATTTCTTTCGACAAGAGAGATGTAGCTTTGCAATTAATAAACGATTGCTGAATATTTAATCATCCATTCCAGGGACAGTTAAATTCCGTATCATATATATATGACCAATGATTGACGGTATGAAAATCTGAACTCTCATATACCGAAGTTTCACATAAAAATCCTCCAAGTCGATCTTCTTTATCGGGGTATAAACGATTTAAGTAATATACGGTCTCCAACAATCAAAACGATGCTTAAGGGAAAAACGACAACACATAGTTGCCACTGTCAACATGTAACAGGCGCAGTTCAACGATGTAAGTACTAGTGATACAAGTACATGTAAGACTTAAAACTGCCGATAACTGGCCATCTATTATCATTTTTATTAAAAAATAATGACGATAAGCTGTTTACCAACAAAGACCTAAATAAAGACTGCTATTTGGAAATTTCTGTGAGTCGGTCGTAAGAAAATTTCTACGATTTATTCAAATATTTTACTTAAAACTAAATAAAGAAACATTTGGTTTTGTTTTTTGTAAAACAGTAATTTATACCGAATTTAAAAATACATACAAATTTGTACGTGAAAACAACTGAAAAAATCATTAATTATTAATGATTTGGTTAAAGCATCTGAAAATATTTTAATTATAAAAGCAAAATCATATGTTTTTACACAACTCCATAGTTATAAAGGAAACATATAAAAATAATACAGACCAAAAAAAGTTTGTTTGAAATATCGTATACTAAAATTTGGAAACCACAGTTTTTGTTTATAATTGAGACATTAAAATTTATGTTATTTTAACCTAAAGCTTGAACCATGCTTCCCAAAGTAATGGTTCAATCCCGTCTAATCTTTAGAGATCAACAATTTATTTAATGAGAGCAAGTGGAGTTTAAGTATAAGTCGTTACGCGGGAAATTTACATGCTTTCTTTTTGAGAAATGATGTAATTTTATTCAACGTTTTGGCTTAAGACTAGACTATAGATCAGACTATAGACATGACTATAAACTTGGCTATAGAATTGTCATAGACTACACTATAGACTTGATTAAAGTATAGACTAGACCTTAGATTTGATTATAGACCAGACTATAGACTAAACTATAGTCTAGACTACTTACTATTGACTAGACTAGAATAGACTATTGGCTATGGACTAGGCTATAGACTAGACTATAGACTAGGCTATAGACTAGACTATAGACTAGACCATAGACTAGACTATAAACTAGACTATAGACTAGACTATAGACTAGACTATAGACTAGACTATAGACTAGACTATAGACTAGACTATAGACTAGACTATAGACTAGACTATAGACTAGACTATAGACTAGACTATAGACTAGACTATATACTGGACTATAGACCAGACTGCAGAATAAACTATAGACTAGACTATTGACTAGACTATAGACTAGACTAATAACTAGACTATAGACTAGACTAAACTACAGAAAAGACATTATACTTGATATACTCAATTAATCTAGAACACTGCCAATGGACTACAAACACTACAAATCTCTATGCTTTCTCTCACAACCTATTTGACTAGTTCCAACAAAATATACTGCATAATTTTGGGACATCCCATGAATGCCGGACCTGAAATATATATCACGAAGAAGACAAAAGTTTAAACCTTTGTTATAAAGTCAACAGATTGTTTGTTATATCTTGAAAACCCAATGTGATGAAGATATTCTGATATTCAGGACTTTATGTTCTAAAAAGAGAACTTTTAAAAATTGTACCTTAGAAATTGTTCAATGCTAATGTTAGTTAAGTGTATAAATATTAAAAAATAAAATTTTAAATAATTACTTTTAAATAAAGCCTTTTAAAAGAAACACAACAAAAAATGATCTTTGCCATTCTATTACAAATAACTCTGTCCGTATTCATTTTCAAAATCAATAAAATCAATGCCCTTGGCCAATTCTATACAACAGTCGAAAATAAGCAATATTATGTGGACCAAGAAAAAGAGGTAAGTTTGAAAATAATTTGCTTATATTTCTTTCAAAGAATACTTCAAACATATATTAATCATTCCAGTATACGTTGGATAATAGTATAATAGAGTGTTTTAAACTGAACATGTCATTGATCACAATTGGCACCATCAAGGAGGAGGAGGCAATAAATAAACTGTTATTAAATAAAACAAATTTTCCAGATGTACCGCAATTATGGATTGGTGGCCTTATAATACCAGGAACACGTACTGCCATTTGGATTCATACAGGTAGACTATTCGAAAGCTGGTATCGTGGAAATCCAGATTATACATTTAATTGTATTTTTATTGGCTATAAATCTAAAACTCAATGGACTGATGGTACTTGTACGAATAAACGTGGATTCATATGTGAATATCCGAGCGAGTTAAAACTACAAGAAGATCATGAAAAGCTTAAAGAGGAATTTCAAATACAAATGGAAAAAATCGTACATTTACAGGATGAATTAAATAAAGAAAAACAATTATCCGTAACTCTTAAGCAACAGTTAGAAGCTAAGACAACTCAAGAGGCTGACAATCCAGCCTTAGAATCACCAAGCTCACAACAAGAACCAGCTCAATCATTACCAACTGCTGAGGCGAATTCACTGGAAGTGCCAAATAATGAAACGCAGGAATATCGATCACAATTTTTATTTTCACACGTTTATAATGCATTTTTTATGCCTAACATAAATTAAAGTTAAAATTTTTGTTTAAATAAATTAAAAATTAATTGTAATGAATATTCGTTCACTTGAAAGAAATAACATTTATTTAAAATTAGTGTTCTTTGATTGATTAATTTGTTCGCAGCTCTTCAACAAGACTTTGAAAGAAATAAGATTTAAAATATTTAAATCGTTATCATGTTGGTTGACAAAGTGATATACGTTGGTATCCATAAACCCTATTCAATTCAAAATATATCAAATCATTTGGTTACAAATAATATATTCTATAGTCTAGTATATAGTATTCTCTAATCTATAGCAAACACTTTTCTAGAGTCTAGTCTATAGTATACTCTAGAATATAGTATATAATTCAGTATATACTCTATTCTAGAGTATAGTCTAGTCTGGACTACTCTATAAACAAAATCTCCGGAACGACAAATAAATCTTCATATGAAAGCCCTTAGCACTTAAGTTACAAGACCTTAATAGTGCTCCGTCATGAACCTTGCAGACTTTTAATAGTCTCCATCAGGGTATAAACGTTACGAACACTAAATGGTATATACTAGCGTATAAACACTTATTACTAATACATAGATTACGACACATTAATATACAACCGTACAACACAGATTGTGAATTGGACATATATAACGTTCGATAACAATAATCTTGCCACTTTTAAAATTAACGGTTCAAATTCAAAACATCTGAAGAATAATTTTTAATGTAAATATCTTAACTAAAATAATAAAAGCAGCTGTTCTTTAAAAAATTAATTGTCATAAAAACAAGATTAAAAAAACACAGGACAACAAAATTTTAAAAAAATGACAGACTATAGACTTGACTTTAGATTAGACTATAGACTAGACTTTAGATTATACTATAGACTAGACTATAGAGTACAATATAGACTTGATTATAAACTAGACTATTGATTATACAATGCACTAGACAATAAACTTGGCTACACTATTAACTACAGAGTAGACTTTATACTGCTAAAATCTAGACTACATAGACTGTATACATGATTATAGACTAGACTACAGACTATAATATTGACCAGACTAGACAAGAATCGGAGAAGTTTTCCATCAACTATAGACCAGACAATATACTAGACTAAAGCTTATATTGTAGACTAGAATATAGAATAGACTATTGATTAGGCTATAGAATAGATTATAGACTAAATTACAGACTAAACTATAGATTAGATTATTACTAGACTAGACTATAGGCTAGACTGTAGAACAGACTATAGCCTAGACAATAAACTAGACTATATACTATACTATAGAATACACTATAGACTATAACTTAGACTACAGACTAAAATGTTGACTAGACTATAATCAATACTACAGACTAGAATACTGACTAAACTATGAACTAAAATAAAGACTAAACTGTAGACTTAGCTAAAAACTACACTATATACTAAGCTATTGACTTGACTGACGACAAAACTGGACTTTAGATTATACTAGACTATGGAATAGACTGTAGGCAAGACTATAGACTAGACTACAGACAAGAATATTGATTAGACGAGACTACGGACTAGACTATTGATTATACTCTGGACTAGACTTTAGAACATTGACTAGACTATATACCATTATAGTGACTAGACAAAAACTAGACTATATTTAAGACTATGGAGTAGAATATAGACCTGTCTTTAGAGTAGACTTTTGACTAGAAAATATACTAGAGTTTAAATTAACTATAAGAAAGACTGTTAAAAACTAGACTAGTCGACATACTATACTATAGAATGGACTACACACTAGACTACAGACAAGATTATAGAATAGACTTGTAGGAGTTTTCCCTAGATTATAGACTAGACAATATACTAGACTAGAGACTATATTATAGACTAGGCTATAAAATAGACTATAGAATAGAATATAGATTAGACTGTTGAATATACTATAGACTATATTACATACTAAACTATAGTCTAGAATAGATTAAAGACTAGGCTGTAGACAAGATTATGGACTGAACTATAGACTAGACTGTAGAATAGACTATAGAATAGACTTTAGACTAGACTTAAACTAGACTTAATAATAGACTATAGATTAGACAATAGATTAGAATGTTAACTATAGACAACAGACTAGAATACAGACTAGACTTTATGCTAAATTATAGACTAAACTAATAACTAGACTACTGACTAGACTATAAACTAAAGTATAGTCTAGACTGTGGACTAAGCTAAAGGCTAGACTATAGAAAAAATATAGACTGTAGACTAAGCTATTGACTTGATTAAAACAAGACTAATGACTAGACTATAGACTAGACTATAGACTAGACTATTGAATAGATTATAGACCAGACTATAGACTAGACTATAGACTAGATTATAGACTAAAGAACATACTATAGAATAAAGTAGACTGAAGATTAGTTGATATACTAAACTATAGACTGAAGTAAACTTAAGACTAGACTATGGACTAGATATAAACTATACTATAGACTTGACTATAGAATATACTTTAGGATGGACTGTAGACTAGACTATAGTCTATAATACAGACAAGACTATAGTCTATACTATAGACTGCACTATGGACTGGACTATCGACTATAGTATAGTCGACTATAAATTGTGGTCGAGAGCATTAAACTGTACTATACACTAGATCATGAACTTGATTATATAGTATACTATAGGCTAGACTAGGTTACGGATTACTCTATAACAAGACTAAAAAAAAAGAAAATAAAACTGAATTTAAATGTTTATTAAAAAGTCGACAGATTTGACTTTCGGATTGCAAAAAAGGGACACTATCAGGCCAATTCTGAATAATAAACTTGGTGGGAGTTTGTTACTGCTGCCATAACTAAAGCACACAAACTCCTGGAAAATAATAGTTTATTATTGGACTGAAACTGATGCTTTTGGCTTTATGCTCAACACTTGTTGGTTGGTGTAATTGGAAAATACATTTGTATGATTTTGGTTCATTATTTTAACTGCATTTACATTTGTAAATTAAAAATTCTATTATTTTTGTACCCTATAAATAGGTTCATGTCATTAATAAACGTGTGTATAAATAATCACAATAGAATTTAAAATAATTAGTTTTGAATAAAGTTTTGTAAAAGAAACACAATGAAAATGCACCAGTACGATTTTCTTTGTCAAATAACTGTAATCGTATTCATTTTTAAAATCATTGAAATCAAGGCCGTTGGCCAATTTTATACAACAATTGAAAATAAACAATATTATGTGGACATAGATAAAAGGGTATGTTGAGAGTAGATTAATTATTTAATTTATTATTATTATTTTATTATTAATTATTACAGTATTCCTTCGATAATAGTATATTAGAATGTTTAAAAATGAACATGACATTGATAGCAATTGATTCCATGCAAGAGGAGGAGGCAATAAGAAAACTTTTATTAAATACAAATAATTTTGTAACTGTACCGAAGTTATGGATTGGTGGCATAATCGTACCAGGAACACGTACCGCCGTTTGGATTTCAACTGGCAAACTATTCGATAATTGGTATCGTGGTACTCCAGATTATGATTATCCCTGTATATTAGTTGGTTGGGATTATAAAACTCAATGGACAGATTATGCTTGTATGAGTAGATATGGATTTATATGCGAACATCCTAACGAGAAAATATTACTGGAAGAACAGAAAAAGCTTAAAGATGAATTACAAATAGAAATCGAAAAGAACAGTAATTTACAAAATGAACTATATAAAGAGAAAGAATTATCTGAAAATCTTAAGCAACAGTTAGATATTAAGGCATTTGAAGAAGGACACAATCAAGAGTTGGAATTATCGAACTTACCACCGGAATTCGTTGATCCTCTGGAAAATGCTGTACCGGAATCATGTGAAGTGCCTAATAATCAGCCGCTAGTATTCCCACAACAATATCTATTTTCACACATACAAAATGCCTATTTTATGCCAAATAGATATTAAATTTTACATTTTTATTTTCTAACTTATATAAACGATTAATTATAATAAATATTTCAAACATTTAAGAGTAACATTAACATTTATTTAGAATGTTCGCCATACAAATTTGTTACATTTTAATTGTGAATTCCTAAACCCGTCCATCCATCACAAGTTGACAGTCGTATGGCGAGGTCGACCATATCGAACCCTACATCTGTTACAAAACAGAATGTGATTTAGTTTTCATAATAGAGCATTTGAGTTGAATTGTTCCTTGCCTCAGATATACATACTTAAGCTATTTATTGTTGAAGAAAATTGTGGATATTTAAGTCAAATTTAAAAGGGGGCTTGGGTCAAATAAGGCCTTATAATTATTAAATTCATGAAGATCATTAAGTCTAGCATACGACTTGGTTTTGCTGCTTTTTGTGGATACGTTAATTAAACTTAATTATGAACTTAAAAGCCCTATTCGGCGAGTTTAGTTGTATGTGGGCTAGGTGAAATAATGGGCCGATTTTAACCATTTTCCATAAGCTTCGTCTCCTGTACCATAGAAGATAATCATTGAATTATCACCAAAATTTCGACCTGTAGTTTGATTACAAGGTTTACAAGCCCTATTCGAATGTTCAGATGTATGGGGGCTAGGTGAAGTAATGGACTGATGCTAACCATTCTCAATAGGCTTGTCTCCATAGAAGATCATGTGCTAAATTTCATTGAATTATTTCCAAAATTGCGACCTGTAGTACAAGCCCTACTCGAGGGTTAAGTTGTATGGGGACTAGGTGAAATAATGGATCAATGTTTACTTTAGAAGATCATGTGCCAAATTTCATTAAAATTTCTCTAAAATTGCGACCTGTAATTTGATTACACGTTTTACAACCCCTATTCGGGGGTTTAGTCAGGTGAAATAATGGACCGATCTTAATCATATTCAATAAGCTTCGTCCATGGGACAAGAATGTCGAGAGTTTTAACGTGAGCACTTGACTTGACGGCCTTATCTCACGGTGGTCTTTTTCATTCACTGGGTAGAATTGAGAACGGTCTACCCTTTGTTCTTCAATGAAGAACGCATTTTGGCATTTTTTGTACATTGGTTCTGACCGGTCCATGCACAAAGTACTTGTGCTGGAGTACTCGAGCTATCTAATCTCTTGACCATTAGATGGCCTCTGTTGATTCGGCAACAGCACCTAGAGACGTAACCGGTAGACCGAAGTACGATCATCAATAAGCCGTGGACATTGTTCTTACTCACAGGGACATACTGTGGTAATTCTTATATGAACAGAGTAAACTCTGAACGTATCTGGACAAGGAAGGAAAAATTCAATGGTTTCAAATGCTTTTATCCATCATCATTCAACCCAGCACACATTTCATTTATACGACACATTCATAAGAGAAAATCGTACGACACATTCATTAGGTAGACGGCTGGGGTGAGGCCCGCCGTACATCACGTTCATCCCGTACCATATACAATTAATACCAACTCATTTCCAACGCTTAGTCCCACAGTAACTCAAGTGTGGGGCATCTGTAGATTTCGGTAACAGCATCGAACTTATCCCGAAATAATGCATCAGTCTTTTAACCGCCACTTACTTTCTCCGCGAATTTGGGTTTAAACCACAGCCACTGCGAGGAACGAAGGAACCTCAACCTCAACCAACTGACCAACCAGGACATAGTTCTGCGGGCAACTGGCCACCCGTAGCACCAGATTATGCGGTGCTCTGGTCTGACCTCTGACAATCTATGCAAGGACTAAGCCTAGCAGTAGACTGTAACCAGTCCCAGTCAGACTGGAGGTATTGGCTACCTCTTTATACCCCGGAATTTCAATAACACCAAGGCGGAGGTCTCGCCAAGGTAACATGATCCGAGGGAACGGCAGCTTCCCTGGGAAAATGTTCATGTACGAAATTTCATAGAATTATCTTCAAAATGCGATCTGTAGTTTGATTACCAGGTTTAAATGGACGGACGGACATAGCTAAATCGACTCAGAAAGTAATTCTAAGCCGATTGTTATAGTTAAAGATGGTTATAGGACCAATATTATTGTGCGTTACAAACATCAGCATAAACCCAATATAATAGGATTTAATATAGGGTAAAAAAAGTGAAACAGCTGTTTCCATCTTAATTTGTTCTTGTGTTTAATGTGATCGTATAAAGGGACCATTATTCTTTATTTTAAAGCAGATTGAGAAAAATTTTTCCAAATAAAACATTAACTAGATAATAAATTACATTAATTTTGTTGTTTTATTATAGTTGTTGTTCATTTGTTTTTTTATTATTATTATTTCTTTTATTAATAATTATTAAATTTGTTAATTTTATACTTATATATATTAAAAAGAAACGTATGTTTTTTTTATTTTAAATTAGAAAAAAAATAAAATTCTAACTCAACCCAATAAACAGAATTTATTCGTTTACAAACTTTTTATTTTCAGTTTTATTCAGGGAATAAAGAAATTTCCCAAAAAAAAAAAAAATATTCAAAACAATTAAGAAAATAAACTATTTATTTAGTGTAAATACTTAAATCATTATTTTTTTTTAATTTAAGCATTTTCCTCGTTTTGTCCTCTGTTTTATATAATTTCTTAAAAATTACTATTTTATTAAAGTATTTTTTTCAGTGTTTTTTTCTATTTGTCTTTATATATAGATTATTATTTATTAATTATTACAATTGAGTAAAACCTTAAAGATCATGTTTTGTTATAATGTATTTTTAAGATTTTTAAAAATCACTGTAAAATTTACAAATGAATTTATTAGTTACTTTTGTGTGTGTGGGGAGGGAGGGCTTTAAAATGGTCTGTGGGGAGCTAAGGAAGGAGAATGTTAGGGAAAAGTTAAGGGCTAAAGGAGTTTAAAAAAATGTTTACTTTTCTTTATATTCAAATCTTGAGAATAATTGAGAATAGAGGGATTAAGAACAATTAGTGAGATTTCAAAATGCAATTGAAATTTCCATTAAAAACCAAATCGTAGGACCAACAATGACACATAACGATCAAATTTAAAAACGTTGAAACAAATTGTAGCGTTCTATAACGATCAAATTTAAATTCTGTTTCTGATTCTGGACGACATGGAATGCCGCAAGCTAAACCCTTTAATTTATTTTGAAAAACAAAAACAAACAAAATTTATTGTTCGTTTTAATTGATCCCAGTTGTATATATTTTTATGAATGGGAAAATGTCTTTACATCAACGTATACGTAACATTATTTAATTAGATATTATGCATACGTAATGTTGTAGATAACAGTAAAAAAGACGAAAGAAATTTGGTTTTAAAGCAAGATGTTTATTAGTCTATATATAGTCAAGTCTAGAGTCAAGACTATAGTCAAGTATAAAGTTTAATCTATAGTCAAGTCTATAGGCTAGTCTAGCATATAGTCTAGTATATAGTCTAGTCTACAGTCTAGTTTATACTCTAGTCGATAGTCTAGCTTTTAGTGTAGTCCATAGTCTAGTCTATAGGCTATTCTAGCATATAGTCTAGTATATAGTCTAGTCTATACACTAGTCGATAGTCTATAGTCTAGCTTTTAGTGTAGTCCATAGTCTAGTCTATAGTCTAGTATAAAGTCTAGTATATAGTCTAATATACAGTCTAGAATATAGTATATTCAATTGTCTAGTCTATACTCTAGTCTAGGTTATAGTCTATCCTATAGTATAGTCTATATTCTAGTCTTTAGTCTAGTTTATAGTCTAGCCTATAGTCAATTCTATAATCTAGTCTATAGTCTAGTCTATAGTCTAGTCTATAGACTAGTTTATAGTATAGTCCACAGTCTAGTCTATAGTCTTGTGTATAGTCTAGTCGATAGTCTGGTCTAAAGTCTGGTCTATAGTCTAGCTTATCACCTAGTCTATAGTCTAATTTATAGTCTACTCTATAGTCTAGTCTTTAGTGTAGTATATAGTCTAGTCTATAGTCAAGTCTACAGTCTAGTCATAGTCTAGTCTATAGTCTAGTATATAGTCAATTCTATAGTCTAGTCTATAGTCTAGTATATATTGTTGTGTATAGTCTAGTCGATAGGCGGACTATCGACTAGACTATACACAACAATATATACTAGACTATAGACTAGACTATAGAATTGATATTATATAGTCTTATTTATATTCTACTCTATAGTCTAATCTTTAGTGTAGTATATAGTCTAGTCTAGAGTCTGGTTTATAGTCAAGTTAATAGTTTAGTCTATAAAGACTTTTCAATAGGTTAGTCTATAGCGATTGAGATTCTATTAAAATCCAATTCAAATTCAAAATCTTTGAACCATCGTTAGGCCTAATTGTAGCGTTCGATAACGATCAAACGTTCATTCAAATTCTTCTGAAATTGTGAGCGACGTAAGCTGGACTCTGTAATTCGTTTCAGAAACCAAACTAAATTTAGTTTTCGAACTGAATCACAGAATAGCCAGTGCAGTTCGAAATCAAAATATAGAATCAAAACATGCAAAATAGAGAAAATTTCGATTCAATTTGTAAAAGTCTCTAGAAAGTAGAGCGATATACACAATCGATAAACCTGAAAATAAGAAATAAATTAGTTTAGAAACCGTTAAATTAGGATTTAATTGGTTTATTCTAAATCTTTGGACCATCATTAAGTCAAATTGTAGCGTTCTATTACGATCAAATGTTTATTTATGTTGTTTTAAGATTTCCAACGACATTGAATGCTGTAAGCTATATCCTGTAATTCGTTTCAAAAACCAATATTTACAATATTTACTTTTCAAATCAAATTACTGAAAATAGATAATCTAAGCAACGATTATCAAAAAGTATTTCAACCGAAATACTCATTCGTAAAGAATTTCTTTTTCGTTTAAATAATTCTCTATTTAGATCATAGCTACGTTTTTGTAGATCGTTGTTTAAATGGCGTCAAGTCGAATCAAAGTAACGAAATGATGCAAAACGAGGAAAAATTCTATTAGAATTGTAATGAATTTCTCTAGGAATGGAAGGGCCTCTTATATGGGGTCTAAGTGAAAAGATAAAACCCATTTTCAACTCCAGATAGACAGACATGACTATATTGTCGTAGAATTTTTTGGATTTTTTTTAACAAATTTTCTATTTGAGGAAATTTTTGATAAAAATATTTTTTTTAAGGGGAATTTTTAATAAAATTTCTTTTTGAGAAAAAATTTTGATACATTTTTATTTTATAACAAGTTTTATATAAATTTCCTTTTTTTAAGGAAATTTTTGATAAATTTACTATTTGAGAGAAGTTTTTGATAAACTTTTTTTTAAGGGAAATTTTCGATAAAATTCCTATTTAAAGGGAAATTTACAATAAATCCTATTTCAAGGAAATTAAAATCTGTTGAAAATTTTCGACAATATTTAAAAAATTTTCGAAAAATATTATAATTTAAAGAAATTTTCCAATTATAGAAAATTTTCTATAATTTCCCGTTTTATAGTAAATTTTCGATAAATTTCCGATTTATAAGGAATTTTCGATAATTTTATCGTTTTATAGAAAATTTTCGATAAATTTTCCATTTATAAGAAATTTTTGATAAATTTCCCATTTATAGAAAATTTTCGATAAATTTCCTATTTATAAAAAATTTTCAATAAATTTCTCATTTATAGTAAATTTTCGATAAATATCCCATTTATAAGAAATTTTCAATATATTTACCGTTATATAGAAAATTTTCGATAAAATTTCCATTTATAAGAAATTTTCGATAAATTTCCCATTTATAGACAATTTTCGATAAATTTCCCATTTATAAGAAATTTTCAATATATTTACCGTTATATAGAAAATTTTCCATAAATTTCCCATTTATAGAAAATTTTCGATAAATTTCCCATTTATAAGAAATTTTCCATAAATTTCCCATTTATAGGAAATTTTCCATAAATTTTCCAGTTATAGAAAATTTTTGATAAATTTCCCAATTATAGAAAATTTTCTATAAATTTCACGTTTATAGACAATTTTCGATAAATTTCCCATTCATAAAAAAATTTTCAAACAATTTCTCATTTATAAGATATTTTTGATAAATTTCTCATTTATAGAAAATTTTCGATAATTTGTTTTTTAAAGGAAATTTTTGATAAATTTATGGTTTTATAGGAAATTTTCGGTAAATTTCCCATATAAAAAATTTCAATTTATTTTTAAGGAAATTTTCGATAAATTTCAAGTTTCAAGCGTTGTTATCGATAAATTTCCCATTTATAGGAAATTGTCGATGAATTACCCGTTTTATGGATAATATCGATAACTTTCTAATTTATATAAATTTTCGATAAATTTCTTATTTATAGGAAATTTTCGGAAAATTTCCCCTTTATAGGAAATTTTCGATCAATTTCTCATTTATTGGAAAATTTTGATAATTTACCGTTTTATAGGAAATTTTCGATAAATTTCTTATTTATACGAATTTTTTGATAAATTTCCCGTTTATAGAAAACTTTTGATAAATTTCCCTTTGTTAATAAATTTAAAAGAAAATTTCCTATTAATAGAAAATTTTCAATAAATTCCGAATTTATAGAAAACTTTCGATTAAATCTATAATTTCTAACAAGTTGTTGAACAAATTTCCTATTTGAGTGAAATATTTAGAGAATTTTTCGAAAATCTTAAAACTTTTTATTTCAGAAAATTTTTTTAAAATTTTATAAAATTATTAAGTTTACAAAAACTTTCTAAGATAAAGCAACGAAAATTTTTATAAAAAAATTTTACCAAAAATTTTCCTCAAATAGATATTTTTCGCAAAACTTCGTTAGAAAAGTAAATTGATCCAAAAATGTTTAGAAAAGTAAAAAAAATTATGAAAAATTGTCTAAAAATAGTTTCTGTCAAAATATTCAGGTATTCTGTCATTCGTAAACGTTCAAAATTTCCATAGACTTTTTAAAATAAATTTATTTCAAATTTTCTTTATTCGCTTTCGAATGCAACTAAATATTTGGTGACTTGTTGGTTTTTTCTGTTATTTGCTTATTTATAAAAACAAATGTTAAAACTTTAGCAAATGATTGGCAAAGTATTTGCATAAAAGCGCGATTGCGTTGAAAAGCTAAAGTCATATGAAAACATTTTCAAACAAAATGATTTGGCGTTTTATTTGAACAATATTTTGTTTTAATTTAGTTTTATTATTTTCAATGTTTGTTTAAGGTTAATTTGTTTTGTTTGTTTTGCTGAATGTGTTGGGGAACTAGGGAGTAAGTAGCAGTAGGAGGAGGGCCAGGCCTGACGGCTTAAGATTTGGGCATAATTAAGAAGGTTAAATGAATATTTTTATTTCGCAAATTTTGTCTTAATTGTTAATTAAGTCAAGTGTTATTAACAAAACAGTTTGGTTTTATGAATAAAGAAAAATTTAAAAAAATAAACACAATTATTTATTAGGTAAAGTCATTTTCAGTTCAAAGTATAGAATCTTTGTTTTTATTTAGTTTACATGGGGAAGACTAAAGAAAATCAAAAACAAAAAGAGATAAAACGATAAATATTCCAAAAAGTTGTAAAATTTATAGAGAGAAAGAAAAAAAAAGAAATTAATAATAATAATCCAAATTTGTCTTTAGAAGTATATATTTTTATATTATTTTCAGTAGAAAAACAAAATTTATCAATAATCCTTTAAGATTTTTAAATAATTAAAAAAAAAATACTAACTATATAAAACTTGACAATGTTGTCCTTGTTTTTTCAATTTTATTTTATAACAAACACACTCTATTGTTCTTTGCTCAATAACTTTTAAAATACACAGAGCGAGAGAGAGCATGAACAATTGTAATTTTTCTTTTAAAAAAATATTTCAAACATTTCGATTTTTTTTTGTTGTAAATTTGAAAATATAAATTTTGGTTTGTTATTTCTTTCTATTCCACGTTTTAAGAGTTCACATTTGAAAATATATATATTTTATTATATGTATGTATAATATAGGATTTGTTGATGTGTGTGTGTGTGATTGAGTGTATGTAGACGTGAGAGGTGTTAGGGGTGTTGTTGGTTAAAAGGATTTTAAAGGTGTTTTCGAGGAAGTGTGTTATTCTTTTTGTTATTTATGTTAATGCATGATTGGAAAAGTTCTTGGTTCTTGTTTTCTGTTTTGCATTTTTTTTCTTTTTCTTAAAAAAAAACAACACAAATATCTATCAAAGCGTGTTTGTGTTTTTCTGCTTGCTTGTTTGTTTGTTTGTATATGTCTGCTGTCTGTCTCTGCGCGATTGGTTGGTTGGTTGATTGGTTGATTAGTTTTCATTTGACATTTAAGCTAAATAAACATAAACTTTACGATCTTCTGGCGTTCTAGCCAAATACTCTCTTTCGATTAGACCCTCTATTCGTTTTTTGATCAAGACGGGTGATGGTAGGAATCTGGATTTCAATTGAGATGTTACATCTGATACCAGTAAATTGTGCTGTAAAAAGAAAAATAGTAATTAATAAATAAAATGTTTGGATTATTTTAAATCGTTAAATCTTACCGGCATACGTTTTCGTGCTTTCATTATACGCACAATTGCTGCTTCAATTTCATGTTTACGATCCTCATCAACTTTTCCTCTGGTTTCTTTACGTTCTGGCTCCGTATCTGCTTTAGCAGCCACAGTTTGAATTTTAACTCTACAAAAAAGATCAAAAAAATGGAAAATAATAGAATAGAGATGATTTCAGATTTTGTGTGAAAAATTAAAAATTGTTCAATGAATTCTGTTTCGTCCCACCCACAGGACATAATATAACAATGTTCAGCAGGGTAAGGAACTAACCTCTAGTATCTATATTAGAAATAAACGCTTTATTAGGAAAAGAACAAAAACAAAGAAAAAATCCTCTGTAGTTTAATTTTCATTCTTGTTGTGACAATCCCTGCAGTTGTTGCTATTATAACAGTTTGACATTAGCCAATAGTTTGATTCCTAGTGAAAAAACATTTGGTTGATACAGCTAGATTTATAATCTTTGTTCGAATAAGACTCAGGTCACGTTCCACAGCAAAGATCCAACTGTCGTGTAAACGCATTCCTGTAGAAAACATCGTTGGCTAGCAACAAACATAGAATCTTCATTGAAAACTCAAAAATGTTAGCGACCTGGGGTGTCAATGTGTAAAAAGGTCAAGAAGGACCATTTTGTCAGACCTGTAATGTTTCCGCTGTATAAGATACTGCTGCTAGCATTAGAGAGGAACACCATCGCTCTTTTTATGGACAAAATCTCATCCTGTAGGATAAGGTTATGATACCTCTTTATTATGTTGATCCCTGCAAGAGGACACCTGCAAGGTGTCAATGTGTAAAGAGGTCATTTAGTCAAACCTGTAAAGTTTCGCTATATTTCATCCTATAGGATAAGGTTATGAGACCACTTCATTAGGTTGATCCCTGTAAGAGATTCAGTATCTAAGTCTTACTCGCCTATGATGGAACGAATGTTTACAATGAAAGCTTCAAGAGAAGTGAAGGGTGGTTGTTTGCTTGGTACAAAATCCATTCTATTGTGAAACGTTTTTCAATAAGGCTGTGCTGCGGGGTACCATGGCTTTGAAATGAACAGGGTAAGGAAGTGGCAATCTTATAAGATAAGGTTTGAACCTTGATCTAAATAGTAAGAGACAGGTGGGTCAAGTCACTTATTTGTCGCTATGAAAATATGATTTGTGATAAATTTTAAGACATAAATATGCAGCAAAATGAATCGTATGATATTAATGACCTTATGACCAACACAGTTGGATGTAAAAACTATCAGAGAACTTACTGGACGGGATAGATATAATCTAAGAACTTTGAAAGGGGATTGTTATTGTTGCAATAAATAAAACTATACAATAATCAAGTTGGGGGTTAGGGGGGTTTCTACATAAATGCTTAGGCTTAAAATTGTGCTAGATGTGTCAATAAATTAATTGGACAAGGGAAGTAGGGTTGGCTGAACAGTTGAATATATGGTGGGTATCTTGGGAACCTTCACAACATGTTGGTCAAGTATTTATTAAACATGTTGCTTTATCACGGTCTTAGTTGTGCTAGAACAACTTTTGTTTTCCTTGGCAGTTCGTTTCGTTTACGTGGTAGTTCACTACGCGCAAACTGTCAAGTAGAATCGAAGAAGAGACTCAGTTTTGAACATTAATTGGACGAGTTAAGTAGGGTTGACTGAACAGTTGAGTATGTGGTGGATATCTTGGGAACCTTTTTCAAATGCTGGGCAAGTTGTTATTAAACATGTTGCTTTATCCCGATCTTAGTAGTGTTGGAACAATTTTTGTTTTCCATGGCAGTTCATTGATACACAGATTATTTCCGACATACCTCGGGGAAGTATTCAACTGTATGTTGTTGAAGTTGGGATGACTTCTCAGACGACACCCTAAGAGATATTGTTTAGTCAACATGACTTTCCTTATCTGGAAGAACCTTTGTGTTAGTCCTTACAGCAGCATTTTGAATGTTTCTACACTGTTTATCATTGAGCGAAGGTGTCGTCACCGGAGCAGCATAATTAACCACTGACCAACCTATCGATTATATATAGCTAATTAGATTTTTTTATTCATACTCCAAGTGCTGTCGGCTAGTGCTTGGGAAGCCTTATTTATACATTATTACAGTGGCATAAGCTGACGAATTGTCTGTCAAATGTGACCCCCAAGATGTTTAAGTGGTTCATAGTCGGAATTTGAACTTCATCGACTACGATACTAAGGGTTACATTTATTTCCTTTGTCCAGATGGTTGTTGTTGTAAAAGGTTGGCTGTAACGGATGTTCTTCCGTGAGGAAAAAAACTTCCGGTTGATACAGCTGTTGATGAGTTGACAATCTTTGGCCGATTGAGAATCGGGTCGTTCCAGAACGGTATTGTCGTGGGAACGGTCCAGGTGGTAAAAAGTGCAGCCAATGACTTTGCTGGTGATAATGACAGATTACGCGCAGTAAAGAACTAATGTATGTATTTCATGAAGATAACCATTCGCCAGAACGCATGATTCATTAATGTTGTGATTCGACACCATGTTAGTACAGCCGTCCTTATAAGATATCACATTCACTGCTAGTGGAAGTGCGGAAAGTTTAGAGAAGTAGAAATTAAACAATAACGGCAATTGTACTTCGCCTTGTTTAACTCTACGTGGTCTGGAAGCTTTATCTCTATGAACGATTGACGATCATTCAGATAGGAAAATAAGTACTTTGGATTCTAACGGAATGTTTATACGTTATTCTGGGGCGTGCAAAGAACCTCAAAGTACAACACTCATTAGGTCTTGATGAAATTTCTATGAATGACGTTCAATGCAACAATTACATTATGATCAGGAATTAGAAACAAGTTATAGGTTGTATTGGATCTTAGGACGCAAATATATAAAAATATTTGACAAACAATTTCGCTAATTAGCCAAAGCTAAAACCAGGATAATCTGTTGGCTAGACTTAGAATTGCTAATGAAGTCTGAGAACTTTAGTAGTAGTGACAACCGGTGGTCACTGTTATTATAGAGGTTTCAGAGATAACAGAGACAGTCTTTGAACTTACAGTCTATGGCAAAGATGGAAAAGCGAAAAAGACAGTCAATTATGCTTTATCAGAGAAATGAGTTTTCTCTCAACCGTTTCATTCCTAAGCATACTTTGTTTTTCTCAAAGAAATCTTCCATAAGAAATAAACTTTAAGTTTATGTTATTTGTGATGACATTTGAATCCTTAAACTTACCTGTGGAATTTCGAAACAAACGCATCGTTCACCAGGAACTCATCCGATGGATCAATATCCTTAGTTTTTGTTTTAGAATTTCGCACCAGTAAACGTTGTGATGGTTTACCCATCGACAACGATTGTATAGCTCTTTGTAGTTCACGTTCGGGTATATCGGTTTCCTGTTGGATTTCCTCGTAAGTCATAAGCTCACGATTATTGAAAAGCATCAGTATACACATCTGAAAATGAAAGATAATGAGATTACAATTGCAAATTAGAAAAAGTAAAACGGGCAAGAATACCTGATACGTGGATACGGTTAAAATATGTTTACGTGTTGTAGCAGGTATAGTACAACCACTGGAGCTGGACGAAGACATACTAGAACTGGGCGCATCTTTATCCTTTTCGGCAGCAGCCGCCGCAGCGTCGACAACTTTGCGGCCATAAAAGACGGCATTGAGGCAAGCATTACCTATTTAATTAAAGAATTTTTAAAGAGTTTTTATGTATAAAATCATATTGAAACTAATTTCAATTACCAAGTTGTGGCTGTAAAGTCAATTGACGTCCAGAATGTTTATCCAAATAGAATTTCTTAAATATTTCATAGGCTTCTCTGGGCGCCGCTGGTATATTACAATTGGGTGTGGAAGTCTATGTAAAAAAAACAATATATAAACAAAAATATTAATAAATAATATATTTTAAGAAAAAAAGAGTTAACCTGTGTAGGCCAAAAACCGGTAGTAAGTATCCTACAGGTGAATTCCACAGTTAAATTAATATTATGATTATTTATATAGATTTTGAACTCCTCATTGGTGGTATTCGATATAGACATATCCTTGAACATTCCCTCTAATTTTGAAGTAAATTGACAGCCACATTCAGTCTTTTGAAAAAAACGAATAGGAAATTTTTGACAATTATTGAAAAGACATCGAATATAAAATCTTTTACCTTTAATTTCGAAATCATATTCTTTTCAAAATCATCCGAGACCGATTTGTTGAGCAGTAAACGCTTGGCTAAATGAGTTTTATAATAACGTTCAAAGACATCTTTTTCCAATAAGAATCTAAACAACACCATAGTCTTATCCAATATAACCTCAATTTCTTGTTCAGTCATCTGTTTAAGAAATAGGAAATTTTTCTGAGTAAAATTGTATAAATTTTGTTGTTTCAATTACTACTTACACCCTTGCCACCCTTTTTCAATTTATCATCGATGAATAGCGACAAATATTCCGGAGATTTTGAATTTAAATTAAGAAAATGCTCAAAATCCGATGAGATGACATTTTTAAAAAGCCGATCATTGTTGAATGAATGATGTAGAAATTGATCGAAACGATCTTTAAGATCAAGTAAATTCTGTACAAATGTTATGGGATTTGTTGTGCCATTCTCTTCCTCTTTGACCAACATACGTCCCTGTTCCCTTAAATAGGCCGACATAGTATCGGCAATAACCTTAAGACCCTCCTCCTTGAGACGTGAAAACAATTTATAGGTACAGGCCAGATCTTCGGTTTTCGAGTTTTTAATCATATAAACTACGCCTGAATTTTCCATTTCGACAATAGTGCGCATGTGTTTTTTAATGAGTTCATCTTCGACTACCTTAACAATGCGCGGTTCAGTGTCTTTGTCCAAATAGAGAGCAGCTCGGGCCGATTCTTCTTGAATGCGTGCCTTTTGGAGAGAAAGAGAGAAAAGAAAACGATAATTAATTTCTTCTTTAATTTAATAACAACAAAAGAAAACTTACCTCAACCTTCTTTAAATAAACACTAGCATTATTTTCGGCCAAAAACTTTTGCGATTCAAATTTATAAAAAGAAGCCGATTGGGCTAAAAATGGCTTCTCGAAATCATCCTCATACACTGAACGTGAATTAATGCCCAATGCCATTAACATTTGGCAAGCATTTTTAATAGCTAAATGATTTATAGCTTCACCGCTACGCTCATCCATAACCATACCTAAAAGCGTTTCACGCAAAGCCTTCTGTATCTCCGAATAGCGTACAATCTTTGACAAGAACAAGAAAAACAAAACACATTAAGATGAAATAAGTAAAGATTTAGTTGCATTTGTTAACTTACCTCATCTCTAAATAGTATTAGACCTAAATTATAGACATTTTCTACTTCACGATTTTGCACATACACACGATCCATATACATTAGTATATCGCGTATCATTACCATCGATGTCTGATGATCAGTCCAGGCCTGATTGAGTTTTGGCAGAAAATTATTGTGCAAACTTTCGAGGACATCTTTGCGCACCTTACCCTCTAGATGCTCTTTGACCACTTCTCTTAGACCGAAATACAAACGATGACCGTATTTGTGTAGTACCATATTGTAGGCATTGCGATACAGCTGTTCGAATGATAGACCCGAATTGTTTTTCTTTTGGATCTCTTGTATAGCGTTTTTTAAACTGGCCCATATTGTTTCGACATATTTCTCATCCATAGAGGCCTGCGTAGGAGAGAGAAGAGAAAGAGAAAAATTTTCAAAATTAATTTCTTGAAATAAAAAATTTTCATTAAATTTAATATTTTTCATCAAAAAACTAAATTTCGAACTAAAATTCGCAATTAAAATTGAAAATTAAATATTAAGATTTAATTTTCGACATTAAGTTCGAAATCTTTAAATTATGGAAAATCTTTCCAAAATTTATTAAAAAAAAAAAGATTTTCGAAATCAAGTTTAAACACCTGAAAGGAAGTTAAAATTTTCAAAGTCAAGTTCCAAATTTCGCAATTAAGTTCAAATTTTTAAAAATTGTTTAATATTAAGATAAATTAGATAAAAAAATAATTTACGAAATTAAATTCGAATTTTCGAAATTAAATTCGAATTTTCGAAATTAAGTTCGAATTTTCGGTATTAAATTCGAATTTTCGAAATTATGTTCGAATTTTCGAAATTCTTTCAAAATAAAATTTAGTCAATAATAATTCAAAATTAAGTTCGAATTTTTTAAATGTTTTCAAATTCATCTTAAATTAGCATAATTTTGTTTTCGAAATTAAATTCGAATGTTCAAAATTCTTCCAAAATAAAATTTTGTCAATAATAATTCAAAATTAAGTTCCAATTATTTAAACATTTTCAAATTCATCTAAAATTAATATAATTTAGTTGAAAACAAATTTGGAACCCATAGTAGTAGTAGTCTTTGGGTGTTTCTTTACCAGGCTTTACAGCTCTACTCTCAATCAATTGGTTTAGTAGAGTCTATACGAAACATATCCATCGCTGTCGCCAATCATAACTTTTTTCTTTCACTAACTTTTTTGTCGTGAAAAAATGACCCTGCTGTTAAAATTGTTGATGGAATTTTGTAAACATTGAACAGCTGTTCCATACAAAATCAACTATTGTGAATGAGTTGTTCACAGCAAGTAACAATTTTCCCTTTCGAGGGAAATAAAAATTTCAATTGAACAAAATTTTCACTTCTATTCTATAAGAAAAATAGCAGGAACCCTTTAATACAGGGTTAGCTTTCGAATCGAAGTCACAGTAGACTTCAGAAATTTTGTCCGAAAATTGCATACAAGTGATTTATGGCTTTTTTTAATATTTTAGGTTATTGAGGCAGTCTTCTTAAAGCTCGATATAACCAAAGGATATTATTTTTACATGTATAATATGAAATCAAAACCACTTACAAACTCCCTTGTCTTGTAGATATTGATTAAAGCTATATTGTGCGATGAAGAATAGACCAAAGTCTTAAAACTTTGAGAGCGCTGTACAGGCTTAATTAAAATGCTCAAGTGTTTTTATTCTTTTTTGTTGTGGCAAATTTCATTGCCATTGAAAGCCCCTACAAATTTGTGGACTATCGATCATCATAAAGAATATAGGTCTGCCTCGATGTAAAGCAAAAGGCTTGACTATCTGGTCCGTGCAGGCCACAAAACCTACTATGAGTTCTTACGACAATTAAACCAAATCTTTGAAGTTCTCGCTGTATTGTCGATGTTCCCACGACTAGTCGCGGCCAATAATTGTCAATAGCATTAGCAACCGATTTTTGTTTTGTTTTAGGAAAGAACTTTCCACATCCTCCGCTATGTAATTTCGAGGTACTCTTCACCTATTATGATTTCTTACGACAATTAAATCAAATCTATGAAGTTCTCGCTGTAGTGTCGATGTTGCCACTACTACTCGTCCAAAGATTTTAAATAGCATTAACCGATTTTTTTATTCTAGGAAAGAACTGTCAGCCTAAGACAAACTGTTGCAACACCAATTATTATGTCGATTCATTTCATGTAAATGGAAGCCGGTTTTTGCCAAATCGTACGCTATGTAATTTCTAGGTACTCTACAGCCACCTAGTACCCGGATCTATGTTTGAATATATGATCGGCATCTCCATGGTAGCGTAGTAATTAAAAGTGGAACATGATTTCCGCTTTTAACTCTTCGAAATGATCCACCAAAAAGTTTAACGATTATGTTAAATGATTCATACAATCTCATAAATCTCTTTCAAACTTTGTTTTGAAAAAATTTTTGTCATGATGACTTAGTTTCTTTAGAAGTCATTACGTTACTTCACATCGATTATTTCCAAGATGAAAAACCCGAAACTAGGGTACTGTTTATTTCTTCCATTAGTCAGTACATAACTTATAACCTTATAGTTTATAATCCTGGAAATTTCTTATGAAAGGCGAAGCTTTTTCGAATCAATATAATACAATCTAAACAAGAAAGAAATAAGAATTATGGATCATTTAAAATCTATACTGAGAACTTTAAAACAGAGGATGTTGTATGAGATAGTATTTGTACACACTTGGACATTAGATTTCTTAGACATTAAATAAACTGATAGTTATCTTATGAAACCGGATTCCTGAATGCTTCACATTCCACAACGATGTAGCAATAAATTTCACAATAAGACTGCACCAGTGCCTGACTATACCACTGCAGAATCTTTATGCGAAAACTAAATGCAAACATGAGATATTATGGACATCATCATCGGTATCCTCGACTGAGGTTACCTATAGAATGTCAAATATTTAGAATAAATTAGGTGGAAGTACATCGATACACTGATTCTTCTCTTTTTACAGGTATCACAAAAGGATCAACAGAATGGACTCATGTGTCTGGAGCGTTGAGAACTTATGGAAAACCTCTTTCCCACGACAATAGGATCTCCGCAGCGGAACGAACCGATTCTCAATTGGCCAAATTTTGTCAACTCAGCAACAGCTGTATCAACCGGAACCAAAACTTGGGGTATGGATAAAGAAACTTTGTTGGCTACATGTAAAACGATTGGTCGTTCAGTTCCTACTGGGATGTCAACGAAGGAGTCATCCTAATTTTAACAACACACAGTCGGATACTCCCCCAAAGGCATGTCAGGAAGGATCTTTGTATATACGAGAAAAACATATGCAGATATATGCAGGATACACAGGATGAGTCCTTGTATTCAACAACAACAACAATCGGAAGTTTTTCCCCACGGAAAGAACATCTAGTCAGAGTCAATCTGTTACAACAATAATGAAAATCCTGCTTACTTAACATAAAATTACTAAAGCTAAAAAAACATAGATTTCAATTTGTACTCAATGAATCCTGCACGAGGAAACGAAGGTCCTTACAGTCAAGGAACATAATGTCATGTTGACCAAACAGTTCCTCCAGGGGTGTCATCGGAGAAATAATCCCAATTTTAACAGATGGTTACATCCCCGAGGCATGTCAGGAAGGATCTTTGTTTATACGAAGAAAACATATGCAGATATGTGCAGAATCAACTGGATCAGTCCTCGTATTCAACAGCAACAACCGGAAGTTTTTCCCCACGGAAATAACATCCAATCACAGTCAATCTGTTACAGAAACAACGGAAAACCTGCTTACCTAACATACAATTACTGAAGCTCACAAAAACAAAAATTTTAATTTGTACTCAATGAATCGAGATATATAACATTTCGAATTTGCTTTCCATGTTCAGATCAATCATCCTCCTGACTTCAAGATCAACTGACTGAAAAAAACTAGATTCATCCGGAAATGAATCTGCTCCTTTCTTTCACTTCAAGTCTAGATCTCCTATATTTTATAGTTCGTTTCTTTATGTCATATGATCTTTTTGTACCTTTAGATGATTTCTGTATAAAACATTTTCTTAGAGCAAAAATTTATTTGAATCGATCAGTCTTTCAAACTTAAAAAAAAAATATTTAAGAATTTTTTTAAAATAAATTTTATACTAACTTTAAAACCATTTGTTTTATAATCCGCTTGCCATAAAGGAAATTTGCGTTGAATTTCTATTAACTTGTTGAACGTAGAGGAAATATTAGCTAATGGACGTTGCTTTTGTTTATCAATAAAATTTTTTGATTTCCATAAGGCCGCCGACGTTGAGGGCTGTTCATCTTTATAGCTAATAGATGAATTTTTATTTATGAAAATTTTACGTAAACGGCTAGTATTAGAGGCATGTGTAGGAGAAGTTGTGGAAGGGCTAGGATCGTTACTAAAACGACCCGTATAAGAGCGATAATTGCTTGTAGCGTTATTGTTGTTATTGTTTGTATTACTACTACTGGCACCGGAGGAGTTTGTATTCGTATTATTTGAGGTTTTATTGCGGTTATATGCACCAGGACGATATTCCCTGGGCATTGGTAGGGGTAATATTAAACAAAAAAGAAGAGTTTTTAAATTGCAGCAATAACAAAGAGTTCTTTAAATTTAGTTAACGACGATTTGCTTGAATTTGTTGCTACTTCTCTGTGGTAGTTTGAAATTTTGAAAAAATTAAATCAAAATTATTTTGTATTGAAAATAAAGCAACAATTTTGATTTTCTTTTACAGCTGTTAATTAAAACTTTTAAATTTGTTTATATTTGCGTTAGTTTTTCAGTTTAATTATATCACTTTTATCAGCTCCTCTCCTCTCAAAACGACGTCGCTTTCTTTTAAAGTTGTTATTAACAATCATTGGTTTATTTTGGAATTTTAAAACATTACCCTTTTGCAAATACCAAAATATTATTAAAATTTAGTTTCGTTTCTTATTTGGCCCTTTAATTGCTGGTTTATATCTTACTACTGCTCTGCCAACAACTGCTTTTGCTTGTTGGTTTTAGATTTACGCTTCAATTTCTTTATTATTTGTAGAATTTAATCATAAAATCTTATTTGTTTCACAATAATATTATTTTATTCAAATGTGGTTTAACACAAAGTTAATTTTTTACAGTTTTTATTTGAAAATTATAAAAACATTTTATAAAAAAAAATATTTTTTTATTTAACTTAAAATTTTGTTTTTGACAATATATTCAAAGTTGTCTTTGAATTATTTTTTTTAATCAAGATTAAAGTAGGGATAACAAGTTTTATTATATAGGCTAATAAGTGGGGAAAGAAAATACTCTTTTAAAAAATATGCCACTTGATACAGAGGTTTATACATGGAGTTTTGAAATAACAAAGAGTTTTGAAATTGTTTGCACCTTTAAGCAACATTAGTTTAAAGTTTCAAACATTATGTTCAACATATTATGGTTATCATCAGATAAAATACAAAAAAAAAAACAAAAAAAACAAAATACGAAAGATCTTCCTCGATATTGTTATAAACACAATCGAGGTGTTTATAACAATAAGGTAAATGCTTTCAGTTACGATACGTTCTTAAAAAGGTATCCTAATACAAAACGAAATGTTGAGAAAAGTAAGGAACAATTCCAGTTGTCAAATACCAAATAGTTTGCTTTTCTACCGATAGGAAGTGAAAAGTGACACCGAGGATTTAGAAGCATATAATCTGGGTGATCTTGGGGCACTTATGCTGTCCATGTTAGCTACAGTATAATCAACTAAAAACCACACTATACCAAACATGTGGGATAAATCTCACATGTTTCATAGAGCTAGTTGGTTGTAAGCTTCGCCATAGATCAGCTTCAAGTGATCGATCGTATCGAACATATTATATAAATCCATTGCTTTGACAGTTCACGGGATTAAATTCAATTCATCAGATATCCCAGAAATGGGATTTTATAAATCGACTTTCGAATTATCGAACAATCGTTCGATAATCGTCGAAATAAGTCGACTATTTTGTTACAAAAAAGTCGATAACTCGACTATCATCTGTGAAAAAAGTCGAAAAGTCTACTTTGCAAAGAAAAGTCTAAAAGTCGTAAAATGTCAAAAAAGTCGAAACTCAAAAATAGTAGAAAAAAGTCAAAAATAGTCGAAAATTTAAAAAAAGTGAAGAAAAGTCAAAAACTCTAAAACAGGCGAAAAAAAGTAAAAAAATAGTCGAAAAAAAGTCAAAAAGTCGGCAAAATTCGAAAGAAATCGAAAAAATCCGAGAAGTCCAAAAAAGTTGAAAAATCGTCTTTTCTTATTATGCAAAAAGTCGACTTTTAACTAAATCCAAAAAGTCGAAAAGTCGACTTTTGGTTTCAACTATAGAGCCCTAACCTGAAATGAGTTAAAATTTCTTGAATTTCCCAAATGAAATCAATTCACTTGAATTTTTAGATATTAAGTCAATGCATGGGAATTCCACCGGAATAAAATCAATTCCATGGAATTCCCCAGAATAATGTTAATTCCTGAAAATTCTCCGGAATACAGTCAATTCTCGGCATTTAGAAACTTTAGTATAATTAAAGAAAATGGCTAAATGACCAATTAGAAAAACAAGGGAAAAAAGGTATACCTACATTCGGAAGCCAGAAGATCCAATGTGATTCCCTTCTTAGGGAGTAAAGATTCAAAGATTTTCTTAAAATACAAAAAGTCGACTTTTAACTAAATGCAAAAAGTCGAAAATTCGACTTTTAACTAAATGCAAAAAGTCGACTTCTCGTTTCAACTATAGAACCCTACCCAAAAATAAGTTTAAATTTCGGGAATTTCCCGAAATAAAATAAATTCGCTGGAATTCCCCGATATTAAGTCAATGCATGGGACTTTCACGGAATAAAAACAATTCCATGGAATCCCACAGAATGAAGTCAATTCTGAAAATTCCCCAGAATACACTCAATTCCCAGCCATTAAAAACCCTATTAATTATAGGAAATGCCTAAATGTCCAAATAGTCATAGAAATTAAAAAAATCTCATGGATCCTCAAACCATAAATTTGCTATGAAATTGTCCAACATGTGATAAATGTGTGTTGGAGCATCGGAATGACTATTCACTAGATTAAACTATTGACTCTAGATTGGCTATTGACTAAGTTAAACTATTGACTAGTCAATTGACAGTCTATAGACTAGGCTATTGATTAAGGTAAACTTTTAATTAGTCTATGGACAATTCATTAAATAATCCAATAGTAAACTGTCTAACCTCTTAAAAAGGTGACAAGCTTAATAAGAACCTTCAGTGGTGCACTCTATCCGAGAGTTATAGACATTTAACACGTTGCTCCCTGTTGTGCCAGAACTTCTATTTTTGTGTTATTTTGTCTTTTCAATCCTATTGATATCGAACTCATTCCCAAAATCAATTCTAATTGGAGTTACACAATAGTTTTATGAAATAACCAAAATATCATGATGTCCTTTATGTTTATATATTAAAATAAGAATCAATCAATGTAAACAGATACTTACCGGAAAGGCACGTATGCGCATCTTTCCCTCCTTCTTGGGAGCGGTGCTCCTGATATTCATGGTCTGTAAACGGCGACAATTTTCCTCCACTTTATGAACTTAACAAGCAAAATTGTGGCTTTTCACTCGATCACAATGATCGGCCGGCAAAAACCACAAAAATTCAAAACAATTTTGTTTTATTTTTTTTAGTTTTTGCGATTAATGTTGTTGTTTTCTCGTTATTCTTTTGTTTTGTTTTGCAAACGAAACAGAAAATTACAACAATGGGAGGCCGTAAAACAAAGACACAGCAAAACACGGGTAGATGATGAAGAATTTTAAAAGAAAAAGAAAAGACAAAATATAGATTTGGAGCGGCGGCAAATACACGCAATGGAGGCAGGCACACACCACACCACACAGTTCAGCCAGTTAATGAAAGAAAACAAATGTGCGGCAATTATTTTACTTTTTTTGTGTGTGTTTTAATTATATTTTTTGTTTTATATTGGTCTTATCGGTACAATTACAAAGCAGAAATTTCTGCTGGCCTTTGGTTTACTGCTGAACAAGATTTCCAACTATTTTTACTATATATATCTTTTTGTATTATTGTTGTTGCTGTATTACACTTGGATTGCAGTTGTTTGTTGATGCTTCCTACTGCCTACGGACGGGTCACTTCTGTAATGAATGTGCTCCTGTTTAACAAAAAACGAAATAAAAACAGAAAAAAACAAAAGAAAATTATTATTAAATGGATTTTTTATTGTATTTTTTGTTGTTTTTATATTGGCTGCAATTCGTTTTTCTTTTTTTTTTGTGCAAGTATTATAAAAGTGGAGAAAAAAGGAATTTTTAATTTTCACTGTCATCATTACAAATTTTATTTTAATTCATTTCGTTTTTTTTATATTTTGTATGTCCCCTTTTTCTTTTCACTGTGATTTCAATAATAGTTTTTTGTAACTTTTATTCTTTGACTATTCATAAAAATTTTTTATTTTGTTGTTTTGGCCATTTGTTTAGTTAGTTTTAAGTGTTGTTTGATTTATTATTTTGTTAGTTTTGTAAAATTTGCACATTGGTTATAAATTTTTGCAAAAATTTGTAATTTATTTTATATTAAAAAAATATATTTACGTGAAAAATTTCTCATTTTTTGCAGCCTCAAGAAGAATCAACGAAAAACTGTCTAAAATATAAGTGAAAAAGCAGTGATGCCAGATTGTATAGCAAGTTGTTAAAGGTACAAATCGGAGCAAAATAATAGCAATGATATTATGTTACAAGGACAAATTGGTCTTAAACTAATTGTTTTTAGTCAATCGATGTATATTACGATCAGAAATTTATGTTCTGGTTTATAAGGCATGTTTAAAGGTATTAAATCTTATCTCATGTCCTTAGGTAATGGAACGAGGATTTTTTTATGATATTAAAAAGATTTATTAAGAATAAACGGATTATTAGACAGAAGTCTGTTAGTTCAATATGTGAACCCTGTTCATCTTATCTCACACATAACTGTGTATTTTTCATATGCAAAAGGTGTATTGGTAAAGCTGGCTCTATTAGTAGTATACCATTAGGGACCTTAGACTTCATACTTTACGTGTCCCCTACATCGGGACAGGAAGTTAGTCATATTCTATAAGTCTCGTTAGTCAAATATTCTGGACGAATTCTGCATTATAACCCCAGTTATGGAATTAAACATCGTAGGATTACGACTAACATTCTAATTGGGGACGATTGGATTTTTAGAAAATTTAATGCGTGTGCAATTTGTATCAAAGGTAAAACAGTACTGGAATAGTAGATTGGATTGCAAAATATCAATTACTGTATGGTCAACACTTGATGTTATGTGAAAGGATTCTGGGGCATTGCTTAATTATTGCAGAATATGCGTATATAAATAGGAACAAGAAACGATAAAGCTGTAATACATGAGCTAATGTGATAATGATAGGTTGTGGCCAAAGAATAAATAAGAAGTGAAACGCTGTCAAAAAGTACCTAAGTCTACTGTCAGTACTTTGACATTGCAGGTTTTAAGTGAGGAATTTATCATTCTTTTGACAGGGTTTTATAGAAAGACTAAGAATCTCTTATAATTATTTCTTAAGAAATCGATTTATTAAACTTCCAGGTTTAATAGTTCACCTGTTTTTATTTCCATTGCGCTCCATTAATCAGTTTATTTTTTACTTATTTAAAATTGTTTCATTCCCCTTCAAAAATTTTCGGTAATAAAAGATTAATTTGGCTGATCCTTCGGATATAATGCCACTAACAAAAAGCTTACTTTGACTTTTATCATAGTATAGGAAGCAGGGATGATGTACTTCTCTCACATGCTAAACAATGATTATTATATTAGTCGTTCTTATCTTCAATTACTTATTTAACTTTCTAAACTAACCCAAGAAAAAAATTTTAATTGGTGCAAAGTTTCATGACTTCTTTAATAACAGTGTCAATACAACTCAATCTAAAAATGTTTTCAAAACTTCAAAAATAAATTCAGATTGTTTACATAATTAAGAGATATTAATATAGCATTAAACATAATTTTGATTATTAATATTTTATATATTTTTTCTACATTTATTATAAAAATTTCCTTAAAAACGTTTTAAATATATTCAGAA
Source organism: Lucilia cuprina (assembly GCF_022045245.1). Classification (NCBI taxonomy): domain Eukaryota; kingdom Metazoa; phylum Arthropoda; class Insecta; order Diptera; family Calliphoridae; genus Lucilia; species Lucilia cuprina. Next base: position 27,568,958 of record NC_060950.1, on the reverse strand, counting down.
AATACATACTAAACAAATAGCTGCGACCAATGAAACATCGTTTTCGAAACATCGAATTTGTATTGGTTCGATTATTCAAAATTCTCGCATAAACACATGATCTCCAATGACACGCTAATGTTAAAATCATGAATGTTTCACCTAAATCGAAACACTTCGTCATCACTAGCACCACTGATTAAATAACATCTTTGCCATGTAACTTTTTACTGGGAACTTAAATAAGGTAAAACGATAGCATTTGATAATGACAACCCATAACCGATTCTCAGACTACGTCTGCGAATAAATCAATATATTTACTAAATCCATATACATAAATGCTTAAAAAAGTTGTTGATGGTTTTTTGTTGAAATTTTGTAAAACAATTTACGGAAATACTTTTTATTGTCTAGTATATAAAACTTATACTATTTGTTTACACACAACTATCGTAAGAAATAAATAAGTTCTCTGACACCCTGTGAAACGTCAATTACACTTTTTAGTACTTCCATAATTCGTATATTTTTGGTTGTTTACCCTACACACCATTCGTATTAACATATTTTTTTTTGTTTATAAATTTACACTTTTTCTTACCTGTTCCTTTTTTAAACAAATTTCTTAATATTTCATCAAAAATGCAAATTTTCTTATTTCAATTGAGTTTTTCCTTTTTTAATTATTTACATCACTACAAATGAATTGTTTTCGTTTCTTTTTTGTTTGTTGGCACTTTTCTTTTTTTTTGGGGGCGAACAGAAAACTTGAAAAGTAACTAAAGAAAAAATAAAATTTTTATTACATGCACCGAAAAGCAAAATAGTTTTTATTTTATAGCACTAATAAACTATTTATGCGTATCAGTTGTTTGTTTTATTTGCTAAGGAAAAATTTGTTCTTTGTTTTTTTGCTTTTATTTAGTAAAATTTCTTTGTAAAATATTTTTATTTCATCACTTAATATATTAGATTTTTATTCTTTTCTTTATGCTGTATGAAATTTTCTTTTACAATGCAAAGTCCAGCGCCCATCGAAATTAGTAACGACGCCGTCTGAAAATTAAACAACAAAAAAACAACTATAAGCCGGCATTGAAACTTTTATTTATAAATGAGAACGGTATTTATAACCAATTATTAAAAGTTCTGTAAAAAATAACAACATAAAAGGGTTAATATATTTACTAAAACAACTAAAAACAACTAATAAAACTGTCCATTATGATTTAAAAGTAAAAAGTTTATAGACGGCCGGTTTAAGTCACCGAAATACCTCAAGAGTGGAAGTGCTACCAGATGTTAATGGGAAGTACAACATGCCTCTTGTTTTGTTTTGGGGATTGTTTAGAGCGTTTTTTTATTTTTACATTTCTTTACATATCCGAGTAAATTTCTAAGACTATTGTTAATAAAACAAAAACTACCTGAAAGTTAGTTTGTGATAGATAGATAGATAGATAGATAGATAGATAGATAGATAGATAGATAGATAGATAGATAGATAGATAGATAGGTAGATAGATAGATAGATAGATAGATAGATAGATAGATAGATAGATAGATAGACAGATATATAGATAGATAGATAGATAGATAGATAGATAGATAGATAGATAGATAGATAGATAGATAGATAGATAGATAGATAGATAGATAGATAGATAGATAGATAGATAGATAGATAGATAGATAGATAGATAGATAGATAGATAGATAGGTAGATAGGTAGATAGATAGATAGTTTGATAGATAGATAGATAGATAGATAGATAGATAGTTAGTTGGTTAGTTAGTTAGTTAGTTAGTTAGTTAGTTAGTTAGTTAATTAGTTACGTCGTAAGTTAGTTAGTTAATTAGTTACGTCGTTAGTTAGTTGGTTAGTTAATAAATTTCTATTCCAGAAACATAACACTCAGGAAAGAAAATCCTTATTATTGAAAATTTATTAATTTAAACAAATTTAAAATTTGTTATTGTTTGAATATCTTACGCATATCAAATCTCATTTCAACAATGAATAAAAATTATTCTCAATTGTAAAATCATTGATTATTTATTTTAGAAGTCATAAGCCCAATTTCCGGCTGCTATCCGAAACTAATAATAGATTATTGCATATCAGTTGTAAATAAAAGTGTCATAAAAATGGAACTGTAATAAATGGTGAAAATTTCGTATGATTGATTAATTTATACGGAAGATAACAATACAATTTATGAAATTCATTTATAATATTGAAACTAATACATAGCTAGTATCAACAGTGGTTAATATTAATAAATAAATTACAAAAGTTTTTAATAACGATATATGTTTGTGCATATATGTTATATCAAAAATTCCAAATTTTCTCTTTCACTTTTTATTTAACAATTAAATTCAATAGCAACAATAGCAGAAAACAAACAACATAACACCCACCCCGCCCACAGCTTGTTTTTCATCAATTCCTAAAGTCACAACCAATTATTCCAAATAAAATCATGACATTTCATCATCATGACATTCCATCATCATCAATTCATATGTTTTGAATCTTTTATCTGAGGAGCTAGTAAACAATTTATGAATTTGCTTTAGCTTACAACTTAAAATATTTAAGGGAAATTTTCAAGATTCTTTATTAAAAGAAGAATGTGTTGTTTATGTAAAAAGAACATAAAGAAGTGGGTTGGGTTGGATTTTTAAAATTCCTTTAATAGTGAAAATGAAACTTGCGTTCTTGGCTTTTATATCTAAAAACTATGTCAAATATTTAAAATGTAAACAAATGAAAGGCATAGTTGTGGAAAAAAATAAATGAAACTGATTAGTTTGGTGGCGGTTTCATCAGTATGTTTAAGTAACTAACCATCTATTTATTTATTTATTTATTTATCTATCTATCTATCTATCTATCTATCTATCTATCTATCTATCTATCTATCTATCTATCTATCTATCTATCTATCTATCTATCT